>NC_134580.1:91189940-91500440 GCF_037038515.1 Microtus pennsylvanicus
CAAGTTATTAATTTCATTTTGAATCACAAAGTTTTGCTCTTCCCTCTTGAAGTTCTAGAGAAGGACAGGGTAGAGGAAGATTTAAAAGAAAAAAAAAGCACGCATTAAAAGAAAGATTTTCCAGACCTATACCTGCCGAAACTGTTCAGAATCTAGGACCAAAGTGTGTCCTTACGTGAGATTTACACCACAGAATGAAGACTTCGGCCACCATGCGGAAGAGCTGGTCAGAATCAGTGTCTGGGCTTTTGAGCCAGTTAGATCTGCATTGAGAAGCAAAGAGATAATATAGAAAATTCAGCAGGGATTACAAATATACCCCACAAACAAAAGCAGAATATGTTCAGTCAGGTAAAACTCCATTTATTGCTGCCAGGGGGCCAGCCACGAGACAGCATAGGACTGGAAAGGAATCCATGGCTTGAGCATATACTAGATTGTTCTATCTGAAAGAGTTAAGGAAAACACACTCACACGCTCTCTTGATGGTTTCCTTCAGACCCTTTCTTTAGTCTTCTTTTGCATTCTCTATTTTCCTGGTGATTTCCTCTCTCATTCTTGATGTTTTCTTTTTAACTCTCACTCTTGATGTTTCCTTATAGCCCATCTTAACTCTATCTAACTCTATTCTTGCCCTTCTAGCTTATATACCCCAGCAAAATCTTTCAGGAAATATAAAAATCACAATGTGGTTATTCTGTTTTTCAAGTGGATGATTATAATGAATACAGAACAAACAGTAAAAAAAGCATGTTTTCAAAATCCCTTACATGATTAAACATTCTATGTATTATAGGTAAAAAACAAATTATCCCAAGAACCCATGTACATTCATACCCAAACACCTTGTTACAGATTAATCATGGGAGCAAGCAAGGTATTCTTCTCAGTCAGGTCTTTTACTGGCAGGCTACATTTTGCAGTTACAAAGAAAGGTCAATTACTTTATTACTTATCTTGAAAGGTAATCTTATAGGGAATCTTAAAGGAATCACAAACATAAACTTTTATATATGAAAAAGAATCAGTCAACTCTATTAGGGTACATACCCACTCATCAATAGCTTTTTTATATCAGGAGACTGAGGGCAGAAATGGGTATAAGGAATTAATTATCACCTTTGGTCACTAATCAACCAGCAAGGGAAGGTACGTCAGCTAGAAACAATTGAGCTGCTTTGTATTTTTGACCTCAGCTATGTGTCCTTGTGAACTTTATAGTATTTTCTAGCGTTTTTCATCTCAAAGCTATTATCAAAACATCTGATCTAACCTGAAGTTATTTTAAAGCTTTGTTTCAGCTAATGTTGCACACCGAAACCTGTGCCTGCATCTCTCAGCATTAGAGTTAGAGCCAGCCTGGTTCCTGGGAACTCAATTGTTTTTCTTAATCATTGTTACAGCCAATGCAGCTCCTTAGGCAAAACTCACAGGCCCTGGCTGTGTATCTTTTCCTGTATTTGTTTTTATTCATCAAAACTCCATACAAGCTAACATTATTATTAACAATTAGACAGTACAGTTTAGGGAGGAATCATCTTTAAGTCACAGGTAAAAATGCCCAGTAGAATGGAATGTTTCCATAAGATAAGCACATGTATTACATGCAATGGGTGTCTCCTCACATCCATTCAACCATGTCAGATACCAGAGAAAGATAACAGCAACAAACATGTAAAGGCACAGGAAAAGCAAAAGACATTCCAGAGTCTGTGGTCTTGAGGCCTTGCCTAACTGAGATTGACCCATCAGAGAGTTTCCTCCTGGTGGACTGACACCTTGAACTTCAATTGCCACTTATTGCTCCTCTTTTATGGCCACTGGCAAGCATTACCATATGAAGACAATAATCCTTATACATTAAGGAAAAGGCTCAGAATTGGAATACATATCATTTGTACTTTAATCAAAGTTTTCAAGAATTGTGGCAAAACAAAAGTCTGACATTAACATTTCAAAACTGTCACTTTTTTGGTTTCTTCTGTAAAAGGATGGTTAACCTGTAAGTTTGGAGATAGACCATCCTAAAGGCCTTATTTTAGAGAGATTTAATGAAGAAGTCTAGCAAACCTGTGAAAACATGGTCACTATGGCATCCAGTCCTGCCCCTGGACTATTTAAATTGGGGGGCGCGGGCTTTTGAATGAGTGTGCTTGCTGATATCAAAAGAGGGCATCAAATCCCCGGAGCTGGAATTACAGATGGTTGTAGACTGCCAAATGTGGATTTTTGGAACTGAACTCAGTCCTCTGTAGGAGCAGTACTTGATTTAACCATTTCTCCAGTCTCTCAAAGCCAGTTTTCTGAGTGAAAAAAAAAGTTTATCATTTAAATTGTTTTAACAGTTTCTTGGGGTATGGTAGGGAAGGGGTGGGGTAGTAAGGACATCTGTTCTTGTGTAGAGGCCAGAGAACAACCTCAGGTATCATTTCTCTGTCTCTTACTGGCCTGGAACTCATCAAGTTGGCTTGGATGACTAGCCAGCAAGCTCCAAAGATCAGCCTATCTCTGCATGCCCTTTAATAGAACAAAACAAAAACAAATGCCAAAAACAACCAAACTAAAATCCTATAGTTAAAAAAAAATAAAATTCTGTAGTTTCTGGGGATCATCATGCTTACAGGTAGGAACTTTACTAACTAAGCTGTTTTTCCAGTCCCAGAAACCAAATAGCTTTTATAACCTCTTAAATGGCTTGGAAATTCTCTATAAATAAACATTAATATTTTTCACTAGGTTTGTTTCAGAATAACGCAATAGTGACAAGGCTAAATTATGTCAAACTCTATAAGTCATCTTCTATACGTTGTCCTTTTCTTGGGTATCATGCATAGTTGAGCTAAATAATATTTCAAAATGGCAGGGTGAATGGTTATCTCCAAATATCTGCACAGAATGATGTAAAAACAAACACCAACCAAACAACCAAGCAAACAAAATGCTGCCCTTCTACTCAACACAGAGATTCTTCTTCTCATTAACCCACCACTCAACTTTCTAGACATCAACTCACCAATTCAACCATGACATTGTCTGGAGTTAGGACCCCACATACTAAAAGCTCAGCCCCACTTCACACTGTTCCCACTTCAGAATGTGACCGCCTAACTGTAAATTAGGGGTTTTGACAAATCTCTGAGTTCATAATTAACAAGAACAGATCATAGCTTAGGAAGTAGCTTTACCTGTTATTAAAAGTTTATCATAAATATAGCCGAGGAACATGAAAGACATATTTAGGGCAAGATATTATGAATGAAAATTCCTGAAAAGAAGCTGTGTCTGGCTATGAGCAAAAATTCCTGGAAGGAGTTTCTGTATCTACAGAGACTGACGAACCAATTGGAAGTACAGTACTGTGGGGAGATTGGAATTTTGTAGGCTCAGAGGCTAATTACTTTATCTTGGTCTAGTTTTAGCCTTCTGGAACAGCCATTCCTTGCCCCTGCATCTGAATTAACACCTCATGATAATAAAGAAAAACCTATTAGAAGCTATTAACTTATCAGAACATTAGCGTCTCACAATCGGCGAGCTAAGAATGCCATCTGATAGCATCTTGGGCCTGTAAAGCAGCTCTCCCCATTTCATTTCACCTGTCTCTCTGGTGTACCCACCAACGTATTTTAAAGTTACCTTGGTTTATGTCTTTCTTAGTTCTGTAAAACTATAAAATCCCTGAGAAACTGTTTCTATGCTGGAGCGTGAAAGTTGGGATAAACTAAATCTGTGTTCCTGGGCCATGGCCATTCAAAATAGCTCTAGAAAACTATTATTTCCTTTAAGATGAGAGCTGTAGATTTTATGTTGACAATATGGAAGAGGAGTCTGGAGATTCCAACCCATCTCCAGACACTTCACCTTCCAGGTTTCTCCATATTTCCCTCAACTGAGAAGGTCTCCAAACTCCAGAGTTTAGGGTTTTTAAAAGAGGCTTCAGTAGCACGTATTCTAATAGTTCTTAATAATAAAAGCTCATAGTCAAATATTAGAGATCAGAGAAGTGGTATAGTCAGTCACTAGAGAGACCTTTTACCTCTACCAATGCTCATACCCAAAGGGGTGATCCTGTCTCTATAAATCCTCAGATTGCATCTCCAGACTGCATCCTCGGACTGTCTCCTCACACTGCATCTGAGCTTCTGTCTCCTCTGGCCTTATATTTCTCTCTCTGTCCAGTTATATCACTTCTGTCTCTACCTCCCTAATGCTGGGATGAAAGATGTATGACTCCCAAGTACTGGGATTAAAGATATGAGCCACCACTGCCTGGCTCTGTTTCTCTTTGAGATTGGATTAATCACTCAGGGTGGCCTTAAACTCATAGAGATTCCCTCTGCCTTTTGAGTGATGTGGGATGTCCTTCTATATGTGTGTCGTTTTTACTGGTTAATGAATAAAGCTGCTTTGGTCTATGACAGGGCAGAATATAGCCAGGCTGGAAGGGATATACAGAGAGTAAGGGGAGTCAGGGAGATGACACGTATTTGTGGAAGGAAACAGATGCCAGAACCTTGCCTGGTAAGCCACGGCCTCATGGCGATACACAGAATAATAGAAATGGGTTAATTCAACATGTAAGGAATACACTTAAGCTATTGGCCAAACAGTATTGTAATTAATATAGTTTCTGTGTGATTATTTCAGGCCTGAGCAGTCAGGAAATAAAAGAATATTCTCCATTTACACCTGAATGCTGGGATTAAAGGTGTGTGCCACCACTGCCTGGCTTCATAGCTATTTGGTGGCTTAGCTCTGCACTCTGATCTCCAGACAAACTATTTGTTAGATTACAAACAAAATATTATGACAGACTTCATTTCATAGTGTTATAGTTAGCTTCAGAGGTCAACCTGACATACCTGCAAAGGAGATGCTTCAATTGAGCAATTGCTTCTATTGGACTAGCCCGTGGGTAGGTCTGTAGGGGTATTTGATGTAGAAGGGCCCAGCCTACTGTGGGGGGTACCATCCTTAGGCTGATGGGGCTGGGTTGTATAAGAAAGGTAGCCAAGCAAACCATGGAGGGTAAGCTTTAAGCAGCCTTCCATCATGGTTTCTGCTTCAAGATCCTTTTGCTGAAGCTCCTGCCTTCGTCTATAATGATGAACTATAACTTGTAAGCTGAACTAAACCTTTTCTCCCCTTTGTTGTTTTTGGCCATAGTGTTATCATAGTAACAGGAAGCAAACTAGACACACAGACATGATTGGTTAAACCATCGGCTTTGGCGATGAACTCTGTCTCTAGCTCCTTTTCTTCTGGAGAGTTCAAGAAGTTAGAGGGTAGGACTGAAAGTTCCAAAGGTCTAATCATGTGGTTGATTCCTCATGAGTGTGAACTCAAGTGTGGTGGAATGAGGCTCATTGTGAATAACAAAAGACAATCCTATAACTCAGACAGTCCCAGGAACCTGAAAATCAGACTTCCATTTTTTTCTTACAAAAAATTTATTTCTTTTATTGTGGAGATTATAATATAGTCACATCATTTTCTCTTTCATTTCCTCCCTCTGAACCCTCCTATATACCCCTCCTTGTTCTCTTTCAAAGTCATGGCCTCTTTTTAAAACCTTCTCAGTCTATATAATGTACTTTTATGCATGTTTTTAGGACTGATCACTTGGTATTGGATAGTGGGGTGGTGTGCTCTTCCCTGAAGATGGTTATTATTAAAATATAACTTTAATGCAATAGTTAAATTATATGGCTTTCTTACGGTAAATGAACAATTGGTTGTTGGTGATAGTGCATGTCTTTAATTCCAGCATTTGGGAGGTGGGAGAGACAAATCTCTATCAATTCAATGCCAATCTGATCTACATAGTGAGTTTCAGGCCAATCAGTACTACATAATGAGGCTTTTTCTAGAGGGAGAGAGCGAGAGCGAGAGCGAGAGCGAGAGAGAAACATTTGGCTCTCACATATGATCTGAAAAACTTGTCCCATGTCCCTTGAAGAACATTATCAAAACAAATTATGGAGCTGGAGCCAACAGCTCAGCAAGTAAAGTATGTGCCGTGTAAGAGTGAAGGCTGAAGCTTGAATCCCTAAAGCTCATGTAAAGTCAGGCTTGGTAGCACACATCTGTAATCTCCATACTCTTACAATGAGATTGGAGACAGAAACAGGAGAATCCCTTGAAGCTCATGGACTGGCTAGCCTAGTCAGAGGCGAATAACAAAGGACCGGTCTTAAACAAGGTGAGAGGCAGGGATGAACATCGGTGACTTCCATAAATGTTCCTACATTCACATATACAAATGTGTACATACATTACACACACACACACACACACACACACACACACACACACACACACACACACACACGGCCAGTTCTGGGAAATCTGAGTAATATTCCTAAGCCCCCTGATAGTCATGCCCACTCATGGAGAGCTCCATGCTAGGCAAGGAAGGGAAAAATTCTAGAGGTCAACTCACTTTTAGATCACCTTCCTTTTTATCTCCTGTGAATCTCTCTGGCCCGGGCTCTAGCCTCAAGAACATTATTATTGAACCACCCTTGCTTTCAAATTCAACTGGCATTTTCTTATCTTCTTTATATAATTGACACAGTAGTTGCACGCCCAGCACCCATCCTCCTTTTCTTCTGCAGCAACAAGATCTTCCTTTGTTCAGAGTGTCATTCTTTCCCACTAAGAATCATGGTACTCCACACCCCTTAACCTATATCCAGAAACTGACTAATGACGTTGAAGAATCGACTTCCTGGAAAGGTTCCCTAAGAAGAGATCACACAGTGGAAAGTGTCTTTTTGCCTTTGCCTGTGAAATTTGCTTTAATCCTTCCTGATTAGAATGAAAACCCGAAGTCTGGATCTCTAATTGCCATATTAAAACAGAAAGTATCTTTGGAGATGGAAGGCAATGGAAAAGATAAAGACAACGGTGTAAGGGTCCACAGTGAACAATCACACTGGCCGTACTCTGTCTGCCTTTGGGTTTCTTTTATGTCTAATAGACTTCTCATCTCTTTAAGCAGTATAGTCACTCCATTACCTGCGGCCCAAATGCAATTCAAGTTTGAGGTTTGAGACTGATAAGCTCTTTGATTTCCTTCACATTGATTTTTTTTTTCCCAGAATGCTTTCCCAGGGTTACATTTCTCGCTTTATCAGAACCACCAGCTGTTCATTCCTGTGGTGTTTTGGTTTAAATGAGCTTTGTGCATTTGTACTGTGGCTTAAGTGGGAAGAGGCATGGGTTATATCCTAGTCTGCCAGAGAAAAGAACAGCCATGGGGATGCTCAGAAAGAAAGAACAGCAAGAACAAGACCTTAGGTATCGTTTCCTGGTGGAAGGAAGCGCATGGATTCTCTTAGCCTTCATGTTGGGGGAATTTAGCTCTGCTCACTCCTCTTCTGAAATGCAAATCTTTATTCGCTTGTCTCTAGCAAAGCTTTCCTGGATCCAGACTGGTGAGTATGAAGGACATATTAAATGTTACCTTCCAGGAACACAAGCTCCCTGCAATTCTCCCTCAAGCCAGACCAAGATGGTATTTGCAGAAGAAAAAATTTTGCCTTCATGTCTAGACTCACTCTGTTCTGAGGGATACTTCTCGCCTTCCTGCCCCACGTTTTCAGAGAATTCAGCATCTAATCCAATACTTAGCCACTCGATCCCTGTCGAGATCATTTCTTTACCTGTGAGTCTTTTATTATCTGCATGGATCTGCCTTTTTGTGTGTGCTAGTGGACATATAGCCCCACAGATGTCCAGTGTTAGCCATCTTGGCCCCTGCTGGGTATCCATCTCTCTGCCATGTTGTCTAAACATAAACTGGTAATTATGACCTTCTGTTCCCAGCAGTTGTATACTTGCAATGCCATCGCTGAGGAGGCTGAGCCAGCCATCAGGAGTGCTGTGAATTTGAGTTACACTGTGAGCTAGACTGGGTTACTTAAACAAGACGTCTAAACTTCACATGCCCCCAGTCAGGATAGACTAGAATCTTTAGCAACGGCAAGAGTTTCATTTTCAAAATGAAAAGTTCCCAAGTTTTGAAAGACACTGAGGTTGTGCTCTTGGGTTCAGGGTCAGGTTGTCTGAGGTGAGAGCTTCTCTCAGTGTTACCGCGAGACTGCAGTCCACACAGGTCCCAGTCTGAGATGGCCACTGCACAAGGTTTACTTCGATAGCTTCAGAGACTTTTTAAACCAAACACCACACAACCAAGTCTCTATTTATGTTCGACATATTTCTGCTTCCCAGAAAGGAGGCAAAAGACTACTGTCCTTTTTGAGACATGTTGGGTCTGTTCTGACTCTGTCTCTAGGCGAGAGGAGATGGGCAGCTGTTGCTCCCTGATCTGCTCACAACACACCTGGAGTTCTTTTGTATCCTGTCGGCTTCAGGTTCAACACTGACCAGTGGAAACTTCTTTTCAGAGGATTTAAACAGCACCCGGCAGGAATGTGGGAAGTACAAAGGCTTAACACAATGAAGAAAAAGAGAGGAAGAAAGGGCATGGAGTTTCTTCAACATTTTAGGGTTGCCGTATGAAAGACTAGTTTTCTCTGGCTTTACAGAGCAAAGTTAGAGTCTATAGGTACGAGCTACAAGCTGAGCTCAAGACAGTTCAAAATAGGGGTGGGACTGCGTGCAAAGCCAGGATTGTTTCTGCTCTCCACTTCTTCCCATCACTGGGCTAAGCAAACAATACAGACATCTGCAGGAGAAGGGAAGAGATGGCTACCCGGGTGGAGGGAACAGGAGGTGACTACAGCATCTCTGCTAACTCCTCCACTCCATCTTTCTGAGTCAGTTGGTTCTTCTGGATGGAGAAACTACTACTGGGATCTAAAGTCTGTACTGCAAGCTGTTCTCCACTCTACCGAAGACTCCAGCGACAGATTTTGGTGAAGTGGATTTATTCAAGGCTGACCCTAAGGAAAAAGGAGATGACTTCCCTCTCTCAAATCTCTACGCACAGAGAGACAATGGGCAGAAAAATCCCAGGAAGGGGCAAGTCTTTTCTTTTTCCTTCTTGAAAGTCTTCTAATCTCCAAGTTCTGGGCCTGACAAGTATTCACTCGTTCTCAGATAAACCATTTCCCATGGACACAAGGAGAGGGGGGAACAGCCTTTGGGGAAAAGACTGTGGGAGGGGATAAAGGTAACAAAGGATTCATGGAAAGATTAGAGGGCAGGCAAAGATAAACCTCACTTTATGACCTCACAATCCCTACCGCCCTCCTGCATTTGTTTGAATGCATTAATAATAAACTCAGAGTCACCAATAATGTGTCGGTGTCGAATTAAGGGCAGAAATCAAAGCGCTTCCTCCTGGTATCACCTGACTAAGAGCAAGCCCAGATTCAAATTCTCTGATTCAGTCTCCTGGGTCTTCCTTCATCCTGTCTGCCTGTTTTATGAGTCTGAATCTATTCCTGTCTGAAGGCTGTCTTGCAAATCTGTTCCTGTGTCTGTTTGTCCCTAAGTGTCTGTCCCTAACAGAGAGCTTTGTTCTCTGTTTTATTGAACAGCACAGAAAGTATCACATGGGAAAGGAATGAGGGATCCTTAACAGTAATCTTTAACAGAGTTTTATAAATGATTAAGTCACTGATTCTAACTGACCCCGATAACAAACAAACATTATCAAGCAATAGCCGAATGCTTTGTTCAGCATTTGGGGCAGCTATCCATTTTATAAGGCTGCATTCCACTTGTATCTGCTGTTTTCAGCAAATGATTATCAGAACACATGTTCAAACACATATGCAGTATTCCAGGTTCAGGGGCATGAAAGAATATCAAGATTACAAATGTGCATTAATTTAGGCTGTAAACATAGATTGCATGGGAGATTCAAGGCAAGTAAGGTTGGTTGTTGCATTGCCCACTTAAAGGCAGGTTAAACAAACAGGCTGAGTAGTCTTAAAACAGTAGGAGAGCAGTCGAGGTTTTTTTTAAATTTTTATTTATTTTTTATGTGTACGTTACTTATCTTCATGCACACCAGAAGAAGGAATCAGATCCCATTACAGATGGTTATGAGCAACCATGTGGCTGCTGGGAATTGAACTGAGGATCTCTAGAAGAGTAGTCTGTGCTCTTAATTACTGAGTCATTTCTCCAGACCTAGTCTTAAGTCTTAAGAGACCTTAAGGTGTAATATTAACTCTGGCTTTGAGGACCATCAAAGGCATCAGTCTCTTAGCATGTAAAAATTACTTTTATAATAATGCATAGCTATATCCTCCAAAATAAATCAACTTAATGAGCACGTTATTCTGGATTTTTTTTTTTTTTACTTTTTGGAGGATCTCACTGAAGCCTAGGCAGAAGTCTTAGTATACCTTTTGCCTCAGCCTCTTAAGTGCTGCAATTACAAGCGTGAGCCTCCATGGTCAGCACTCTGCATAGTTTTTTCTGCCCTTCACACTTAGTATAGTATCAATGCTTTCTGCTTTCACTGCTACGAAGGTCTTTGAAGGGACAAGCACTCATGTTAGAAGGATGTATTTCTAAGCAGGCTCACATGGCTGTGACGCTCAGGGAAGAACACGTTGAAAAGCAGAGATGAATGAATTAATGATGATCTCAAAGACTCTCTGACATTGCCGTTTTTAGCAACTGTCAAGCACCCTGTAAACAGAACATGCTCTGTCTTGAGTCGTGATCACCGCGGTGACAGAGGCAATTCAAAAGCTATTCCAGGAGCAATCTTGCTCCACTTTTATTTTGTTTTCACCTCCAACTCTGACAAATTTCTTCTTGAAATTGCTAACATAATTACGTTAACGGAAATGACTGAAGTTGAGACTCAAAGAACAGAGTTCCTTTGTTAAAATGAGGATAACATCCTGTAGCCAGGAAAGGAAATCCATTACTCTAGTCCTGATACACACATTAGACATATGTGTTTATACATATGTATGTGTATGTGTAGAGACAATATGTATGCAGAAGATGTTTTCTTTCAAATCTTGAATGTAAGTATGCTCATTCACGTTACATTAAGTACAGCTTATATTACAAAGATAAATGCTAAAAACAAATACAGATCTCATGCCATGGGAGAATGGGAAGCAGCTCCAAAAGTCAGTTATGTTCTCTCAGCTGCTTTTGCATCCTTTCTAGCATCCTCAATTATAAATCTTTCAAGTTTAAAAGCCAGCTAAAATAGTGAAATACACACTTAGCTTCTCCTTCTCTTCCTGGCAAAGGAGGTCTTAAGCAGTAGGAACAATTTTTGCTCCTCATAACCTTTTGGTCATAGCTAGGTGTGTGAATGGCACGAGACTACACTGCTGAGGGGCCAGATAACTTCAGGGTAACACCTGGGTCCAGACAGACTAGAACTTTCTAGTGCTAGGTGAAATCAAATTACAGGGTCAGAATGTTCAGTCTTATTCCTAACCTCTTGGAGTAAGGTGAGATGATTCATTTCAAACTCAAACACCAGTGGCCACTGATTCAACCAGTCAACACACCTATAAAACTGTTAAAGATCAAGGCTGGTGGTCAGTGGTGGAGTGCTTGCCTATCAGGCAAACCATCCTAGGCCCAACGCCCAGCAAAACAAAGTAAATAAAGCATAACCAAATACCACCCCCAATAAAACCTCCTGAGCGAGGTTCTGGTGACCACATAAATGTGCTGAGAGGCTGCTACTCCTGGGGAGAGCATGGGAACCCGTGCAGCCCCAAACCTAAGTATTTCTGTTCAAATGCTCCTGAGTTGTATTCTTTCTAACAAATCACTAATCATAAGTACTTTACTGAGTTCTATAGGGGCCCTGAGGATTGGAATACCTACCAGAAAGACCAAACTGAGAACGGAAGTAGCTAATCTCACAAGCTCTCAGCTGTCCCAGGAAAGGGCATTATCTTTCACGACTGTGCTTTTCTATCCCGCCCCATCTTTCATTGCTGTTGACTTGAGTTAACAGCAAAATCAAATATGCACATTCCTTTTCTTTTTTCTGTAAACTAGAGCACTGTCATGGGCCCAGAGGCAGACTGAGAATTTCTCTCCTTAGTTTCGGTCAAAACTGTAATAAACTCATTTCCCCATTAACATGCTTTACTCTTATTATGGGTTCTGAGCCAGGTCTTATTCACTATGAATCATGCCAAGGAAGGAGTCAAGAAATCCAAGTTTCTATTCTGCATAGCACAGCAGAACTGGGGCTAGCCTGGTCACCTCCTTTGAACATTTTTTTTTTTTGGTATTTTGAGACACAGTTTCACTGTGTAGCTCTGGCTATCCTAGAACTCACTCTGAACACCAGGCTGCCTCGAACTCACAGATATCTGTCTGCCTCTGCCTTTCCAGTGCCGGGATTAAAGGCGTGTACTACCACCACCCAACTTTAGCTTAATTTTTATTAAATTTGTCCTTAGGCAATTTCCTACATGTACATAGTACATGCTATCTGTTCTTGCCCCCCCACTCTCCTATCATCTTGCTACTCCCCCTCTTTCCAATAAATTTCTCTTTCTTACGTTAAAATCTATTTGTTTTATGACCTACTGAGAATAAACAGGCCATCTTAGTGACCATGGGCTTAGAGTTATCCTTTGGAATCTGGTGGGCTCAGCAGAGGGCACACAAAGACAGTGATTCCCTCCTCTCCCAGAATATATTAATATCTAATCATTCAGAAGTAAAGGTAGGTCCCTGTGAGCTACTTTCTGTTCCTTGATAGATTGCTGAAATATCCAATCTTGTATGGGTGCAATACACATAACTTCAGTTGCGAGCTAATAGTTGCTATATTTGTTAGTGATTTCCTTTTAAAAATCCTATACAAACACTCTACTACTAAACTACATCCCCAACCCATGGATACCCCAGAGATGCTGGTGCTTGGAGTTGGGGCATTCTTATGGTACTATGCTAACTCTAGGTAGAGTCAGAAATAGTGTACATTGTTGGGTACCCTGTTGATATTAAAGTGTAGAACCAGTGTGAGAAACGCTGTGTATTTGATTGTAGGGAGGAAAGAAGCAAAGGTCAAATATTACAGTTTAAAGGACACATTTGTATATCAAATTGATGAGGGGTGGATTTGTGCAGTTTAAAGGCGAGCAAAGAAAATGGTAGAGCTCAATAAAAATCAAATAAAAAAGAAAAAAATAGCATCACAAAATTAAAAAAGGACACATTTGTGTGTCAAATTGACAAGGGGTGGATTGTGACAGGTAATTTTGGTGATTAACTTGACTGAGTTAAGAAGTACCTAGGGAGGAAGCTGGAGAGATGTCTCAGGGGTTAAGAGACTCTTCCAGAGGACCCGAGTTCAATTCTCAGGACCTACATGACAGTTCATAACTGTCAGTAACTCTAGTCCCAGGTATACAACACACACATGGTGTACAGACACATATGTAGGCAGAATACCTATTCACATAAAATAAAAATAAAGGTTAAAGTCGGGCAGTGGTGGCACATGCTTTTAACCTCAGCATTCTGGAAGCTAAGGCAGATGGGCCTATGAGTTTAAGGCCAACCTAATCTACAGAGTGAGTTCCAGGACAGCTACACAGAGAAACCCTGTCTCAAATGAACTCCCAAATAAAATAAATAAATGAAAATAAAGGTTAAAATATTAAAGAGAAATGTCTATGGTATTAGTGAGACCCAAATTTGAGTGTGTCTATGAAGGCATTTCTAGAGAGGACTATCTGAAAGGAGAAGACCCACCCTGAAGGTAGGTGGCACCATCTCCTGGACTGGGGTCCCAGACTTAATAAATAAGGAGAGAAAAGGGAAAACCAGTTGCTTCCCCTCAGTTATCTGGTCATAGCCCGGAGAATGGTAATTAATCCAGTAAGGGTCTTCGCTACTACGTTCCAAGTGTCCCTGAAATGAGCTGTGCTTCTTCTACAAATACCTCACATTCCCCCCGCCCCGGGAGATTCTAACCACTGTCCATCGTGGGTAGGAGAAGCATGGCGTCTGCCTGTCTCTGCTTTCTTCCTCCCACCATCCTGTCCTCCACATTCTTTACAGACACATAGGACTACAGGCCTCCGTATATCTCAAATTACTGTTTAAACTATCCGTTATAGCACAATTCAATTTCATATGCCAAGTGAACATATTGGGTTTGGATAAAGGATGACTCATACAGAAAATTTCTGGTGTTATAAGAATTAATGTCTTAATTATGACATTTGAGCATTTCAGCTGTCAAACATCCAGAACACACTGTTTCCTGAGGACTTTCACCCATAGTCCCTCTTCCACATCCTCTTGTTCTGTTCCTTTGTGGTTCTTAGTCTTGGACTTCTTGCAGGTCTTTGTTCAAATGCTGCTTTTCCAGTAACACCAGTTAAGGAACTGCCGCTCCATTCTACCTGCCTCTCCTAATTCTTTTTACTTCTCTCAGCGGGTTTTACTTTGGTTTTTCTTTTTCATTTTAATTGTCTATGTCTCTCTACTCCTAGAATGTATGCGCCTATGCTAAAGAGTATGTCCCCTCCCTCAAGGCTTTGATCAAGGCATGATCAAGGACATCCACTGAATGAGTGCGGGAGTGAATAGCAGAAGGGCCAAAATGAGTCAAAGCAATCCTATCCAACCAGCTCCCTGCGCCTCCTAGTGGCCCATGAGGATGCCTGTCTCAATCCATACAGAATCACTGGTCAAGGAAATCACTGAATGGAGGCTCTGACTTCTGGTGGGGAGACTGGTAGTGATAGCTGTGGCTTCCCTCATCTCCCCGGCAACAAAATCATCTTTCCATGCTATTTGATTGACCAAACTAGCCTCAGAGAACAACAGGCAGCTTCCTGAGATCTCCTTCATACCTGTTGTTGTCCACGTAGCGGATCAGCATGGGGTAGAAGGCGTAGAGGTCCCTGCAGAGGACCGCAAACTCGTCCAGGATGAGCAGCTCAGCCTCCTGAGTGTCTCCCTTGCCGTCCGTCTTCAGCTGCTCCTCCTCCTGCACAGTCTTGACCGCCTTCTTCTTTAGCTTGTCCAGGGTGGGGATGAAGTGGCTTCGCAGCAGGTCAGGCCTGGCTTTGCTGATGATTGGCTGTGCGTACACTGTGTTTGCAAACAAAGCACCTTAATCTTATTCCATGTGTTGTGATCATTAATAACAATGGAAGGGAACACTGAGGAATCCATCAACTCAGGATGGCACCTGCATCTAGCTCTCGCCTTTAATCCTTCCTTGGTATCTCCTTCTCATAAAAGTTTACAGTGGAGGTTGGGCATCTAGACCAGCCCCAACACTACTCAGCTCCTCCAGCCCCACTCCATATGAATTCCTCATGTGCATGGCCTATGTCATACCTCTCCTCTCTTCTAACAGACTATCTTGCAGCATCTGACAGTCTGTCCGTGTTGGTCTTGTTCCACCAACTATATTTTATAACCCGGAAGGAAGCCTTTTGTTCACAGGAAGAGTACTGTGCTGACCTGGGAGCAAGCATTAGGGGTGTGATTTCTATTGAGGTGACAGATATGTCAGTGACCCTGGCCTGTCATTACACATAGAAGTCATACTGTGCCCCACAAATGTGTATAATTTTTATGTGTTAAAAATAAAAGATGCAGATATGCTTAGGTGTGTATGTACACACATGCTTTCCAATTACAATAGCCTGGTCAACTTCTAAGTCCTCAGCACTGGCATCTTCTTTGGGCTTCAAGGGAGGGAGGTAAACATGGGCTGGGAAGACTAGGGCATTGCTAAAGTAGAGAAGCTAAACAGGAAATCAGCAGGACTGCAATGTTGGCCTTTTGTGAGAAGAATGATGGAAACCCACATGGCCTACTCCTTTTCTTATAGCCCATTGGCTAGATACCGGGTATGCTGTTATGAGTTAAGTCAGCGGAGCGAATAGTCTGAATATGAGTCAGGGTAATTGCAGGAGAGAAGGGAAATGAAATGAATCCATTGTGATCCATTGGCAATGGACTTTGAATGTCCATTTTGACATTTCTTGAGCTCAAGTAAGTTCAATTAAGAATAGTTACATTCCAGGAGCCTTTCTTTTTCATCTCATTTCCCCCATATGTTTTGTTTTTCTATTAAAGAGAGATAGCTTCAATCAGATAAGGTGAAGGTAGCCTTTTGGTGACAAGTAATCCTGACTTCTCAGCACTCTTCCAGGCATAGGATGGCTGCTGTACTTAACTGAGCTTGAGGTTGTTACTTAAAACTTGCAGTGGTCCCCAGGAATTAAGCAGCTGCACTGAACGGGATCTGGATTTGTTGCAGGAAGGACAGCTTAAGTTCTGTTCCCATCAGTGCCCCTCAGAGCAGTGACAGGTACTCTTGGAAACAGCCTTCTCTAATCTCAGGTTTGTTGGGAGCAGTGAGACCCCAGATCCTGAATTTCTTGTAATCTTCTGATCTGAGTGCCTACAGCTGCTCTGAGCACGAGACCTTCAGGAGTTCCTGATGGCAGGAGAATGGTTTCTGGTGGGTTTGGCTGGGGCGTGGCTATCTCTATATAATCTACCCCTGAACACAATAAAGGGGGCATTCTTGGGGAATTCAAGGATGACCTGTGTTGCTTTCTCTCTGTCTGTGTGTGTCTGTGTATTTTAACCTCCAGCCCTCCTTGCCTAAAGCTCGCCAACTGGGTGCCAGCGCACAGAGCGCAGTCACGGGGGCGCGGGGCGCGGCACAGGTTTACAGATGAGAACCCATCAAATTGCCTTATGATTGACAACTTTTTTAGGGTCATTGGTAATAAGGGGCTGGATACTCCGCTTATTATATGTCCACATGGTCTGTGCTATCCAGCAATCAAAACAGTCTTAATTTTAATCTTGGTTCATTTCTGAGACAGAAAGGAGGTAGGAGTATTTCCCACTTGCTCTTCTAGTAATGTGTCTATTCACATTCTGGTGGTGTTGTGCTCCCTGTAGCCTAGCTTTGGCAGTTCATGGCCCTGGAGGCTGTATGGGGCGGGGGCTGGGACAAACGGACTCCATGATCTAAACTGAAGTTTCATCCATAACAATGATTTCCCAGTGTTGAGCTTCAGAGACTCCAGTTTGACATACAGGATGCTAAATATTCATGGTTTCTTGAGTGTGGGAAGTGCATTCATTTTCCAAAACTTTTCCTCTTTTGGTTGCTTCAAGAACAGAAAATTGGCTAATAGCATTCATTAAGAGTCTACTGCAAGCCAGGAGTTAAAGAGGGATACAAAGAGAGAGAGAGAGAGAGAGAGAGAGAGAGAGAGAGAGAGAGAGAGAGAGAGAAAGTCAAGGAAACAAAGTGTTGCTATTATTAGCTACATTCAAGCCAGTCTTAGAAAGTACAACGTGAAATGCAAATGCTGAACAACATTGAGGAACTTGGCGCGGCCCGGATGGGAGTGAGTTTTTCATACTTACCGATAAATTACAGATAATTAGGAACAGAAGAGCTAATGGGTTTCTTAAGCACCCCAAACAAATAAAGCAATGATCATCACAGGGGAGCACAGCTGGTCTAAAGGGCTCCTTGAAGATTTGGGGGCCTGGATTAGGAGGGGAGTAGGGCTGGAGGAAAGGCGTGAGGAAAGTATGTCTGTTCAGTTCACTGTGTTGTTTTGTTTAAGACAGGGTCTCACTTGGCCCAGGCTGGCCTTGAATTCCTATGTAGTCAAGGCTGGCCTTGAACTTCTGATTGTCTTACCTCTGCCTCCCTTGAGTTCACATTACAGGGCTGTACCAACACAGGTGGTTTATGTACTGCTGGGGATTGAACCCAGGGCTTCATACATGCTAGGCAAGTACTCTACAAACTGTGCTACACCGTCAGCCCTCAGTTTGCTGCTAAGTAAGTGGGAGGTAGGAGATTAAAAAACAGAATAGAACTTGCTCAGACTCGTCATAGAACTACCAAGAGTTCTAAAGAAAAGCTGCTTTAACTGCAGGGTCAAAGACCCAGAGAAAGGGTGTGGGTACCTGCGATGCGCTTCATCCAGGAGGCCTCATCAATGCCCAGGTTGTTGTTGATGATTTTCAGGATGTTGCCCAGGATGAGGCTGAGGTGTTCCGATGTGACCTTGGTGCAGCAGGGCCCTGTGCTGGGCGGCAGGTTCTCGGGCCCCCGCTCCCACCAGAAAGACAGGTAGTTGCAGAGCATAGGCAAGATCACTTCAATGACATGGGGCATCTCCATGTACCGGGCGCCTGACTCGGCCAAGCTACTGATTTCCTTCATCAGGCCTTCCAGCTGGGGGACGTCAGGACACATCTCTTCCACCTTGTCTGGCATCCCCAGAACTGACCAAGAGAGTACAGGAAGAAGAAAGGCATGGTGATTCGAAGGCACAGTGATGGGGCATACCCTTCTTCTAGCCTTTAGATATAAATCTCCACTGCAGAACCTTAAAGGAATGAGTTTGGATCAAAGCAGCCTCAGGACTCAAGGTGTGTAGGTGTGTGTGTGTGTGTGTGTGTGTGTGTGTGTGTGTGTGTGTGTGTGCAGACTTGTAGTTTCCAGGGGCATTTTCTTAAATGTCATGCTGAAGTCAGAAACTCATAGCTAAACAACCACCATGGAGGCAATGCTGAGGATAGAGCATAAGACAACTTGGTGACACACAGATTCTTGGCTATTCCCCCCTGGCTTGCCTGTTGGACCTTGGTGTGACCACTGCAGAAAAGGTAGCATCAGGGGTAAAACAACTCCTCAACATTCAGGAGTCGAATTATCGCTTGCTCACCCGGATCATTTCCCCTCTGCTGTAAAGGGAGAGGCAAGCATTCCATCAAGCACTCCCGTAGCAGGACCGGAGATTCTAATACTTAGCATCTAGTTGAAAATACACCGAGGGAAAAAAAAATCATGGATTGATTTTTCTGCCTTTACAACAGAAATGATCAATAACCTCGGGCGACTTAATTGACTTTCTGTCAGTCATTCACTTTGTTGTTGAAGAAAGCATATTTGCAGGGACCAGTGAGTTAATCCGCTCTTCTCCATTCCGCATGAGGGCAGTTCACTGGAGAAGGGCAGCCAGGATGAAATGAAACTAGAATTCAACATTACAGCAGAGAGGATTAGGAGATTATTAAAAAAAAAGTAGAAACAACAACAATAAAAGAGGATTATTTGTCCTGTTCCCTTTAAAATAAGGAATACTTTCCCCTGAAAAATAGGGGGAAGATAGTAACTGTCTTGAGGTTCTTGACAGAGCCCTGATAACAGACAGACAGACCATTGGTCCAGAAGAGAAGACTCAGGAATAAACTCATGCAGTTTCAGGCACCTACATTTCTACAAAGGTGTCAAAAAACACACTGGAAAAAAGGCAGCCTCTTTAACAAGTGGTGCTGGGGGAGAAAAACTCGTTTTCCACATGTAGAAGAATGAAAGTAAATTTGTAGCAGTGATTTCAATGAGAAATATCCCCTGCAGGCTTATGCTGGGTCCCTCACTGGTGGTGCTGTTTGGGAAGGTTATGAAACCTTCAGGAGGTGGAGTCTTGCTGACGAAATATGTCACTGAAGGCGGGATTTGATGGTTTATAGACTCATTTCACTTCCTTCTTGCTCTCTCAGCTTCTTTTATGCAAATAAAATTTGATCAGCAGCTTCCTTCTCCTACCGACAGGCCATGTTTCCCCTGCTATTATGGCTCCTAGCCTTCTGCAGCCATAATAAAAATAAACAATCTACATGTTGTTTTTGGTCATGAGAAGCAACCAATACAAACTCTGTAATCCCTGTAGAAAAGTCAGTTCACAATGGATTGAAAGCCATAATGCCACCGATAGACTATTGCAATGCTGGCTGTTGGGAGAGGATGAACCTGTCTTGTACTTTGCAGCAGAAAGCATAGACAACAAACTGGGATTCCTGGGACGCCGACATAAACAGGGTAATTTTACATATAAACCTTCAGAGTAAAGAGTTAAGTGCTAAGAAGTCAAACGTTTCATTGGGAGCTCCACATACGGAACAATGCCAGCTATTACAGAGGCAACTGACACACTTACTTGCTGTCACGGTTATACATGAGAAAGCTTCGTGTGTTGTATTTAAAAGCCATATTGATACTACATTAACATAGATACTTCTTTCTCTCACCTAAGAAGAACAAGGAGTTGTGCATACAAATAAAGAAAGTCTTCCTTTAACTAATTGCTTTCTTTAATTAATCTGGTCATGATGACTTGGGTTAGTGACCTTTCTCCTCCAATCTTTGGGATTAACAGTTGATGCATTGGAGTCATGAGAATGACTTTTAGAAATTATTTATATGTACAATAATTGGTCCTTGAATGGAACCAACATTTGTGATTCAGAAGGTATTTTGGGTTCCAAATGCCACACGATAAACTCAGTGAACTCTGATGAATTAGCTACAGGAAGTCAGCCTCAAATGAGTCCTGTTAGCAGTAGAGACAGAGTGTTGGTAAAGTCATTAGAACACACAGCTCTTGTAGTTTTTAGATAATGTCTCTCATGGTGAGATGCAGGACTCCAGGCCCTACTCTAGGCCTACTGAGTTAGAAATACCAGTGACAGTGGTGATCTTCATCACAGTGATTCTGAAGCCACACTGGGTAAGAGTCTAAAGTACTCTCATGTTCTCCAAGCAGCCCTTCACCCAAAGAGCTCTGCCCCTTTGCAAGACAGGCTGACGGCTGACACTGGAACTGGACCTATTTTCTCTGTGGATGGTTATTCCAACAGGGTGTGGAAGGTAAACAAGGTGGCTGGGGACAGGATGTTTCTGCCAACCCAATACTCTGATTAATAGGCTACGTTCATGTGACTAAGGATTTCTGCTATTTGGAATAAGTGTCATAAAATACTATTAAACTTTTTGTTAATGCATATCTTAACTTTGGATTAGAAAATGCTATAAGTTCTTAGAGTTCTGAGGCTTTTAATATAATTAACTCCACTGGCACAACACCAACCATCAATTAATAGAGATGTCCAGTTGACAAGAGGTTTGATACTGTAAATCAGTTCATTCATTTTAAAAACATGCCATCATTTATCACCTTCAACATCCTTTCCTCTCCGTTGTTCCTTAGGCCACCCATTTTGTAATGAATGACATCTACTGTCTTAGGGTCCATTAAGCTATCAGTCATTCTCCAGCTAATCCTATGTATCCCCAAATACATATTGATGCACATATAATTTTTAAAAGAGGCACATGCACACTCAGCATTTACTTTTTGCTTATTTAGGCCAATTGTGAAAAGCAGGGGACTTGGGTGTCAAGTCTCAATAATATGTTACCGGTGAAAGATATTAGGTTCAAGGGATCTCCCAATCCCTCTAAAAGGATTAATTCCACAATGACAGTCTGGGATTAACTCAGGCTGCACATGTTTACATGTAGCATTCCTCAGAAACCTGTGGAATAGGTTTCTGTCTGCCAGAAAGACACCCTTTCCTTATCTCTGCTGGCCTCTGGCGAATGGGGCATCTGGTTCTCTACTGGTGAATACTCATGACCTATGTCAAAGCCCATGCTAACCTCCAGTCTCCACTGCTATCCCAGTTCAGGAAAATTATTAGCGGTCTTACCTAAACTGTTCTGGGGACCCTTTCTTGGGGCAGGATGTTCTTAGTACGTGAAATAAGAAGCAGGGGGGAATAAAGCTTCGGTCTAGGTTAAAAGGACAGTGTGAGAAGGTGTGCCTAGGACCTCAGGACAGTTAGATAAATAACGCTTGAAAATGAAAGGAACTGATGTAGAGTGGAGCCATTCATTTGTAATGTGTATCCATAATTTAAGAAACTCAAGATGGCATGGATTCTAATTTAAAATGGTTTACTATGATCTTTACATCTCTAAATACTGACTCGGTCTATAATTTGGCAGTTTGGGCTTCAGATTTCATCAAGACAACATAGTTCTATTGGAACTCAAGATTTATTAAAAGTATCCAGGGAAGATTTTTATTTTAGCCTGTTGTCTCGTGACAGGGCAAGACAGTACGGAGCTTCCTCCATCTTGTATTCTTGCTGAGGCCATTTTAGGTTTAACTAGGATCTGGTCGTCTTGGTGGAGAATCCTATGGAAAATTATTCAACTCTATTGTAGGAACCTGATGTCAAGATGCCACAGCTAACTTATTTTCTACTAAACTGCCTGCTTATGCAAACCTCCTCATCCAGCTAATCACTTATTTTGTCTTCTGTTCAACTGCTAGCTTGCACAAAAACTCTCCCTGCAAGCAAGATGCCAGGCTGTGGTTTTGCCTTTTATAACCTTTACCTTAAATACTTGGCACTAGACTTGGGTCCTGATTATCTATGTGCAGTACTAGCTGGCTGAAATAAAGATTTTTAATTGGCTGTAAACTGTGTCTGAGTGGTCATCTCTGGTGGGCTCCCCATAACAATATTTATCTAGTATCACTCTGAACCCAAATAGGATTCTTTTCACTCTCCAGAAAGTGGATTACAACTTGATGTGAATTTTAGCTTTAATGATTATTGGTTGTTTTCTAATAAATCTTTATTTATAAAAATAGGCTGTGGGTCATATTTGTCTTATGCACATGAATTACTAGTCTCTGTTATAGAACCTACTGCATGCCAATGCTCCTGTTAACAAAGCTTCTTCTTGTATGACTACAATTCCTTCTGGCACTATTCAATGTCTTCTTTTCCATGATGATAGAGAGTATGCGCACAGTGTCCTTTGAGGCATAGCCTTCTCTTGAAGAGCATACTTAGGGTATTAGTATGCCTTTGCCTTGTTGTGATATCACTCTGAAAAAAGTGACTACTAAAAGGTTGTCATATCCCCAGGAACAAACCAGAAATGGAGACCTGGGGCAGACAGAAGACCACAAAGTCTTGAGATGGCAGGATAGTAGAATCTAACTAGACTGTCTCCTCATTGTATTAAAAAGTTATCAAAAGTCTAATGATCAAAAAAGTCTCACTCAAGCTCATCTCTCCAACAAAACAGAGAATTTTTGCTGAGGAGGGAAGACCTCCTCTGAATGCGAGCAGCACCATTCTGTGGGCTGGGATTTCAGAGGGAATAAAAAGGAGAAAATGAGCTGGGTGGCAGCGGCACATGCCTTTAATCCCAGCACTTGGGAGGCAGAGGCAGGCGGATCTCTGTGAGTTTGAGGCCAGCCTGATCTACAGCGTGAGTTCTAGGACAGGCAGGACTACAGAGAGACCCTGTCTGGAAAAACAACAGAGGACAAAGTGCATGAAGAATCGACATTTCTCCTTTTTCTCACTGTAAACACAACATGACTAGCTGCCTCATGCTTTTTCCTCCTGCCTTCTCTGCCTTGAAGGACTGACTGTATTCCTTAAACCCACAAGCCAAAATAAAATTTCTTTCCTTTAGGCGTTTTATCTGGTGCAAGAAAAATAGCTAATAACACACTGTGTAAAACACCACACCACAGGACTGCTGTTCCATCCCCACCACCTTCCTGGCTAGTCCCTGGTGATCTCTGTGAGAAGATACTTACTAGACCGCTCCCTAGGAGTCTTGGTGTTGAAGACTGAGAGGGGATTATAGCGGTTAAGGTTGGGCTCCAGGAATGCCACTGGGATGGCAGCCGCCAGGGAAGCCAGACATTCTCCAAGAGCGGGACGTTGCCTGGAGACAAAGAAGTCCATTTAGAAGTGATTCCGTCTGGATGCGATTACACACACCAGTTAGGTCCCTTACTCAGGCTGTCTCACACTATCCTGTTTTAATGCCCTGGACATCCTGGGGTACAGTAAAGTTGTACGTACTTTCTCTCCCCCATCTTTTTCCAGGTATTAAGGGTGAGCTCACTGTTTTGAACCTAGTTTGTGGCTAAGAGGATATAATCATATACTGTAGGTGTTATTATAGGATGATCATGAAAATAACAACCTACTGGAAGTCAATTGGTCTAGGAACCAAGAGTCAATGCCATACTGCTGAAACATCTGTGGAGCAGGTTGTCAGCTGTAGGATTCCCTTCAGTTCCCAACCAGTACTCAACAAAGACCATGTGTTAGTTACCCCTCACTGTGACAAGAACCAACAATTGTAACAACACCAAGTGGCTGGAACATCAAAAGCATAGATTCTCTGAAACTAGATAAGGATTTGTAGAGGTGGTAGCATTTTTTTTTATGGAAGAGTAAGTTATGTTGGCCATAATCTTTGTCTACTAGGTGGTGAAAGTCCTTTCTCACTGATATAGACCAAAGGTTGAACATGTATTTTATACAGGAGTCTGGCGCAACACAATTCAAAAGTTAGATCTTTACAAACTAATTGTAAGGATTAGCTTCATTCTGCAGCTTTGCTAGAGAGATGCTTTTGAGTTGAGCTTTAAAAAATGTAATCCTAACTGTTTCTGAATTTGATGACTGGATAAGAGCATTGGAGCAGACTTAGGATCTGCGGGGCAGCCCGAGGGAGGACAGAATGGCTCTGCTTGAGATGGATAACTAAGGGGCTGACCAGAAGGGGTGGGGGGTGGGGAAAGAGGGTGGCTGAGTCAGCTTAAAGTTTTAGTTTATTGGAGAAACCCACTCAGGCCTCACTCAATTACCAAACTGACTTAAAAAGTGACCTTTTAAACTATTCTAAAGGACAACTAAAAGATGCAATTTTTATCCCTTATCGTCTTAAGTGTGGCTTTTAAGAGACAGACCTCTTATTCTCTATGAAGGATGCAAGAAGACAACCTTCAAATCATCCCAGAAGGACAGGTCCTTAGTCAGACTATCACCTCCTAGCTGATGCACATCTTTGTCCTCCGGGGATAGGTTTGGCTGTCAGAATCCTTCTATCTCTGTCCCCTGATCCGGTAGGTTTCACAGGCAGAGCAGTATCGTAGGGCCAAACCAAGACTCTGTGCCTGTGTACCAATATGGCCAGAGTCTCCTCTGGAGCTGTGCCCGCGGGAGGAGGGAGAGGTGTATAAATTGCTGACACCAAGGCCCACTTCTGAGGACTCTCTCGCCAGGCCTGTCTCCCTCAACCGTCCTTCTCATCACCCCATCTTTCTTATTTGCCTTTTTGGCCAAGTTCAAGGTGACAGACCATCTGAAGAGAAGAGTAACACTTTAACTTCAGATCTGAAATAGCCAGGATCCTCAGCGACCAGAGAACAGGGAGGTAAACCGGGGTAAGGGTCCACAAAGGGTCACAGTGTGTACCAGTGAAGTAGTCAATAAGAAGTTGTGTAATGTCTCTTCTGTATTGCTTTTAGAGAAGCGAATGAGAAGGAGTGATGGGGAAAGGGATGTTACAGGGGGAAGCACCGGTGGAAGAGAATCTGGGAGACACTCAGTGATGTGGGAGGTGATATATGCTGCGAATATGTCTTATTGCCATTGGTTAATAAAGAAGCTGCTTTCGGTTAATGGAGTAACAGAGCAAAACCAGACTGAAAGAGATATAGAGAGAGCAGGCAGAGCCAGAGAGAAGCCATCCATGGAGCCACCATGGGAGACAGATGCCTCTGCCGGAGCCCCCTGCTGGTAGGCCATGACCTTGTGGTGATGCACAGATTAATGGAAATGGGGTAGTTTAAGACATAAGAGCTAGCTAGAAATACGCTTTAGCTATTGGCCAAAGAGTATTGCAAATAATAAAGCTTCTGAGTGATTGTTTCAGGTCTAAGTGGCAGGGAATGAATGAGCAACCTCCACCAGCAACTCAGGTATGAAAGGATCAGGTGCCATCCCAAGTCTGAGGGTAAATTTCAGCTGGCACTGGGAAGTGGTGCCAAGCTGATGGCTTCTCCACTTGCTCTGTGTTTTTACTGAAGTTGGAAGCTCTGAGCTCATGACTGAGGGTGTTTGGAAAGTTAGGCAGCTATAAAGGCTGTGGTGAGAAACCTTGTGGTGAGAAAAGAGTTGAGAAGTCCCAGCTGTGCAGGGCTGCAGTGACAGGGACGTGGCCCTGTCCTCTCTGATATTAATTACCGAACAATCTGACTCACACCAACATCTCATCAGGGCTTTCTCTAGTCAGGGGCACATGCAGATGCTAATTAGCTGCTCAGCCAAGAGAGATAAACAACGGCTCTCCTGGCCCAGCTGCTGTGAACACAGAAAAAACCAGAAGCCTGACAATTAATACTTCTGTCTGTGAAATGCCAGAGGGACCTGGGGCCTCCAGGTCCCTCCAGGTCACTCCATCACTCTGGAATGATGGAGCTAGACATAGGCTTCTTCAGTCATTAGTGCCCCCAGGGGGCAATGTAGGTGTGGGCAAAGCTTCTAGGCAGGGCATGGGCTGTATGGTTAGCTCCATGGCAACCAAAAAAAAAAAAAAAAGGACTTGGAGTTTATCATTGGAAACTGTTTTTCATTAAAATTTACTGCCAAGTAGAGTACTTGTCACAAGATGGTTAAGTCGAAGGTGACTGATTGGAAAGATTTCAATATGTATTTCAGTATATTACTTCCCAATTTCCCAACTATGAGGATTTCTTTGCCAGTATCTTAATTTTGTTTACAGGATGCAGGAACAGCGAGTCTCTCAACTGCCTATTGTCAGGAATGCAAAGGCAAAGAAATTACAGTATCTTAATAATACTGTGGTGTTTTGAGTGAAATAGCCCCCATAGGCTCGTAGGGAGTGGCACTATTAGGAGGTGTGGCCTTGTTGGGAAAGGTGTGGTCTTGCTGTAGAAAGTATGTTACTTGGAGTGGGCTTTTGAGTTTCAGAAGCCTGAGGCAGCTACTTCTCCAGCATGTCTACTTTTATGCAGCCATGCTTCCTGCCATGATGACAATGGATTAAACCTCGGAACTGTAAGTCAGACCCAACTAAGTGATTTCCTTTATAAGAGTTGCCATGGTCATGGTGTCTCTTGGCAGTGGTAGAAACCCTAAGACAAATACCTTATACACATATACTCTTCACCGTGTATACTCCCAATGATACCGTGGAAAGGAAGCAGCGTGTAGCAGAGTAGTAAACACAGCAGAGGCAGAGAAGATAGAGCAGAGATGTGAACATAGTCTTAAATGGTAATATTAGTAAACTTAGTGCTTTAGATATGTGTGATGTCCAATTAGAAATGATTGGTCAGTGGAAGCCAGAAGGGTGGATGGAACAAGTGTTTAAAATGTAAAGGGCGGCGGGGGGGGGGAGGATACAGTTTCTATTCAAAATAAAACTGAGATTGAAGAGTAATGAAATGAAGTACCAAACTTGATTTTCTGGAAAGTCTTCCCTGAAACCTTTAAATCCTTTGAAAAAAAAAACTTTATATTAGAGAACTCAAGAATTTTGCATGATCAAATAAACAAAGCCCTTACCCTTTAAAACCTGGTATCCAAAAACCTCACAGATCAACATAACTCTCTAGATTACTTTAACTTGATAGTACTCCAAAAGAACTTCTTCACTCTGCCTTGCTGATCCTTTCTTTTCACAGCCAATCCCACAAGGCACAGGCCAGGTACAGCAGGGCTGAACACTTAGGGATTCCTCTGCAAAGTGACAGACGCTCTTTTGTCAAGAAAAGCTTAGTTAGAGGCTGTCAGTCCGAAGGAAATGCCTGGGGGCTAGACAAAAGCCAGCACTCCATAGGAACAGGGAGGCTGCTCCCACTCTACCAGAAAGAGCCTGACAGAAGACTCTCTGTGGCCTTCAGGCTCCCTCAGTATCACAAGTACCCTTACGCATTTCAAA
Source organism: Microtus pennsylvanicus (assembly GCF_037038515.1). NCBI lineage: Eukaryota > Metazoa > Chordata > Mammalia > Rodentia > Cricetidae > Microtus > Microtus pennsylvanicus. Next base: position 91,217,512 of record NC_134580.1, read on the forward strand.
CTCCAGGCCATTATCCTGACTTCTTTTAGCTCCTCTCACCTCCTCCCCTACCCTAAACTCATGGGCTTCCCTCTGTGCCACTACTTTCTCCTTATAACCCTGCTATTTTGGCTCTGCTCTCTCTGTTGCCCACACTCTCTTCGTGTACCTCTCTTACTCTCTCTCTTTTTGTGTCTATCTCTCTGTCTTTGTGTTTTTCTCCTGCTTCTCTCATGGCCAGGTCCATTCTGCTGGCCAAGATCAGTCTACTACTTTATCCTCTCTGGACTCTTCTAGATGAAAAACCATCCCCTTACCCATACCATGGAGCAATTATGACATCAGTTTACACAAAGGTAGTAGAAAAATGCTGTTTTTTTTTACATGTTCTTCATAAAACTCAACATTTAGGAAAGAAATTGAGAAGAAGTCTGGATCTATGCTGAAATTATAATATGTATTATAACCCCAAACCATAAAGTAACAACCAAATCAAGTGAGGGTGCAGAAATTAAAACATACTTGCTGTGGGACAATGGCCTGTACCCTGGCACTTGTATTTTAAATAAAAGTTGATTGGCCAGTAGCCAGGCAGGAAGTATAGGTAGGGTGACCAGGACAGAAGTAGAGGCAAGGCAGGGAGAATTCTGGGAAGAGGGAAGTTTCAGTTAATAGTCATCACCCAGATGCAAAGGAAGCCAGACACAGAGCAAGCAAGATGTGACTGCCTTGCCAAAAAAGGTACCAAGCCATGTGGCTAACACAGACAAGTAATATGGGCTAATATAAGTTATAAGAGTTAATAAGAAACCAGAGATACTAGGCCAATCAGTTTATAATTAATGTAGACCTCTGTGTGATTTCTTTGGGACTTAACAACTGTGGAACCAGGCAGGGCAGAAACCTCAGTCAACACATACTCTCCAGATGTGGCCTCAGAGATGACACAGTTAAGAGCTCTGACTGTTCTTTGAGAAGACCTGGGTTTGGTTCTCAGCACATACATGGCAGCTGGTAATCATTTGTAGCTTCAGTTCTAGGGCACCTGACATCTTCTTCTGACCTCCTGTGGTACTGGGCATGCATGCGGGACACAGACAACACTCATTTATATGAAACAAATAAATGAATTTTAAAAATCAACAATAAAAATAAAACTCCCAAACCCATACTTTCTAGAAATAGAAGAACATGAGGAAGTCTTTGGAGAAACACAGGAGTTAAAAATTGCTTGAAGTGGTGAGCATTTGGGGTATGTGAAGGCCATGAAGACCTGGTGGACAATGTGTGCATGGGAGCTTCCATCTTGCAGAATAAGAGATGGGGCTGAGAATGGTATGTGCCCGCCATTCCTGTCATCTGTACTCCCACCCTGGAGAAACTGGAGGAGTTTCAGTGGCATAGAAGGATGAGAAGGAACTTGTCTTCTAGCTGCAGGCCTAAGCTCTCCAGAGGATGAGCATGCATTAAATCTCTCAGAAAAACCCCTGACTTTAGTGTACAGAGTTTCACCCACTTCTCACCGGGTTTAGTCATTTACTGGTTAGGGGTGGACGTCAGAGCCCAGGAAGGGTGTCAGCCCTGTACCAGGCTTTGCAGCTTTGAAGCTGCCTCATGTTTCTTTCCAGTTCACTCTCCTTTATTTTGACACACACACACACACACACACACACACACACACACACACACACACACACACATCTCTTCTTGAGTTAGTAATATTCCTAGCAGCCAGAGCAAGAAAAAAAATTAACATAAACAAAAATTTATTTAGATAAACTCCCAGAATATATATTCTCTATACACTCACAGAAAACAAAGAAAATTGAAAAGAAAAACACAGATGAAGTTTTAGAAAAAAATCATACAACTGCAAAACAGAAAAGAATAAACAGCTAGAAGTTTCTAGAAAAAAACCAGGTGCAATAGGTTAAAAAACAATCCAAACTTACACAGAATTACTCTCCCAGAACAGAAGATAGAAAAAACACACATTGACTATGCTGCAATTTAGATTTGGAATGTTCTCAGAAGGTTCATGAATTAGAGGCTCAGGCCTTACCTACTGGGAGGTAGGGCCACAATCATCATCAAAGTTCATCCAGCAACTGATGAGAGTAGATGCAGAGACCCATAGCCAAACATTATGTGGGGCTCAGGGAACCCCACAGAAGAGGGGGAGGAAGGATTGTAGTAGCCAGAGGAGTCAGGGACAATGGAAGAACACAGCTCACAGAATCAGCTTATCAGGGCTCATAGAGACTGAAGCCACAAGTCATGAAGCCTGTATGGGTCTGAGCTTGCTCTTTGGTATATATGTTAGGGTTGTGTAGCTTGATGTTTTTGTGGGACTCTTAACAGTAGGAGTGGGGGTTGTCTATGACTCCTTTGCCACTCTTGAGACCTGTTTCCCCCTACTGGGTTGCCACATCCAGCCTTGATAAGAGGGTCTGCACCTAGTCTTATTGTAAATTGTTATACTGTGTTCAGTTGATATCCCAGAGGCTTTCTCTTTTTTGAAGGAAAACAGGAGGACTGGATCTGGGAAAGAGGGGGATTGAAGGAGTACTTGGAGGAGAGGAGGGAGGGAAAACTGTGGTCAGGATGCATTGTATGAGAGAAGAACAAATAATAATAATAATAAAATTATAATAATAATAATGGGCCAAAGGGAGGATTTAAGTCATTGGGGCTGTACCCTTGAGTGGGATTGTGGCTCCTTGCCATGCTTAATTAATACTGCTTTACCAATTGTCAAAATAATGGGACCAATCAACTGTGGGCTAAAATCAACACAACTCTGAGGTAGTTAAGGTATTTATCTCTGGAATTATATTATGTAACAGAAAGCTAACACAAATCACAAAAAAGAAATAATTTCCCAAATAAAGTAAAATTTCCTGAAATGAAGAGTAATGTGAAGAGGGTTAAATAGAATGGCTGGTCCTGGGATGCCCCATGGGGAAGTGAATGAGTTTTAACTCTAACGACTCCTATGGACGACCAGTGTTTTCCTGTCTTCTGTAAAGTCATGTGTGAGTGCACTTGTCTTCTACATGCATTTGAGAGAAAATGATGATGGCAAAGGCTGTATGCCCCGGAATGGATGTTATAAAGTATACGGAGACTCCAGAACACTGCAGGGTTCTTACAGAAGTGGCTATCCCGTGATGACTCCAGATTGTCAAAAGATAAATCTAAATTCAAGAAAATTAAAAACTGGGAATTGGTTAAAAAAATGTGGATGATGTGCTAATAACCTAGGTTCAGATTAAAGTGAACAGGTCCGGGAATGTTAGCATTAGAAAAAAAACCCCATAAATACTACAATGAATTTTATAGCAAAATAGGAAATGGGACAGGAAGCGGGTCAGGATTTCAGTGTCTACAACTTGATCATCTTTTAAAGTGTAAACTTAATAGATGTAGTATGCCAAATGATTACATTTTTACAAATATGAATTATAGGATAAAGAAATCAAGTTTCATCCAATATGATAAAGCTGCAAAGCTCTCTCCTTATATTATGATATCACATGTCTGAAAATATATACACAGAGAAATTATCAGACTGGTGCATACCAAACTGAGGCTAGTGGCTTTGGAAAGGGGACCTGGATGGGGTACTGCACAGGGAAAAGAACACGGCAGACTTTAACTTAACATACTTCTGTCTTTTGTTTTGTTAATTAGCATGCCGTTCACAATTAAAACTACAAAAATAGACAGACAAAACCCACTAGCTGCGCTAGCAGCACACTTCTGGGATTCTAAGTCCCTAGCTTTTCAGTGGTTGAGTCTCTTTAATCTAATCCTTGCTCGCTAGACCTGTGCAGATGTAGAATGAAAAATGCAAACGCTAACACTCCCAGTTCTGTAGTTGAGCAATAATTCTGCAATAAATGTGAATAAAGTACAAAAAGCCACGGAGGAGCAAGTCTCTCTGGTCTGACATTTCAGAACTGACCTTTGATTTACTTTTTTTTTTCAAAAGAAGAGTGTAGAAACTGTAAAAAAAATTATATAAGGTTATTTGGTGTGCATACTCTCTCTCTTTGTCTCTCTCTGTGTCTCTTTCTGTCTGTCTGTCTGTCTCTTTTTTTCCCTCTCTCTCTAATTGAGATATCTCCCCTGTGTTAATTAGGAAAATCATTTTATTGATTCTATTGGTTAAAAATACATGTTTAAAAATTTTAATTTTAGGGCTGCAGAGATGCTGAAGTACCTAAGAGCACTGGCTGTTCTTCCAGAGGACCTGGGTTTGAGTTCAGCCACCACCTGGTGGCTCACAGCATCTGTAATTCCAGTTCCAGGGATTTAATAAGCCTGGAGGTAGCAGCACACATTTAATTCCAGCATTTGGGAGGCAGAGGCAGTTGAATCAATTGAGTTGAGGCCAGCCTGGACTACAGAGTGAGTGTCTGGATAGCCAGGAGAACTACACAGAGAAACCCTGTCTGAAAACACACACACACACACACACACACACACACACACACACACACACACACACAAATATATCTCTATACTGACATATATATGTCCGTGTGTGTGTGTGTGTGTGTGTGTGTGACAAAAGTCTTTATCCATATTTTATGGAAAGCCAGGTAAATGTAAGGATATAAACACAGAGCAAATTTAAACATTAGTTTTTCAACTAAGTTCTTGAACCCCGAAAATCTTTGGGAGCTGTAGCTATGATGAAATATACTTGTTTGCAATTCATCTCTTAAACCAGATTTCAATCCACTAGTTCAGTTCTTAAGTTCTTATAGGGGACAAATTCTTTTTTTTTTTTAATTTATTTATTTATTAAAGATTTCTGTCTCTTCCCCGCCACCGCCTCCCATTTCCCTCCCCCTCCCCCAATTAAGTCTCCCCCCAGCCCGAAAAGCAATCAGGGTTCCCTGTCCTGTGGGAAGTCCAAGGAACCCCCACCTCCATCCAGGTCTAGTAAGTTGAGCATCCAAACTGCCTAGGCTCCCACAAAGCCAGTGCGTGCAGTAGGATCAGAAACCCATTGCCATTGTTCTTGAGTTCTCAGTAGTCCTCATTGTAGGGGACAAATTCTTATTTTGCTTTATTGATACAATTTTTTTTGTTTTGTTTTTTGAGACAGGGTATCTCTGTTAGCTTTGGAGCCCATCCTGGAACTCACTCTATAGACCAGGCTGGCCTTGAACTCACAGAGATCTTCCTGCCTCTGCCTCCTGAGTGCTAGGATTAAAGGTGTGCACGCACCACCACTGCCCAGCAACTTACACCATTTTGATACATGAGTTTCATTATGAAATGAGGGTCAGATTTTAGGGTCTTTGATACAAGCTTCATCCTAAGTAGATCCCAAGGAGTGTTCAGATTAAATTACTTAAAAACAGATTAAATTCTTCCAGCTTGTTTATTTGATAGGGGAAAAAGGAATCAGTCCTTCAAGAATAAAGCTAAGTCCTGAAATTTTATCATTCTGATTTTACCCCTGGATTTAAATAGAACAACACAATACAAGGCATCTGACTCTGAAAAGCCAGCGGTCTCTAAAGCTTCCACTGTCACAGGCAAATGATAGAGGCCAAATTAGAACCTAAAATCTCTACAAACAAGCCTGTTCAGATTCAAGATTATCAAATAGCTTTTCTGGTGCCGAGCTGTGCATTGTTTAAAACCGTAGCTAATCTGACAGCTGAGATCGGTAAAGGTCCACGGGTGTATCACACAGAGACTCATTAACACTAAAGCAGCTGCCTTAGCTTCCCGAGTGTCTCAGCAACTTGTGACCACAGGAACGCTGAGCGCTACTCAGAAGCCGTGATAATGAAGTAGATGCGCCTTCAACATTATTATTATTATTATTATTTCAGCTACCAGCGCATGATTTTGCAGGATTTTACACTTTCTGTAGCCATATACATTTAGTAGCTTTCTCCGCAGAAGCTGTCAATCTCGTTAACCTCATTATGTTTCTTTACATTGCTACAGAATGTGCATAACTCAGCTGTAAAGCTACCACTTCTGATCAGCGAATATTTAGATGTTGCTGGACTGAAAAACAGATGTTAAGGGCTTTAAAAAATTTAATGTAAGGGGTGGGGAAATACATTTTAATGTAATATTTTATTGATAGGAATTTTATATGTGCCTTCATCATTTATTGATAGGAAATTTATATGTGCTCTTTCTTCCCTCTAAGCCCATATGCCCCTCCTTGCCCTCTTTTAAATTTGTGGACTCTTTTTTTTATATTAATTACTGTTATGTGTGTGTGTGTTCTCAAAGATAAGTAACAATTCTCAGTTCTCAGTCTGCATAAAGGTACTCAGATATATGTTTTTAGGGCTGACCATTTGGTATTCGATAATAGGTGTGCTCTTCCCAGGGGAAGACTATCTCTCCTTTCTTATCATTCCTTAGCTGCCTATAGTTCTTTGGGTAGGGCTGAGGATTCCTGGGCCATCCTAAGTTCATATCAGCATGTTTATTGCTATCCTTGTTCAACTCATGCTTAGGCCAAAGGTAATGCCCCTTCCCCCATTATATTTTTCTGAGCCAAAATGTTTTGAGGGGAAAAAACAAGCAAGCAAAAGCTAGTTACCTTTCAACGTAGATGTTTTTCCCAGTCCCGAGGGAATAGAGGCTGCACAGAATGTGGTAGCATGAAATCTGCACGTCACCCACTGGAACAAAGAAGAGATGTCATAGCCGCATGTCAACCCCAGCTCCGTCTCCAACACACGGAAAAGCCCATGAAGAAAAATATTAGGGTAAGCATCAGTCAAGAGCAGACAATCCCTCTCTCTTTTCCCTTCCTCCCTGCCTCGGTCAACTAGTGAAATCGTCTTCAAACCGGCCACTGTTTTGCTAGTTGCTGGGAAATACTGAGAGGAAACTGTGCTCCACCACAGTTGCCCGGGTCACTTGCAGAGCTGCTGAGGAAGATCACAAAACTTCTTGGAGAAAAGAATCACTTGGCCAATGGAGCCAATGGAGCCTCCTTAAGAAGTTGCTTCTCCAATCAAGGAAGACATTATATTCAAATTTTACCAAGGGCAGTCTAGTCTTCCTTTGGACTGGAGTTTCCATGTCATGTTTGCCATTTCCTAAGAAGGTCCACACAACTGCTGCGCTTTATTCAGAAGGTGAGGGATGGAGGAAGAGAAGGAGAGAGAGTGGGGGGGAGGGATGGAGAGAGAGTGAGCTCTCAGTTTTGCTTACTTAAAAATTTCTGCTGTATTTAAAAAAAACTCACTAATTTGTACCGTGATTTTCCCTTATTTTCAAAAGGAAGGGAGTTCTGAGGGGAAGTACGAAGAATTTCATCAGCAGTGATCATGCATGCCCCCCAAACACATCTAGACCTCATTCCACGGCTTCAAAAGAACCAGAACTAATTTAATGCTGTATTTTCTGACCAAGGAACTGCCTTGTTTGCATGGGACAGACGCCTCCCTAGTGAGACTAACTGGTGGGAGAGACAGCCTGGGCTATTGACAGCTGACTCAGTTAAACTGTATGGCAGTGTTTAAGCAGGCCTCAAACTTGATGACAGAATATGAACGTGGTGGGCATGGGGGATGGGACTGGATTCACTGCTAAATACAAAGCAAAATAAAACCAATTGAAAATAGGGAAAAAAGAGATTTTAGCCTCTTTCCTTTGCTGCTGGCGACAATGAGTAAATTAAGGATTCTTTACATGGAGCACAGCGGCTGGAAGTCTGGTAGCGGAAGTCTATCTGACGCGTACTGCTCAGATAACCTTTCCAATTAAATGGGAGCACAACCGCTGGTAGTAGCTAGACGAGCAGGCTGGGAGACTGGTTCAGAGTGAAACCGGAGAAAGATGAGTATTCTGTACTCCAATTAAGGGATTCTTTTCCCCTTCCCAGAGTCTACCACTTGGCTTTCAGTTTTTAAATTTAGGTAAAGTATGGCACACCTGTCTTTCTACTCTGCCCTCAAGGTCAACGCGAGTGCGTGGGTCTCACACCTGTGCTTTCGGGGCATAGACATTGATGACAAACAGCGGTAGGACTCACAGAGTAGATCCACCCCAAACTGATGCTGAGCGATGTGCTCAAAGATGGATGTCAGGATGGGAAGCAGGGCCACTGTGGTGTAGTTAATATTCTGAGAAACACCTTTGATCTGCGTTCTGGAATGGGTAAACTTTCCCAGCTTCAGGTTTTCGGAGGTCTTCTCTAAGTCTTCTGCTGCGTTTTCAAAGAAGGAGCGCAACCCGGCTTTCACCAGCTCTGTGCCCGACTTCATGACGGTCCTGCAAGTAAGCAGCAGTCAAAGGCAGGAGCACAACCACACTGTGGACCCAACCCCCTTATGTGGTGGTGTTGTGGCGGCAAACTGGGCAGACAGTGGGTACTCTGGTCACCTTTTGAGAATGTGTCAGCTGCATCTGGAAAAGAAACCTGTTCCTTGGAGTAGTGACTGACTGTCTTGGGATCATTGTTGAACTCTCCAGGACACAGAAAGAGTGAATGAAACTGGTATTAGTTGCTTGTGAGCTAATTGCTGCAGCTGCCTAGTGTTGTGTTAGTATCTAAGGATAGGACAGGGGTGAGCCCTTTCCACGGCTCACTTGGGGTCAAGAAAGAACCTTTAGGAGTAGTATGTAGAAGCAAGGAGAACGGGGAAGAGAGGAGAGAAGCCACCTGAAGCCGTACTCCTTTTAGTTGGCATAGCAGTCCTAGAGTGCATGAGAGGAGAGATAAGGGAAAGGCAGCCCTTTATAAAGCCAGCCTAATTAGGTCACTGAGGTAAAGGACAGGGAAACAGGCCTGGAGAACAGAAGCTAAGAACGGCTGAAGTCTTCCCTCAGAACCGTATCATGAGACTTAGAATTGGAATATGACTGAGAAGCAGTGTGCAATCTTCCACATTCCAACATCCTCACAAGATGATGACAGCATCGCTTCAAGGGAAGATGCTCTTTATCTTCAAAGCTTTCTATGCAATTATCAGACATACCAGGACAGTGAAGGCCATCAGCGAGGCTTCTTCCAATCTGTATATATTTCATTTGTCAATAGGAAAGCAGGCAGGCACCAGATTTCTATTTCAGTTGTTTTTGTTTACATCCTAGTTGAACTCACATTCTTTTCTGATATATAGCCATATGGATTTCAGGTCACTTGTGTGAAAATGCACTAGCTTACTTACACTTGCTTCTAACTTTTTAAAATGGTGAAAGAACATTACTAATATACTACTATTTCACCCTGGGACTGACTGACTCTCTCTCTCTCTCTCTCTCTCTCTCTCTCTCTCTCTCTCTCTCTCTCAAAGAGGCAAAGTGGCTCAAATAGAAAGAAAGCTTTAAAACACTAGACAAAACCAAAGTAAGAGTAAAATGCTAATTTTACCAATCTATCGCTGCTCCCATCTTCCCTGTGTAGCCCAGGACGGCCTGCTGGAATTGCAGGCCTGCGTTATCCCTTCCAGCTTCTCCTCTCTTTCAGTATTTCAATGCCCTCAGTGTGTCTGAGTTTAAATTCTTCCAATATTAAGCGAAAGGCTGATATGGATGGAGTTATTGTCAAGAGAGTCTCGGATAGACAGGTACAAGGCAAGCAAATGGCACCAGTGGGTGCTGGCCATGCAGACACTCTAGTTAGACCAGACTAACCGAGCTGCTTGGGTCAGAGGCTGACCTGGACCTGGTAGGTCAGTCTTACTTCATTGTGTTCTATTTCTCTCCTTATTTGCTTATTCCACTGTATTGCCATTAGAACAAGGTGAGAGGTTCAATTAGTTTAAAATGCTTAGATACACCCCAAACTGTCTTACTCAAATATTTTTATATTTCTGAACATAATTTCTACCTTCAGTTCTTTTAGAGATATACAGTAACTCATTTGGAAAGAAAGGTGAAGCATGGTGCTGAGGAATGCCACCACCCTTGGGCATGGCTCTAGTGTGTAGTGATATATTATTTGTAGTTTGATAAATAAATCCTGACTGAAGACCAGAGGCAAATCTAAAGACACTAAAGGTCAGGCAGTGGTGACACACACCTTTAATCCCAGGATTTGGGTGACAGAGACATTGAGTTCAAGGCCACCCTGGGCTGCTCAAGACCAATGTGGAAAAAAATCCACATGGTAGTGGCTCACACCTTTAATCAAAGTCCTAGGGAGTCACAGGCCTTTAATCCCAGCACTAGAGGGAATATAAAATGGGAGGAGAGATAAGTTTTGTCTGCTTAGTTTATGGTAACCCAGCCTTGGTAGAGGTAAGACTTCTCTAGTGGCTTGGCTGCTTTGCTTTTCTGGTTTTCAGGTTGAATACCAGTTTCTATCTCTGGGTTTTTATTATTCGGGTTACACTGGAGGATGAGTGGCTCAACGGAGGTGGGCAGGATCATTTAGTGAGTCTTCTCCAGGAAGGGCTTGCAGCATCTGAAGCATTGCTGGTACACCAGCTCGAAGCTGGAGTTCAGTGCCATATTAGGGATCTTCAAGAATGAGTTATTTCTGTGGATTCATTCATTCATTAATTCCTTTTGTTATTTTTGGGACAGGGTTTCTTTCTATAACAGTCCTAGTTGTCCTGGAACTAGCTCTGTAGACCATGCTGACCTCTAACTGAGAGAGACTCTCCTGCCTCTGCCTCCTGAATGCTGGGATTAAAGGTGTGAGTCACCATTGCCCGGCAATAAGATCTTTTCTTAATGAATATGTTCAAAAGAACTCCTATTGGTTCTTTTTACTAAGCCTCTCTTTTAAAATATCATGTATGTTAATATTACCAAAATTAGGTATTATTTTTAAAATAAAATTCCTATTTATTTATTTATTTATTCTTTCTGCATCTCTTATTTTATTGAATAGGGTTTTACTATAAATCCAAGGCTGTGTTTGAACTTGGGAATTTTTGTCTCTGTCTTCTACATGCTAAGATTGCAAGTATAAATTACTTCACCAGCTAGCTGATGTATTTTGTAAATTATATTTATTCATTTATTTATGCATATGTAATTTATATATATGTACATGTGTAGGCCAGAGGACAATTTCTGGGAGTCAATTTTCTCCTTCTACCACATGGATCACAGTGAGTGAACTTGGAACATCAGAGCCTAGACTCCTCCCCTGGCTTCCTAGATGATCCTTTTGAAGTCAGATATCCCCACACTTTCCTGGCCATGTTGAACTCAAAATGATACTGATCATCTCTCATGATGATGAGGGTTTCATCACCTATCCGATATCTCTGCTGTGTGAGGGCAAGCGTGTGTGTGTGTGTGTGTGTGTGTGTGTACAATTAGGTACAAGCTGAATGTTGCAACATTATATATCTTATCTCCTGACAAATGAACTCAGTAAGAGAAGGTAAGAACTGATCAATTGTTTCAGATTTCAGATAGTCCATGACAATAGGTCTGTACTGTGGGAATGAGAAGCAGAGCGTTGATTTCTCGGGCCTGCTGTGTCTATTTTTGGGGCCAGAGAAGGATTCATAAGGAAGTACCGCAGAGAAAACATCAGACTTACCTTGTGTCAAGCGTCTGAGCTAAGATGTGAAGGCAGCTCACCATCGTAGTTGAATCACTCCCTAGAACAGAAAACATCGCCGATGACTCTCTAAACCCAGCCCGGCTTTTAAACACATCCTTCTTAGTATGCACCAGACGTAGCCCAGTATAATTAACCAGCAACACACAAGGTGCCAGGTCTGTGTTCAGGAATGAGGCATTTATCTCTAGTCTGACACAGCCTCTGCCTCATGATGGATGTCACAGGCAGAGCTGAAAACATTTATTGGTGTGGAAAATCTGAGCTGTTAAAGGGGGAGAGAGGTCATTAATCATGCTTCAGACCAATTTTCTGTGGAAAATTTAGGTGACACCTCAGTCCCAAGGTGCAGGTTTTCCTAACGGAGAGCCACAAATGAAGGCAGAATGGAAGCTCCAGATAATTACAGGAAGACTTGCTGCCTTTATCAACACATCCCATCACTTACCGAAGAGAGAGATCCTGTGTCTCACGAGAGCGGCTAGCTTGCAGAACAGGCTAAGGCAGAAAAGGTGCAATTCAGAAAGCCGTGGAGACTCAGGAAGTGATTTCCACCCCATTCTTCCCCACCCTCACGTGTGAAACAGTGCATAGTTTGGGGCTTTGGGAGGAAGCACTGTGTCCTCAAGAAGAGTCTCTGGAACCGCACTTAGGGAGATGTTATGGGTTGCACTGTCTTGGAGAATAATGAAAGGTTACTTGCCGGCAGCTCCATCCTACTCAAAAACCATCCTTTGGTAATGAGAAGAGTGTTTATTTGGCAATGGCCCGTGTAATCTTTCCTTGGTGCTAGGTACCATGTATTGAAATGTTCATTCATGTGTAACATGGAGAAAAAACGACGAGGGTACTAAAAGGCAGCTTGATTTTCTGCCATTGCCATGAATTGTAAACCATTTTGCGGTCTTTAAGTGGAGTGTGAAGCTTTAGTTGGAAAGTGGAAAAAAATGTTGGGATTAGAACAAATTTTAATGATTAGAGTAGGGAGTAGGAGTCTGTTAAATATAAAAACACTTTAAAAATACATTTTTCAGAGCTACGGGGTCTTCATGACACAGGGGATAATAGGATACCCAGTGAGGACCCAGCATTGATTGTGTAAAAGAAGCCAGAGGCCTCGAATCAAACCAATGACCCATTGCAATGCACACTTACAAGTAAAGACTAAAGGGTACACAGTGTGACTCACTGGGCCATATTCCAGTTTCCACGCCAAGATTCTTTTATTTTTGTTTTTGTGGGGGGTTACTTTTAAATTTTGTTTTTGGGAGATTGCAAGGGCAGAGGGCAGATATGAAGGGATGGGGAGATGAATGGGGTCAGCAAACATGGGGTGAAATCCATAAAGAATCAGTAAACGTTAAAACAAAAAGAAGTTCATTTTTTGCTGTCATCTCTGTTAGTCTATAGTCTGTCCTAATTGGGTCTTTGGGAACTAGGAAGCAATTATCATTATTGTTACTGTTATTATTATTGATATTGTTGCTGCTGCTGTTGTTATTGCTGCTGTTGTTTGTATTTCTGACTCCTTGCCATGCTTCACTTATACTTTGCATCATGGAGACCCTTGAAGTTTGAACTGTACTTCAGGTGTAGCTGGGAAGGCCTTGTGCATTTAGGAAGGAGCCCCGTAGATGTCTCTGAGCATGTTGACAATTGACCCCACCCAGGGGTACTGTGACTACAGTCCACACAGGTGGATGATACTCTTGGGAGAAGAGCCTCTTGAACTCTAATGTTTGATACTGGCATGGCTCGACAAGAACTTTGCTTCCCTTTCAGGAAGCAGGGAACAGAAAGAGGGCTCCCCGAGGGGCACTCAGCTGATCACAGCCTCAATTCCTAACTTGTCATGGAGATCTCTGACTCCCACAGGACAGAAGTCTCCTTAGGACAACCCAAACAGAGAAGAAATGTGCCTCTAGTGCTGGTTGATAAACCCCACCAATTTAAAGGACAATGACCTCCTAGTTAATTAATGTCCTGCATTTTTTCTGGGCTGGTTTGAAAAACTACAACCAATGCCTTGTTGATTAGTAAAAATAAGTCAGAACCTCCCCGGTCTAGGAGTTTAAGAGAACTCATAGTGCGTTAGCAGAAACCTGGTACCTAATGTGACATTAAACAGGTGCTCCTGTTTATTTGATGTGAACTCATGGAGCTGGACAGGGAGAAAGAGTATTGAACAGTGCAGTCTATATTGCTGATGGCTTAGTTCTGTGCTTGGCCTGTGAATAACTAAGCTGTCTTAGCAGAGATCCTTCAATGCTCTCCACTCTGTATTAGTTTTTTTCTCATCTGTAATCAAGCAGTTCTTCTACAAAAGTTGGAGAACAACTCAGAAATTTGAAAACTCTTTAAACGGATGAACACATTTCTTTGCCAAGTTGGTTTTGTTCATGGTGTTTTTAACCACAGCAGTAAAAACCCCAGTTAAGACAATTAATTACTTTTAGTTCAAAATAATAAAGGGCTACAGTTCCCAGGTGGCTTTCTTCTTTCTGAGAGTTTAAAAACTATAAAGCCTGGCACAGTGGCACAATCCTTTGAGAGCCAGGATATCCTGGGCTATAGAGTGAGCCCCTGTCTCAAAAAGAAAAAAAGATGAATATATAAAATGAAATTATTCAAAAAAGAGAAACTCCATGCTGTGAAAGGCATCAGATTAATGACAAGGTGGATCAAGGATGAAGGATTCAATAAGGGGGATCTAGTGGGTATCAGAGGCTGAGGCAAGAGAATTGGTAGCTTTAGAGAAGCCTGGGCTGGGCTAAGGAGGTCCAGTCTTTAAAAAAGGAGAGAGAGAGAGAGAGAGAGAGAGAGAGAGAGAGAGAGAGAGAGAGCACTGAACCTTTAATCCCAGCATTTTGCAGAAACAGGCAGATTTCTGTAAGCCTGCCTGACTTACATAGTGAATTCTAGGCCAACCAGGGCTACATATTGTGACCCTGTCCTCAAACAAATAAACAAAAACCAGAGGGAAAAAAGAGTAAAAGAAAAGAAGGAATGAAAGAAGAAAAGAGTCTGCTAGGGTGAAACAAATAAAGAAAAACCAAAGCGGGAGGGGGAGAGTAAGAGAAAAGAGGGAAAACGAGCCGGGTGGGGGGAACACGTGCTGCGCAAACACAACCGCTCCTGCGGGAGATTTGGAAATTATTTGCAAGGCTGATCAGCTCCAGGTTGTATTCCAGCCACGACAAATGGTGCCTGGTTGAACAAATGTTACATTTCCATGAATTAATAGTCTAAGATCAACAGATGAAGAAAACAGACGCATCTGCCCTCTGTTGGATTAGCTGAATGTCTCACGTGGCCTCTCATTTCCCTAGCTTCTTATAGAACACATTAGTTCAACCTAAAGGTATAAGATCTTGGGACCAGTACCTGATTCCAAAGCATCATGTTTTGGCAGCACGGGATTTCTTCTGTCTGGAGTGGCACTAAGTGATTGCCGTACACATAAGAGGCATGCAATGTCCTGAGTTTTCAGAGTTAACCATCTGTAACACTTTGAACACTGGAGTGAAGCTAAGGGCACCTCAGACTCTTGCTTTCTGAAATGGAGACCGTGCAGCACAGGTAGGACTTTCAGTTTAACACACTGTGAGGTTTCACAACCATATTTACTCAGATGACTCATAACTCTTGCATATGAAAATTAATCTCAGTGCCTGTCCATGCAGAGTGTTTAGTAAATGTTAGGCCAATCGTCAAGCTGAATATATTCCCGAAGAGTGTGATAGTCAGTTAGTAGCTGAGTTCTTATCCAGTACAACGTGCGTGTTCACTGTGGAGGGATTGCGTGCAGACTTTCACTACCTTCTTTATTTCTTTGCTGTTTAGAAGTCTAATGCAGCCTCATTCAGCTTTTTTTAAAAATTTATTTATTTTATTAAAGATTTCTGTCTCTTCCCCGCCACCGCCTCCCATTTCCCTCCCCCTCCCCCAATTAAGTCCCCCCCCCCTCAGCCCGAAAAGCAATCAGGGTTCCCTGTCCTGTGGGAAGTCCAAGGAACCCCCACCTCCATCCAGGTCTAGGAAGTTGAGCATCCAAACTGCCTAGGCTCCCACAAAGCCAGTGCGTGCAGTAGGATCAGAAACCCATTGCCATTGTTCTTGAGTTCTCAGTAGTCTTCATTGTCCGCTATGTTCAGAGAGTCTGGTTTTATCCCAGGCTTTTGCATGGATGCAGAGACTCAAACTCAGGCACTCATGCATGAGCAGCAAGTGCCTTTACCCAGTGAGCCACCCCTTCAGCTCTGAGACTGAGAAGTCCAAATAAACATTTAGACTGAATCACATAGTTCTAGCTTTGAAATCTCAGACTAGCTGCACTGGGATTTGTAAGATCGGAGTTCTAAAAATTCTAATCTTGCAGACTTGATAAGGAGTGACAGAAAGCAGTGTATACCTTAGTGCTCCATGTTTAATTTTCCCAAGCTTCAGAAGGATCGTGGCCTTCTACTCAACGTTATTTCAGGGTAATTGACCTGGCTATCTACATATTTCCCAGGTCCCTATGAACACCCCAAACAATGTGATTCTATTGGTTCCTGAGATCACCGAGGTATACACAAATATAAAAATTTTCAAATCATCAGGTTATGCACCATTTCTACAAAGAATTTGTGATTCAGTCCTCAGGTAGCTGATGTCTTATATAAACCACTTTAGCACTGAGAATGGCAGTTTGAATGAGTATCCTTCCAGGCCCATGTACTAGAAGCTCTGTCTCTAGGGTTTTGCTATTGGGGTACTTGGAGGCTAGGGATGGTTGGAGGATGGAATTGAGTGGGAGGTTTTTAGGTCAATGGGACATGCCCTTAGGGAGATTTTAGGATCTTTTTGACTTCTGGCCATGACCTGAGCAGTTTGCCTAAGAGTGAGTTCCCCATCACTGCCATCTGGACCCCCTACCACGGAATCAAAGAAAGGTGTCTACTCACCCCAGACATGAAACTTCCGAACTATGAGATAAATAGACTTTTAAGCTTTACTTATAAATGACATTGTGGTACAGCAACTCAAAGCTGACTAGCATAGCGGCCCTCTCCTGATTTCATGGACTCACCTGGCTACCATTTCTTTCTCTTTATGGGAAGCATACCCACTGCTGCTAAGTGGCTTCAGAGGAGATGACAGGAAGTAAAGGCGGTGGTTGGTGAAGTACTGGTCAACCAGGGGGAGGAGAACCTGGAAACCATCAAACAGCACGTTTAAGGTCGCTGATCCAAGTCTATCTGCCAGTTCCTTTTACAGATGTCATTCTCAGTGAGCAGAAGCCTCTCAACACTGGATGTAGAAAGTTCCAGGAAATTCTAGCTCTCACTTCGTATTATTATTATTATCTACTAACCAGAGGTGTTGAGGTTATGTGACAGGAAAGGACATTGACTAAAGGCACAAATAAATTTGCATGCTGATGATCTGATTTGAAGAGGACACTTGGGAAACTCAGATTGCCTTTTTGGCCACAGCATCAAAAGGTACAACTGAGCCCTCACCTCAAATGTCTATCTCTGCTTTACAGGGCCCAGACACTGAAGGGCTTTGGGTCCTCTGAGCAGGCTTCTGTGGGCAACATTGATCATTGGTACCCAAATGCATTCTCTATTTCTTTTCAGCAACAGATTTTAGTGAGACATATGCCGCTGAGCCAGGGAATACCTTACTCAGTTTCCTTTTTTTGCTAGAGTAAGCTGAAAGGACCCACTTGCATCAGCACTAGGTTAGGACTTCAGAAAAGCAGCGGCTTGCTCTCTCCTCCCCTTTCCTTTATTCATCCCTTTGCTACAGATATGGTGAGGCTGGGCTTGTTTGGACCACAGTAACACCAAGCACGCTGTTACAGATGGTGCAGAACAAGGGGGGGGGAGGATCCTGAGTACTGAGGCCATGGTGTGGAACTGAGCAGCCTGCATACTTTCTTAGACCTCCTACCCACACCGGGTCTGTTCTGTACAGAGGAATATAACTCTGTCCCACTGAAGCTTTTGGAGTGTTAGATCTCCTTGATGGGCCCCTTTAAATCACACCCCCAGTCGTAGGGATCTTGAGTAAAGGAGAAACACTTACTTTGGCAAAGAATTTGATCTCCTGGTCGTGGGGAGACTTTTCGGTTTTCCCACTGCTGACAATGGCTTCTGCAAAGAGAGAGGTAAAATACTTGGGTCAGAGCAAACAAACAAATGAACCATCATGGTATTTTGAGAAGCAGAGCAGGTTTTCAAAAGACAACCAGCAAGCTTAGGTGCTTTCATGAAACAGCATCTGTAAAGCACTTTGTAGCTGTGCTGGCTGGGTATGTCTCATGCCAATTCTCTCACAGTTGTCTCGCCACACCCTTTTCTGAAGCGCTTCAGTGATGTCCACAGCCAAACAGCATGGGGAAAGTTAATAGGATGAGGTGCAAACAAACCCAAAGAGTCAGTCAAATCCAGCAGAGAAGTAAAGGATTTTTTTTCCTTCGTACTAAAAAAGTTAACTAAGTTTTTTTAGTATGGAAGAAATAAATCTCAGCCACTGTTTCCCACCCAAATTATATGCCTCTATGAATCATGAGCAATGGTGACACAAGAAGCTAATTCATAATTATGTCTTTCTTTCTTTCTTTCTTTCTTTCTTTCTTTTTTTGATTTTCGAGAAAGGGTTTCTCTGTAGTTTTTGGAGCCTGTCCTGGAACTAGCTCTTGTAGACCAGGCTGGCCTCGAACTCGCAGAGATCCGCCTGCTTCTGCCTCCCCAGTGCTGGGATTAAAGGCATGCTCCACCACCGCCCGGTTTATGTCATTCTTTCTAAAGGATTGCAATGCTCTTTCCTTGGCAGTTTGCAGCCCTACTTACCCAGGTGAGCAATAAACTCTTGAGCAGAGTCAACGTATTTCAGGATCTTCTTCAAAAACTTATAGGCAAATCTCTTTTCCATGGAGGAGGCGTCCAGCTCCATGTCCTTCATTCCTCTAGATTGGAGAGAGATGAACCCCAGGAGTAGCAGAGAAAAATATGAGACTTTGGTGTATTGCCCATCCTTCCCATATTACTGAATTTAATTCTCCGCGTTGGCAGTTATTCTGGCTTAGTGGAATGCCTCATCATTTGACTGACTTACTCTTGAACTTGGACCTGACTATGTGAGAGCATGCAACACTTTCGTGAAGGTGATTCCTCAGCAGAGTTCTCAGAAAGATCTCTGTAATTGTTACTAAGTCTATTGAGCTGGAGATAAGTCAGAGAAGACAACAAATAGTCCTCATAGGCTTGACCTGATGCTAGCTATAAACAGACATCAGCAAAATATAAATTATGTGGAATGTTAAAAGCAATGTTATGTTAAAAAAAGAAAAAGGCAAGCAGGCTGAAAAGGCCTGGGGATGTCCTTATAAAGGTTTGTGGATGATGATGTAAAATATGGTAATCAGGGTTGGGATCATAGGGAAACGGGAATGGAAGTAATGGCTTTACGGAGGTGAAGTGTGAGTTATAAGGATATGTAGGCCCACATTCTCCCAAGAAACAGGTGGTGCAGAGGTTCTGAGGCAGGAGCATGCATCCTGGGTTGCAGGAGTGTGGCAGAGTGGTCAGGGTGGGTGGGACGGAAGCTAGCAGGTGTCCAAGGGATAAAGGAACATGCAAAGCGCAGCCAATCATTTAGGGCGTTTGCAGGAACTCGTGAGCACTTTGCTTTCTCAGAGAGAAATGAGAACTGCTACTGGCAGTTCCGGAGAGGGGCGACAAGGCATCGTGGTCAACCACTCCGGCTGCTGTATTTAAAACTGGACGTAGGTGGGGGCATGGGAAAAAGCAGAGAGCACCATGGGAAACCACCTCAGTAATGATGTTGAGATTGCATGAAGGCGGTGAAAAGTGGGTAGATTCTGCACATGTTTTAAAGGTAGAACAATTAAATTTTCTTAAAGATCGAGGTGACTTGGGAACAAAGAGACTAGTCAAGGTTTTGGGCTTGAATAACTGAAAATAGACTTTTGCCAGCAGATAGGAAGCGTGAAGTTAGAGAAGGCTTTCTCCTGGTGTTGGGGCCTCATATTATCACAGGCCCACGTAGGGCTCCCATGGGACCCCATATATGGCAGATAACTACCCAGAACAGGACTGCTGAATTTAATTTATCCCTAATTACATGCCCTCGACTTCCTTTGGTTACAGTAAAGGGGCATTTTTCATTTCTGTGAGCAAGGGATTTTCTCAGCAAATCACACCCCACATTCATCTTAGTGTTAAGAAGAGGATTAAAGGAGGGCGGGAGCCTTTCTCAAATGCTTCCTCAGGGGCTGTCTCCTGCAGCATGACCTTTCCTACCCGACAATACGGCAAATAGACTTGGTAATTGTCTTTCTGTGAGCTACAATAGAAATATTTGTATAGTTTTTATTTATTTAACATTAACTAGCAAAAAAAACTCTAGGAAATTAAAAAGAGAAATAACTTGCTTGGCGAACACTTCTTTGAAGAGGAATGGGTATATCAGAGCAGGCCCACCCCTTTGCTTTCCTGCCTACAAGGAAGCTGGCAAGCACAATGCTACCTAGCTCTCCATACTCATCTGGTTAGTGAGTAAGCACATCCCTTTAGGAGTGAGCAGTCCAAGCCAGCTGCATAGAGAATGTTCCCCAGCTTGTGACAAAATGACTTAGACATGGAGATGTGTTCCATCTCCCCAGAAGAACCGTGGCTTCAGAAGAATCAATTCCTGTGGCTCAAAGGCTGCTTCTGTTAGTTGTGCTTGCTGTTATTATGCAGTTTAACAAAATATAAACCAGTCATGTCAAAGTTTGGAAGAGTTGCTGGCTATTTTACAAAGATCCTCAGCTGAAAATTTATAAATACAGTTTTGAATTAAGGATTAGCAAGATATCTAAAAGAGAGAGGGAAGAAATCTAAAAAATCATCTAGCATTTCAAACATTATTTTGCTTGTGCTTCAAGTTGTCATTTCTCTTTAAAAGAAGATAAATTCTAAAGCTGCATGGGTGTATTATGAATGCGATTTATAACTCCCATCTCTTGGACCAATATACAAAGATAAGGCTTTGACCTATAACATAACCCTTTCCAAGAGTGTCAAGCACTGCCATTACTGTCATGATTTTTAGAGATGGGTGATTTAATACCCAAGACTGAAGCCAAATTCACATCCCCTCCCTTGCCCCATTAATACCACGTGGAAGATGAAGACTTACCTAGAAACTATAATGCCATTCACCTGGAGGAATTTGAACAGGTCCTGTGCCTTTTCTCGATCCCTGAACTTTTCCTTGGCAGTCAAGGTGTCATATGGTACCAAGAGAGGGTGACTGCCACCACCTGGAATAAGGTGAGAGAAAAACACACACTGTCTTCCTTTGCACTCCTGGGAAAACGTAGCTGCCACGCCCCCAGGCTCACTTTCCCCACAGGGCGCTGTGAACGAGCTCACCTCTGCTCTCCAGCTCCAGCTTCTTCTTCTTGGCCCAGATGTTGTGATAGTTCTCAGCCACCACCTCCACCATTCCCTGTTCCCCAACCCGAGAGACGCAAGTTAGAGAGAAGCCAAGCCAGGAAAACCACTTCCTATCTTCCAGGTTCCGGAACAGCACCACCAAGTGCTACTTGCTTGCTGCTGGAGGTCTACCATCATTAATTATTCTGTGCGACACCCCTCATTAGCTTTATATCATCCCATACACAGGAAACAATTTTGGATTCTGCCCTTCCCTTGCAACTTTTATTATCCTGGCAGTTGAGTGCATCCAGGAGAAGCACGCATTTCTAGCCAAAGCTGCACATTGCCAGCACCTCATTTGTTTTACTGTTATATTTCTCATCAAAGATAGGGAGCTGAGCAGGAGAAGTCAGGTCAAAGTCAAGAATCTATGGAAACTTTTACCTAAACAAACTAAAAGAAAAAAAATCACTCCTTGCTGGAAACTGCTGTCATTGAGGTTTATCAAATAGAATGAATCTTTCTATAAGGCATATACAGCGCTGACTTAGAGCAAAGGATGCTCTTTAGAAAAAAAAAACTCCCTCTAAGATCCAAGGGGCTAGCCATTGGGCTTCTTCCTCAGGCTGGAACAGAGGCCACAGGCACTGATATATGCAGGCAAGGAGGTGTCGAGGGAAGCACCTCAAAACTTTTAGTTACATCTATTGGTTTTATAGCTCTGAGTTCAACAGTGATCACTTTCCTGCATAAGTGTGGGGAAACTGAGCACATCTGCTGTGGCATGCAGGGTGGCCTCACGGCTTGTGAGATTTATGAGGACCAAGCAAGCATTTCCTTTCAGGTGATATATCTAACAAGAGAGTTTGACATGGGGACCTTGCCAACTAGTCTTCCTTTTACCCATTACTGTTTATGGTACTCTTGGAAGAAGTCCCTTCTTAGATGACTGGCTAGTTCTCTGGTGTTTCCCCCATAGCTTCGGCACAACACAGCTCTCTTCAGGTTTAATATCTTAGTGATAATATGTTCTACGTATACTCTCTGCTTTTCTCTTTTACTCTTCAGAGGGTAACATGCCCTATCCTGGAAAGATCTAGAAGGCACTGATGTTCTGCATCTTGGTTGGCACTGACCTGGAGCTCCCTGGACAGCACAACATTTGAGAGATCCAGTGGGGCTGGGCTGTAGCTGTTACCCTAGGAGAGCAGAGGCAGAGTTACTAGGTTATCAGCAGCTACAAACACGTGGCTGCCCCAAACCCCACTGTTCACCTTGGGTGGTCCCATCACCACACCTCAGGGAGTGCTTTCCTAGATCTGCAATGGTTTCTATTCGCCAAGTGTTGCCTACCAAGTGCTGCAGTCGTACCTGGTTGACCTGATTCGACACACATCGAAGTTTCTCATTCTCTCTTTGTTGGACCAAAGCTTCTCCTTCTCTGGTCCTTTCCACTGTCCAGCCCACAGCGAGCATGGTTTTCAGGGATTCTCTGGCAGGCCAGCGATAAATTTCCTTCTCCTAGAGGAAGTGTGCATAAAAGAACTGGGAAGAACACACCTTACCCGTTTCCCCACAGCACACAGAGAAGATAATTGGCCCCACCCTCCCTTCACAATGTCATTTGCAGAATCTTGTGTATAATATAATTTTTCTAATGTTGTTGAATATAAGAACCCAAGCCTATAGATTTTTTTAATTAGAGAAATGAACCACTATTATCAATGGCATTGCCTATAGTTTATAAAGAAGTGAAGGGCCAGGGGAAAGACTCATTGTGTCTTCTGTTTAAGATGGAGGGACACTATCAAAATGCATTTGCACCGAGCTTTTCCTTGATCCTGGGAAACATAACTTCATTGAATTCTTTTGATATCAGCCCAATTTTATGAATGGTCAACAGTCAAAGATATATATGTCATCCCTAACATATGACGCCACACTTAATCTTACAAATAACACCTACTGATTGCAAGCTCGGATTCATAGTTGAGATGAACCATACCACTTAATTTAAAAACAAAGGAGGGAAGGAAGGAAGAAAGAACAAGAGAGCTGTTTCTGCTTCCATAGGGATTTTCCATTCTCATGTAGTGGAAATCTCTTCTGTTTAAATCTTTTTCTCAAAATTTCTCCATCCTGTCTCAACAGCATAATATTCTAACAAACCCCTTCCTAGTTGTTTGGTTGGAGGAGAAACACAAGTGCATTTTGGACCATCTGCCAGCGCTAACTAGGGCTCCTTTCACACGTGGTTTCTTAGAGCCAAAGAACGGAATGTGATGTTGGGGTTTGGGAAGTTCATGGAAGCTGCTGAGGACTGTGAGAGGGATGGGCTGTCTGATACAATCCCCGAGGAAGGACACAGCAGGCCACACGGTTACAAATCCTGCTTCTTACCTTCTCTGTTAATGTCTTGAAGGGCCGTATCAGTGGGTGGGTCTTCACGTTTTCATCCAGGGAAATCCCATATTTCCATCCACTGTGACTCTGTAGAAATGTTCTCAGTTCAAACCAAGAGCCTGCTAGATGACCCAGATCTCTGCTTCTGTTTTCTCAAGTAGCATAATGGATCATGACAGAGATTAAAAAGTCCCTTCACAGATGTCTAACTGCCCCTTTCCGGCTGTCAGGACTGTGCCTTCCCTAGCCTGACCTTTGCCCCTGCAGTCTCTCTTGTTCGAGCTGCTGTCCTCTTCACTGTTTTGCTTGTAAGTTCTAGGGCTGCTTAGAAGGCTGTTTCAAAAGACCCTGAGAACATGAGCATCAGGACGGTGTGACAAACTCATCAAGATCAGTGGCAGAACTCAGAGGGGACCAGATCTACCACCAGCCACTGAGAGGGGTCTGCTTGGCAAGATCACAGCGGGTACATGCTTTTCAGGGTCACGGAAGCTCAAGACAGAAAAGCACCACTAATGGGTACCTTCTTCTGGAGGAGTCTGGAACACTATGGATGTAGAGCTGAGTAGGAGCCCCCGACTTTCTTAGCATCCAATTCCAAATATTCCCAGCTACTCATTCTGTTCCCAATCTCTGCCTCCACCTAATTGTCAAAAGTGCATGCTTTCCAAGATTCCCTTCCCAAGAGGCACATTCTTCCTGCCTGCTCTAATCTAGGTCTGTGGTTTCAGCTACCACTGATGACTGATGTCAGATCAGCATCTCGAAGCAGAGCTGACTTCCAATTTCCAAACAGTATGAACTCAGCCTGATGTGTTACCAGGCTAAAGAGGACCCGACAGTTATTTCTTTCAATGCCTCTTTCTCTTGGGTTCCTTTACCCCAGGGGCTCGCCCCTTCTTGAGCACTCACCCACTTTCTAATCCTGTAACAGGGGGTCCTTGCTGACTCTGCTCACCTCGCATCTCTCTGCCTCCTAGACCCACTCCTCTGCAGGCCTCTCTCCAGTTTCCTTCATAGTATGAGCTCACCTTAGTGGCTGTAAAAGCTTCCTAAGCATTCTCCTTGCCTCCAATCTTGCCACGTATTTATGGATTCATTTTCTCCTACTGTTAGGAGATACTCACCCAACTCGTCCTGCTAGAGAACTCTATTCCCTTATGATTTCTGATTGTTACCTGCTACCATGGGGAAAATGGAAACTCTCACATGGCTTCTAAATCTGTAAATCTATCCATGTTCATCTCTCCTCTTCCTTCCCCTGCTCTACTTCATGTTCTAGTTGTGTGGTTCCCCAAACCAATAAACTGTCTCTGGTCTCTCTTGGTCTTGTGTGCTGACCCAGCAATCAACTCACCACTTCCTGGCAATGACTGCAATGAATGCCTAGCCATCTGTAAATGTTACCACTCCAGATGGCATCTGTGGACACCAACTGTGGGATTTGGTACCTCTACATGGTCTAACCCTGTGCTCATGCCAAACACAGAACTGCATAAACCATACCTGGGTAATTCTACTTCTCCCATAGGAAGAGTGGTACTTAAAAATGTTAAATTAGGTATTTGCACATGTGAGTTCAGCGTCCTCAGAGGCCAGAAGAAGGTGATGGATTCCCTCAAAGTTGAAGTTATAGGCAGTTGTGAATTGCCTGAAGTGGGCACTAGAACTTAACATAAGTACTCTGTAAGAGTAGTATGCACTCTTAACTACTGAGCCGTCTCTCCAACCCTAGGAAGAGCTTCATGAGGTCAGAGGAATCAGGACCTCTGGACAATGGTGAGCAAGCATATATCTATATCCTTGCTTTCATCAAGCCTCATGCTGGCGTCGTGGAGAAATGATAATCAAATAACACGGTAGTAGATATATAACTGATGATTGGGTCAAACATACAAAAGTGCAACCATTATAAATTATGCTAATGTTTTTATATATAAATGACTTTAGGAATACTACGAAGGAGGAGAATAAGGCATTAAGATGACTTGCATATAGGAAATCTGGGTGAGTCTCAGCCTCAGAATGAATGCTTAGATTGACACCTGCAGGATGAGGTAGGGATGGCAGGTGACTACCTCGCTCAGTCACGGAAGTAAGTGTTCTGTGCACATGTAGAGTGTGTGACAGAGGGTCTGAAAGTGCAAGAAGAGATGATGGACAGAGAAAAAAAGGAGATCTCATCGAGAGGCAGGCAGGGGGATGCCCACTAGTTCATGTGGAAATTTTGACCTTTATTTTTAAGAAGAATTAGAACTTATTAAAGAATTTTAAGATGGAATGGGGGCTGGACAGAAGGAGCACTAATATCATGTGACCAGGTATGCATACTGGGAACATTACTTGATGTGAAGAAAAGACTAGAGAAGATGCACACGAGAAGGCCAGCCAGGTGCTAACAGTGGCCTGGGGCAAAGGTGATGGCAGCTAGGACTGGTCATACCATAGACAGAGTGAGAGAGAGAGAGAGAGAGAGAGAGAGAGAGAGAGAGAGAGAGAGAGAGAGAGAGAGAGAGAGAGAGGAGAGAGAGAGAGCTGTACAAATTCATAAAGAGTTGAAGAGATAAAATATACAATTTAAAGATGGATTAGTTATGCCTGTGCATTCATAGATACTTCTCTCCATAACCCATGGTTTGGACAAATGTCCACGCTGGAAAGAAATGAGAAAATGCATGTGTTCTAGACTCTAGAGTCTAAGGTAAGCAAGCACAATTGGCTACCTTTTCTTTTCTTGTATAAAGTTTTATTGGCACAAGGCCCCCTTTTGTTGTCAGATGATGTGGGATTCCTCTCTGAATGCTATGAATATGTTTTATTACCATTGGTTAATAAAGAAGCTACTTTGGCCTATGGTGAGGCAGAATACAGCTAGGCTGGGCAACTAAACTGAATGCAGAAAGAAAGAAGGCAGACTCAGGCAGACTCCATTTAGCCGCTCAGGAAACAAGATGTGAGGTAACAAACCATGAGCCGCACGGTAAAATATAAAATAATAGAAATGGGTTAATTTAAGATGTAAGAGCTAGCTAGAAATATGCCTGAGCTGTTGGCCAAACAGTGTTGTAATTAATATAGTTTTGTGTGATTATTCAGGTCTGGGTGGCTGGGAAATGAAAGTGCAGCCTCCAGTTAAGTCAATGTTTTGTCCGTGGCTACTTTTATGCTATAACAGTGGAAATGAGTCATTGCCATGGGCAATGTCTGATCCACAAAGCTGCAAATGTTCATTCTCCATTTCATGATTGATTATTTGGTTATCATCATGGCCTTTATACATAAGAGGCTTACCCATCCCGGTCTACAATGATGAGGTATAGCTTATTCCAAAGTTCAGGTTGTTATCAGTAGTGTAAGTAGGAACCCTCAAGAAGATAAGAGCTGAGCGCAGATCCACACCAAGCTGAGGTGGTGGCTCATGGTTTCCCTCATCTGCGACTTCACCATAGGGAGATGACATTCTATGACCCTGATTTTGAAATACACCCACTGCTACAAGCTGTAAACTGAGCAGTGGTCCCATCCCTTCACTGCCTGCCCGCTCCAATCCTGTGTGGTTTTGGCATAGCAATTAAACTTATTAAGCATCCTGACCTCACATGGGGAGGAACTGCAAACAACAGATGGACTAAGTGTCTAGAAGTCCTAGTGATGCCTAGCGAAGGAGGGCCCTCATGTGGCCTTTCTGGAATACAATTCCTCTTCCCAAGCAAAAACAAGAGTAAGGCTTTCAATTTTAGTTGTTCTTTTCCAATGCTGAGTTCAAAGAAAAAAAATTAAATAACAAGCTTCCCACCCTGATGAAACATTCATGTTAAACATGCAAGTGCATGCTCGGCCTACACTCCAGGCAACACAGCGGTAAGGAAGCAATCGGCACTCCCAGAATGCCTTGTTTTCTTGAACACGACAAACGCAGCACCAGCAGCTGCCAACGCCTATGTCTTTGACCTCTACCAACCCAGGAAAATTGCTGCCCAGAAATAATGAAAGCTCTTGGCATGGAGTCTCTGTCACTTAGACAAATCAG
This sequence comes from Microtus pennsylvanicus, assembly GCF_037038515.1. Classification (NCBI taxonomy): domain Eukaryota; kingdom Metazoa; phylum Chordata; class Mammalia; order Rodentia; family Cricetidae; genus Microtus; species Microtus pennsylvanicus. The sequence goes on from NC_134580.1 coordinate 91,244,885, forward strand.
GCAGATTTCCAGGATCCGACCCAATAATGTTCTTGGGCTTTCCCCCCCCTCCCTGACAACTGTCAGTCAGCTGATAATCCCTACCTTGTCACAGGCCCATTTATCATGAGAATGCTCAGCATACTTGGTGACAATGTATTCCAATTTTTCAGGCAAGGAAAAGCTGTGAATTGAGAAAAAAGTATTATAGCCTCCGTAAGTGTTTCAGCCTGATATTGTAAAAGGCGGATAGAAGAAACAATTTGCTGTCACTAGCAGGATTTGGTAACAGATAACCTCATAGCTTAAGCTACTTTAGACACACTCTATACTGCCGAGCAGTGGTGGTGGGCCAGTGTTGTGTTCCAGGCAACATCCAGGTCTGATCACAAGATTTCTCTGCAGAAACATCTGCACATAGATGGCCTTCCGCCAGCTGTTCTGAGCCCTCCCGGCTCCCAAGGTATCACTGTGGATTTCAAAGCCAGTTCTGGTCTCTGTCAATGAGAATCTTGCCATCCTCTAACTCCAGTCTGAGAACAACAGACTGTGAAGCTAGACAGTCAGATTACAAGATATTGGTTATCTGTTATTTTGAACTAGTGACTCGTTACAAATAGAATTTTGGAAATACAGTAGATGCCTGTCATTTCTCTTTGCCTAGCAGCTCCCAGCCATTGTCCATCTTCCTGTGTCTCTTATGGTCTTCTGGTGTTGCATATGACGTTAGGTGCACTGCCACCAAGGTCAGCATATGCCTAGATGGATCAAATTCATTCTCCCTGGAATTTGAACCTAGAATTCGATGAGACAAGGGCAGCGAGAAGCTCAAGATGACTCATCCAATGGAGACAGCTGAAGATTGTCATTGTCCTTGGAGTGGCCTGGCTTGAGAGTTTATTTATTTATTTATTGAGTTTATTTATTTATTTGTTTGTTTGTTTATTTATTTATTATACAATATTCTCTGCCCCAGACCCCATTACAGATGGTTGTGAGCTACCATGTGGTTACTGAGAATTGAACTCAGGACCTTTGGAAGAGCAGGCAATGCTCTTAATCTCTGAGCCATTTCTCTAGCCCCAGCTTGAGAGTTTTCTATTAGGGTCTGGTAATGGCCCCACGTCTTGGTAAGCAGGCCTCTTTGCTTTTAGGAATGGGCCCAGTCTTTAGTCCTCACATTACTCAATTTACTGACGTCTAAGGTGTGTCTGAAGCAACAAGAGCACTCCAAATACCACGGAGCCGCTTGTCATTGGCACACAGTCGGTAGTGTTGATAATGTTTGTAACACCATCATTCACCACGTCATTTGCTCTGTCATCTTTTCACGTGCTTACATTTTTTATAAGACAAACTTCTCTAACGCCAGCACGTATTTTCTTTTCTTGCCTGAGTTTCCATTTTTACCAAATCCTTTATCTCTTTCTTGTAGGAGGTTTGATTCTGTTTCTCATCATCCCCTCACTCAAGGCTTTATCCAAAGAAATGTGCACTTCATTATCTCAACGATGAATTTTATACCCTAGCAGAGCTGACAGTCCTAGGAAGGACTTAGGCTCCTATTCGAGAGCCACTGTCACCAAACACAACTCAGGGATGAAGTCAGTTGCCCCTGCATATATACTCAAAACTCGGGAGGGATGCTTGAAAATTTAACACAGCAATATTTTGCCTTAAGGCTAAACACACTGGAATAAGAAGTTGGATGAGAGCATCTGCTAGTCTGCTGAGCACTGGTAAAGGATTTTGGATACTCATGGGAAGAAATTACAAGATATTGATATAGTATGACTCCAAAGATCTAGTATTTTTAGTATGGCAAAGAGCAGATCCAGCCTCTCGAAGGACCTCAAGTATTTGGCTGTCACCCTGAGGACTTGCTAAAGTTCTTCCGTTACTATGAGATTGTTTTTGATGTTATTATATCTGCATAGGCCTAATTTACAAAAAGCAAAGACTTTTGTCAAAAATTCATTAATAAATCAATCATATCATTTATCAGGGTGGGCCTCTTCATGCTTCAGACAACATTTATTCTTGTAAATGAGTCTATTTCATATATTAAATCAACCCCTCCAAAAAGCCTGGAATATGAGCAATATATAAAATTAGAATAGATGTATATATAATATATACATATATATATTCAGAACTAGATGGATTAAACTTATTCCTGGTGTGACTTGTAGTGTTAAAGGAGATGATAAGCAGGGTTGGCAGAAGGGAAAGGGAAAAGTTAAAGTTTCTATTATAGTCTGAAAGGTATCAACTCTTATATGAAATATAGGAACAAGTTAGAAGTGGCTCTGAACTTACTTCATGGTATTAATAGGTTTCGGGTCAAAGTTCCCATCTGCATCCACTGAGACCTGTTTCTCCAATGTGGCTGTGATTCTTGTATCTAAATAGTCTGGTGGCAAGGCCCCAGCAATTGCACTGAGACACGGCAGGGCCATTCGGAAAAGATCCAGGTCATATTTCTGTGAGGGGAAACAGAGAGTGCTCTAATAGATAAACCATGGCCGTCATATAGGACCATTCTCTCACCAACAGAAGTGCAGATACAAGCGATGTGTTTGTCCAGGTTGATCTTCAGTATTTTCTACACAAACTAAAGTGTTCTTGGAGGATGGAATGGTAATCTGGAAAGCCCCCAAGTCACCATTCACTTTCAATTGAAAAAGATTAAAGGTTTCATTCAATGTCATTCCAAATAAAAGTCAAGGATGTCTAAAGATTAAGATGGTTTTCACTAGGTTAGAAAGGGCTATAAACTTCCCTGCTAAGAATAGTTATGGGAAAAGGCCCAACCAATGGCTGGAGAGGGGACTGTGAAGAGCATCTAAACTCCACAGTGGCGGAGAGAGATTCACATTAATATTTTACTCGTTGCTGTGACAAACATCCCAGACCAAGGTAACTTAAGGAAGGAAGTTCTGCCGTGGAGCTTGAGGGGAAGAGATCAGCATGTTGGAGGATTAGGGGGAGGCAGCTGGTCGCCTTCATTGTCAGGAGTAGAGTATATAGAAAAATGGGACCAAGCTGTCACACTTCATGGAGAGAAAGAACAAGAGGTATAAGTACTCAAAACTGGAAGCAGAAAGTGCTTTTGGAATTTGCTCTGGTGGCTGCTCTCCTGTGTGTTAGCTCAGGGAGTCTGGCAAGCTATTTGACTACTCTGAGCATTATGGTAGTTCCTATTCTGAAGCATGATTTTTTTGGGGGGGTGTGTATGAGAGGATGGGGTGTAGGTAGCAGTTTAAAGGATTAATATAAAATGCTCCCGAGATCCTAAGTACAGTTCATAGAAAACAGTGAAGCCAAACTGATGTAAGTTCTGTCTGCCGGGTCACCAGGGTCACCTGTTTGCTTAGCCATTACCTTGTGGGAGAGGGAGTCAAAAATCCCCCAGAAGAGCTTCTCAGTGAGGTGCAGTTCCTCCTCCACGGCTAGCCCATAGCTCCCCCATCCCGAAGGCAGGCAGTAATACTTCCAGCACTGCTCATAGTGATTGGTCAGAAGCTGCGAGTTTCAGAACACGGGGGCACCCGTCACATGGAGTCCAGCACATCCGTAGGCATCGGAGACATCCAGGGAGAGAAAACAGCACAGAGAAATCATTAGGAGGAAACCAGTGTTTGAAGGAGCTGGGATGTCAACCAAGAGGCCCTTCATAGGCCCCGGCTCTCACATCTGATGAACTCTAGCCTGAGCTGCATCTGCCTGACTAATCCTCCTGATCTGCCCCAAGTAGTTACTGAAAAATGGAGAGGAGTCAGTTCTGTTTTCAATGAGAAAATACTACCCTTCAAAAGGCATGTGCGAATAATTTCATATGACTCTGGAGTATCCTGGGGCATGCTGATATGGAGAGGGGGCGGTGGACAGAAAATTGTGGGTCTGAAGATTAACGTCTGTGCTTCCTAGTCGCCCTGGCCTTTGTACTGTTCAATGTGATAGCAGTTCCATATCTGGCCAGAAGAGGGCACTCACTAGTAACACCCCTTCCCAGCAGGTAGGAGCCACATCTGCGGGTGTGTGTGTGTGTGGGGGGTGGGGGGCAGGTGTGTGTGTGTGGTGCGCCATTGCCATGAGATGTCAACGTGAATGGACTGAGTGGCACCAGCAATGCCTCTTAGCAGAGAGCAGTGGTCTGTAGAAGAACCAGAGCCAAGTTAAGGAGTGCAGACAACAGTACCCTTTGAGATTAAGACCCGGAACTGTTAAAGTTAGAAGGAAAACAGTCTCAGAAGGACTGAGACCCTCTGTGATTGTGTGAAACTTCCTGCTGGTTTTGGTACTGAACCAAAGGCTTCTGAGAGTTCTGCTTACTCCAATAAAACATTCCCTCAAAGCCCTGCTTGAACGAGATTGAGAGAGAGAGAGAAAGAGAGAGAGGGGGGGGGTTGTCAACGTGGCTCATCTCTGCTGACACAGTTTGGATTTAGAAGTAAGGTAGACGCCCCAGCAGGAAGTTGAAAGGCTGCCCTCTGGAGTGGCTACTAACTCTGGCACCATCCAGGGCTAGGTGGTCTGGGGCTATAATAGAGAAGTCATAGCAATGAGAAAATAAACAGAAAGTTGTGTTCTTTTTACTAACAATTAGAGAAAAGAAATAAAGAGCATCTGTTGCGGGGGAACACAAAACAAGGTAGGTGGAAAGGGACATTTTAGGTCCTTTAAAGACCACAGGGAGGGCTGGAACAGTGGCTCAGTGGTTAAGAGCACTGGTTTGATTCCTGGCATATACAGAGGCTCACAACCATCTATACCTCCAGTCCCAGGGATCCTGACACCCTCTCCTGGCCTCTGTTGATACCACATGCAGGTATTGCCCAGCCATACATGTAGACAAAACACCAGCACACACAAAATAATAAGTAATACTTTTTTTAAAAAAAGAAAAGAAAAACCATAGGGCTTTCAAAGCTTTTTGATGTTAAAAATATTCTAAAACCCTAGTTAGGATAAGAAAGGCCCAAATCCGAGTCTCCTTAGCAAACTCTGATTAAAAGTCAAGAGTGGAAGGCAACTCAAGAGAACCACAGCAGGTAACAGCTACAAGCTTGGGCTTTTGAAGTTGAAGATTCAAAATGCAGATTGGATTTGGGCATTGCACCTTGTGGAGCTGTCAAAATCCAACATGTGCGTTGTTTCTCTGATTGCGTCGGCTCTGTGCACATCATCTCTGTGTAGACTCTGTGCACATCATCTCTGTAGACTGTGCACATCATCTCTGTGTAGACTCTGTGAACATCATCTCTGTAGACTCTGTGAACATCATCTCTGTAGACTGTGCACATCATCTCTGTGTAGACTGTGCACATCATCTCTGTGCACATCATCTCTGTGTAGACTGTGCACATCATCTCTGTGCACATCATCTCTGTGTAGACTGTGCACATCATCTCTGTGCACATCATCTCTGTGTAGACTGTGCACATCATCTCTGTGCACATCATCTCTGTGTAGACTGTGCACATCATCTCTGTGCACATCATCTCTGTGTAGACTGTGCACATCATCTCTGTGCAGACTCTGTGCACATCATCTCTGTGTAGACTGTGCACATCATCTCTGTGCACATCATCTCTGTGTAGACTCTGTGCACATCATCTCTGTGCACATCATCTCTGTGTAGACTGTGCACATCATCTCTGTGTAGACTCTGTGTAGACTCTGTGCACATCATCTCTGTAGACTGTGCACATCATCTCTGTGTAGACTGTGAACATCATCTCTGTGTAGACTCTGTGCACATCATCTCTGTAGACTGTGCACATCATCTCTGTGTAGACTGTGAACATCATCTCTGTGCAGACTCTGTGCACATCATCTCTGTGTAGACTCTGCACATCATCTCTGTAGACTCTGTGCACATCATCTCTGTGTAGACTCTGTGAACATCATCTCTGTAGACTGTGCACATCATCTCTGTGTAGACTCTGCACATCATCTCTGTGTAGACTGTGCACATCATCTCTGTGTAGACTCTGTGCACATCATCTCTGTGTAGACTCTGTGAACATCATCTCTGTAGACTGTGCACATCATCTCTGTGTAGACTCTGCACATCATCTCTGTGTAGACTGTGCACATCATCTCTGTGTAGACTCTGTGCACATCATCTCTGTGTAGACTCTGTGAACATCATCTCTGTAGACTGTGCACATCATCTCTGTGTAGACTCTGCACATCATCTCTGTGTAGACTGTGCACATCATCTTTGTGTAGACTCTGTGAACATCATCTCTGTAGACTGTGCACATCATCTCTGTGCAGCCCCAGCACATCATCTCTGTGTAGACTGTGAACATCATCTCTGTGTAGACTCTGTGAACATCATCTCTGTGTAGACTCTGTGCACATCATCTCTGTGTAGACTCTGTGAACATCATCTCTGTAGACTGTGCACATCATCTCTGTGTAGACTCTGCACATCATCTCTGTGTAGACTGTGCACATCATCTCTGTGTAGACTCTGTGCACATCATCTCTGTGTAGACTCTGTGAACATCATCTCTGTAGACTGTGCACATCATCTCTGTGTAGACTCTGCACATCATCTCTGTGTAGACTGTGCACATCATCTTTGTGTAGACTCTGTGAACATCATCTCTGTAGACTGTGCACATCATCTCTGTGCAGCCCCAGCACATCATCTCTGTGTAGACTGTGAACATCATCTCTGTGTAGACTCTGTGAACATCATCTCTGTGTAGACTCTGTGCACATCATCTCTGTAGACTCTGTGCACATCATCTCTGTGTAGACTCTGTGAACATCATCTCTGTGTAGACTCTGTGCACATCATCTCTGTGTAGACTCTGTGCACATCATCTTTGTGTAGACTCTGTGAACATCATCTCTGTGTAGACTCTGTGCACATCATCTCTGTGTAGACTGTGCACATCATCTCTGTGTAGACTCTGTGCACATCATCTCTGTAGACTCTGTGAACATCATCTCTGTGCAGCCCCAGCACATCATCTCTGTGTAGACTGTGCACATCATCTCTGTGTAGACTCTGTGCACATCATCTCTGTGTAGACTCTGTGAACATCATCTCTGTGTAGACTCTGTGCACATCATCTCTGTGTAGACTGTGCACATCATCTCTGTGTAGACTCTGTGCACATCATCTCTGTGTAGACTCTGTGCACATCATCTTTGTGTAGACTCTGTGAACATCATCTCTGTGTAGACTTTGCACATCATCTCTGTGCAGCCCCAGCACATCAACTCTTGCACCACTGACTGCATGCACTTCTGCAGTGATGGTGATGCTTACCTTAAGAGGCATTTTGCAGTACTCGCTGAGCTGTGGCACATCAAAAACCAGACGTCGTAGGAGTTGCTGTAACATGGAAGGTCTCAAGTGACTGTGATTCAGAGAAAGAAAGCAGGAAGATGGGACGAAGTAAATACCAAATAGTGAAAAGAGGAAGTTCGTAAAAATGAAAGGGCAAAAAGAAAGAATGAAAGAAGCATACATTAGGGTCAGCAAGAGAGCTTAGTGGGTAAGGGCTCTTGGTCGGTTGGTGCACAAACCTGAATTTGATCCTCTCCCTATCCCAGAGTGGAAGGAGAAAACCAATTCAAGAAAGCTGTTCTCGGATCTCTACATGTTCCTTGTAGCACAAGGACACACACACACACACACACACACACACACACACACACACACACACACAACAATAAAATATAAAATTTAAAAAGAGGCATACATTAGGGTTAAGTATCAAAACAAAGAGTATCTTAACACAGATCCTGAGTAAATGATAGTGGATGGTAAAGTCTTCCGTTTAAAAATGGAATATGGCTAAAATATAAAAAAGGGACATGTGCTAATGAACTGGGATGTTAAGAGTCAATTCCAGCTACCAGGAGTCAGCTTGTTCTGGGGGCCGTATGCGTTGAAAATGTATTCAGTGATCACGTGCAAAGCACATAACAGAAAGAAGACGTAGCTGGCTTCATAACCATCTCTAATGATTTCTAAGAACTAAGGATCTTCTCTCGTCTAAGACAGGGTTTCACTGTGATGCTGCAAAGGAAGGAGATAAACTGATCAGCAGCAGAGGTGGGCTCTGAGGCCACCTACTGGTACCGTCTGAAGGCAGCTCTAATGTCTCCCTGGTTACAATCTCATCAGGAATTTCACACAATTGGAACTATTTTGTAGGGCATTTATTTTCAGGACAACTGTGTAAATGGCAAACACAGTAACTAAAAAGTAATTAAGGAAAGACTCATCACATTACAGAGTTCATGACTGTGGTATATGGTGTAAATAAATTCTGAGATAGAGAAAGGAGAGATAGGGGAGGTTAACTTTTTAGCTTCAGATGCCAAACTAAAGTCCAGAGGGACCTGTGGATTTTCTCCAGAGCATGAACACACCGCACACACAAGCACACAAGCATACACACACATACACACACCACACACACATACACACACATACCATACACACATAATACCACATACACACAAATAAATAAATACACATATACACATACATACACACAGACACACATGCATACACACATAGACATACGCATCCACACACATATACACACATACATAAACACACACACACACACACACACACACACACACACACACACACACACACGAGTTTGCTATAAAATTTCAGTTCATGAGTCCCCAGATTGCTTTCATTGCTACCTAAGGAGCTTTAGAGGCAAGATCAGTGAGTAAAGGAGACTTACTAGATAATTTGTCAAAGAACCTTCAGCAAGGAGGATGCATGCCGGTTGAGAGAGACAAAACCTATCTATTTCACATCCTTTCCAAGAACTAGCCTTGTGATAAAAAGCCCTGGGCTGAGAAAGGCTAATCAAAACCCAGCCCCAAAGTAGCAGCCCTATCACTGAATCTACTAATTACGACTTAAAATTGACTCAGTGTTTCTTATTACTGTTCAGATATTTAGCAACTGTTGTCCAATAAATCTGTGACTCCATTGTTGTCTAACTGTCCCAGCTAGTTTTACTGCCAGCTTGACACACTCTGAAGTCACCTAGGGAAGGGGGGGCTCAACTGAAAAAATGCCTCCATAAAATAGGGCAGCAGGCAAACCTGTGTGGAATTTTGGGGTGGGGCCACCCTTGGGTTGTGGTCCTAGGTTCTATAGGAGAGCAGGCTGAGCAAGCCTAAGGAGCAAGCCAGTAAGCAGCACCCCTCCAGATCCTCTGTATCAGCTCCTGCCTCCAGGTTCCTGCCCTGTTTGAGTTCTTGGCCCATCTTCCTTCAACACTGAACAGTAGTAAGCCAAATAAACCCTTTTCTCCCCAACTTGCTTTTTGGTCATGGTGTTACAGCACAGCAATAGAACCCTAACCAAGATGCTGATGTTTTATAAATAAATAAATAATAAAATGCCTAGTTATGATCAGTCGGCCTGCTATACCTGGATCTCAGGTTGGCAGAAGAGGAGAGCATTGCCCCAAGAACTACAGAGACAGAATGGGGAGCTCATTTGAGGGTCAACGTGAACTTCAACTTCCCCCAAACTCTCGTTTCTTTGAAGCTTATTTCTAGTTGCCAAAGAACCTGGCTTTTCTATTTGGAAAGAGCTAAGGCCAAGACACCAGGGCTCCTGGGGCTGGAGAGATGGCTCAGTGGTTAAGAGCATTGCCTGCTCTTCCAAAGGTCCTGAGTTCAATTTCTGGCAACCACATGGTGGCTCACAACCATCTGTAAAGAGGTCTGGTGCCCTCTTCTGGCCTGCAGACATGCACACAGACAGAATATTGTATACATAATAAATACATAAATAAATATTTTTTAAAAAGACACCGGGCTCCTTTCTTGATGTGGATCAATTCTGAGTTCAGATTCAGCCAAAGCCAGACCAAGGATAGCTTAGCTCTTCACACAGGCACAGCATGGACGCTGACAGAGAGGAGTTGTTCTTGAGTAAAGCTAACACTTAGTTCCATTGCCTCCACTGAGAAGGGATGTGGAGACTTACATCGGTAAGAAATGAGGCCAGAAATCTTCCTTTTCAGGTGGTGAAAGAGAAAACCCGAATCTCCATAATCCTTAGTGGATGAGTGTGTCTACAAAGCTTTGTCTGTCCTGCAAGACCACCAGCCCTCTATTGAGCTTCATTTTCTACCAATGATAGCAGCCTTGGAATGAGTGAAGTACTCTGTGTATTGTCTTAGTAAGGGTTTCTATTGCTGCAATGAAAGACCATGAACAAAAAGCAAGTTGGGAGAAAGGGATTATTTGGATTGTATTTCTATACTGCTGATCGTCATCAAAGTCAGGATAGGAGCTCAAACAGGGAGGGAACCTGTAGTTAAGCGCTGATGCAGAAGCCGTGGAGAGGAGCTACTTAGTGGCTTGTTTCCCATGACTTGCTCAGCCTGCTCTCCTAAAGAACCCAGGACCAGCACAATGGGCTAGGCCCTCTACAATCAATCACCAATTAAGAAAATGCCTTGCGGTTGGATCTTATGGAGGCGTTTTCTCACCCGAGGTTCCTTCCTTTTAGATAACTCTAGCTTCTGTCAAGTTTAGACAAAACTAACCAGCACAATTGACCCCTTGTCAACTTGACACACAAACACATCACTATTAAGCAACAATCCTTCCTTCCTTATTGGTTCCCAAGATCTCACATTAAAGTCAAAAATTTAAAATACCAGTCTTTACAAATTCAAACACATTAAAATTTCAGTTTTTTTAAAAAAAATATCTGATCTCCTCTCTAAAAATACCAAATCTCTTTTAAAAGTTCAGTGTCTTTCTTTCAACCATGGGTTCCTGTAAAAAATTAAATTAAATTAAATACCTTCTTACTTCAAGAGAACCAGGGCACAGTCACAATCGAATCAAAACCAAGCCAAACTCCAACCGAGTAAACAACACAATGGTTCAGCATCAGAATACGCTCCTAGTCTCCTGGGGTCGTCCAACACCCTTGGGTGACTTCCACAGCTCTGCCCCTGCAGCATGCACAGCCTGTCTTCTAAGCTCAGGGAGGCTCCCCTACCCACTGCTGCTGTTCTTGGTTGTCCTCTCATGGTACTGGCACCTCCAAAATGCTGGGGAGCTGGGCTGCACATTTACCAGTAGCCCCTCATAGGTTTCCTTCATAGTGTCCAGTCTCCATTTCTCTGCAAGGCTCCCTCAACCCTGGGCCTTGAACTGCTACTGAGGCTGCACCTTCACCAATGGCCTCTCCTGGTGCCAAGCCTCAGATGCTATCCAAGACCCCTTCATGCCTACCTGGGTGAGGCTCACACTACCAAGTTCTGCTTCCAGCATGAGGTACAACCTTGACCACCTCTGGAATGTAGCTTCTGCGTGTTGGCTCTCAGAAAACACTTTGCAGAAGATTTCACCTCAGCAATGCTGGTCTCTTCTCAATCACTGCTAATTTCTTAGCTCTAGCTAACCAGCATCGATTGTCCCAGTAACACAGAGGTTTCCCTTCAAAGGTATTGGTCACTTGTTAATCATGGCTGACTTTTTTTATGGCTTGATTGTTCTTTTTAGTACTGAGTAATATTCCATTTCCTGGACTTACACAGTTTGTTATCTTTTGACTTATTTAATGTTGCTTAAAACTTTGTTAAAGATGACTAATATGATATAAAAATCAAGTTTTTTATAAAATGTATACATATATTATATATAATAAGTAATATGATATATGATGTGAACTGTCAAATAATTTGAGTTAACACAAGGATTACGATTATTGAAATTACAGTAAGAGTTTTCCGACTTTGTGAGGAACTGCCATGTTGTCTGAAAAAGATGCACTGTTTTGCATCCCCATTTACAGTCAATGAGAGTCCTGCCTGCCCCACATCTTCAGTGTCTGTGTCGTCATCAATGCAGAGTCTAAGGTAAGTCACAATAGCAGACAGACGAGATTTTAGCTAATGTTCGAATGAGGAACAATTCTGATGAATCTTCCTCTAGTCATCATGAGCCTTCTAATGCATGTGACTGGGACGCAGGCCACCAAGAACAATCGGGAACCATGTCCCTGTGGCTCCTAAAATGGGAGCCTGCTGACCATTTCACAAGCGTGTTTCAATCACAGCTGGGGATCATTCAAAGAATCAATTTCTTAAGGAGCTTCAGTGCTAGAATCCTGGATTCTATCCCACAGGAGTTTGAATCCTGGGGCTGGGAAATCGGTCTAGGATCCCACAAAGTGACTTTCCAGGAAACTACTAGATTGCAGCAGCAGGTGGGAATCCTAGACCGCGTGTGAGACCAGCTGCTGAAAAGACCTCATCCTTTATCCATCCAGACTGGATGCAGATGCCCAGTGTTCGTTGTCGGCTTTCATGCCTGCTTACATGGGCGAAAACTGTTTTCTTTATTCCCCACTGTGACCAGATTATTTTGCTCCAGTCTTGGGAGGCCTGGAGGTGACCTGTTCTGATTTATACATAGTTTGATTTCTGGGTAAAATTTCTTTCTTGTTCTCTCTTAGACGGTGGAGAAATCTTTCTGGGTGGTTCTTCCGAACTAAACAATTAGTTCATTATAGAAATATTTCAGGCACAAAAGACAAAATCGGTTTCCTTGGTTTTTCACCCCAGTGGGTAAATCCTGAGTGGTGTCCTCCTCTTCCCTATGATGAGAGGTGATTTCAAAGAAGATTGTGTGACAGTACAGGCCAAGGACATTTTAGGAGAGATGGCTGGGGGAGGTACCTGATGACGGTCTGGGAGCTTCTCTCCTCAGACTTTATAACCAGTGTCACAATGCATTACTGTATTATACAGTTATGTACCGTATAGCTGTGTCACACATAAGTGCATCTGGCATGGATACATATGCACAAGTCATAAAGGAGGGCACACTTACTTGCAAATGGCAAGCAAACATTCTTCTATGGTGTCCCTCTGTGCCTTGGTGAGGGACCGTCCTTTGGAAAGCCTGTATATTGTCTGCAGTGTAGAATCAATCAGAGAGGTGCAGTGCTCTGTCCCAGAAAAGAGAGGGGCGCATCTAGTAAGGAGTGGGAGCACAGCCGAACATATGTACCTGTTGAGTGCCAGCGCAGACTCGGTGGTGCTGAGGGACACCTGAGAAAGGGAGTGAGGGCGTTAGTTAACCTCGCGGCAAGCAGCCCATTCATCTTGTGTTTGGGAAGTTTCCTTAGGGAAACTTAGACAGGGCTGTACTCACAGGCTATCTGGAGAGGGCACCTGTGCCCACAAATAAGCACCAAAGACACGGGGTAAGTTAAACACGCAGGCATCCTTCAAAGGAGGGAGATGTTAAACTTGTTCCTCCTGGAACTCTGGGAATGGATGTGCTTTACAACCTGGAGAGCCTTTGCTGGCTGCTGAGCCAGTCTCTGCTCATATATCCCAGAATTTATGTTTTACTCACCTCAGGCCTTTCCCCCTAAATCTCATGAGCGTTGCTTTTAGTGCATAAAACTCATCCTTGAGAGAGATGTCATTTGTGTTTTACAACAATCTAAGTGACTTCTCTGTTTTCCTAGGGCCAGGCCAAATCCTGGCCCCTGCAGGCATTGTACTTACATTACCTCAGTCAGCCTTCCTAGACCTTATCTTAGGTGTGGTTTCTAAGTCAACAAGAACTCATCTTAGGAAGAAAACCATACCTGCTTTGTAAAGAGTTTCTATGTAAACATGGCTTATGCTTCAGTCTACTCACGGGAGCGAGTTAAACATGCTACGCTTAAATACGGCAAAAATAAACAAACTTAGGTCAGACTCTCATCTTGGCCTGGCACCAGCTACCTAAACTGGACTGCCCTGAGTTTCATTCTCCCCTCACCTGGATCACTTCTCTGCCAGCTGGACAGCCTGCAGGGACCCCTACACACTTCTCTTTCCCATTTAAAAAAAAAGGATTATCCCCTATCCCCAGACACAAAGCAAACATCTAGAAATGACTGGATTCTAAATGGTCTCAGGGAAGAATTTTAAGCTTTCACTGAATTCAGTCAATGGGCATCAACTGCTATTTGAATGCCCAGGTTCCAGATGTTTGCATCCTCATTCTGTATAGAGATCTCACTTGTTACCTTATGGGCAGGAGTCTCACAGGTTGTCTTCCCGGGATAAAGGTTAATAAATGGGTGTATACTGTCCTTCAAATCCACCAGCTTTACAAAGAGAAAGTGGATTTCTGATGCCCACTAGTTAATTTATACGTACTCTGGACCGTTCACAACCTGGTAAATGATACGAGGGTTGACCTCACTAACGGGAACCAGACACTGCAGGAGAAGTACAAAAAGGAACAGGAATCTAGGGCCTTCTCCAAAGCTCTGGAATAATTCTCTTTCACTTTGTTCCTCTTTGTAAACTTAGATGGACAAGCTGAATTTAGGGACGATCCATTTAGTGACACTAAATATAGCCAAAGCGTGGCGTGACTAATGTCATTGTTGAAGACCGAAGGACTTCAGAAGAAGCCTTGAGACCCACAGAGATAAAATGTCATTATTTCCTGCAATTATCACAGCTATTATATCTGAATGAACATGTCCTACAACTTATGATTTGGGAAACTGTTTTCTTTGAAGCCTTCACATTTCTGGATGTTCATATTAATTATCAGAAGTTCGTTTTCTGGAGACATTGGCAACTACGCTGGAGATAATAGCTTGTCTTTCTCATTTATCTCTTTCAGGGACTGCGTGGTTCAAATGAGGAAGCGGGGCTTGCAGTCCTGCGGCTTGAAAGTTCTCAGATGAGGAACTGAACATAAAATCTCTCTCTTTATTTTTATTTATTTTTTTGGAGGGGCAGATGGTGCTTTGGCAAGCACGTGATCAAACATCAAATGCTAGAAGAGAATTTGCTGTTTGAACTACAAAAAGAATTAAAGGCTTTAATCAGGAAACGTGAAGTCCACAAATTTGAAAAGTTATTTTTAAAACCTAGGGATTTATAGAAAAGCTCCAAACAAGAGTAGTGGCGGGTGGGTTATAGAGAAGATATAGAAGGATCCGATGGCCCTGACTCCTTCACTGACAGACCATTCCTCATTTTCATGTCCAGTAAATGAATGGAGGTCCCGGCAGCACACCCTTCACTCCAGAGCTCATACTTACGCCTACTGGACACCAGGTGGCGCCCTTCAGAAACCTAACTGCAAACACATCTATAAGAAAGTTTTTTGAAATTAAGCCGATCTAGCTTGTTGCATCCTCCTCACCCTCCCCACAAGACACAGATATGAAAGCTGGAGTTTCTTATATTAGGGTCAGACACTTTGTGACCTGATGCCTGTGTATGCTGGATTTCTTTATCCCAGCATTGATTTCCCACTGTGTCTTTGTCCTTGGCTTCCTGTACTGACCTCTGTCATACCTCTGGCTGCAGACCATCCTTCCTGCTGGCCCATGTGTGGGATGAAATAGGCAAGAAAGGGAAGAGTATCTGTAGCCTGAAAGGCTTCCAGCCAGTCTTTTCCATAACAATAGAATTTTTTCTTTTGTCTCCTCGGAGACCGTTAGTGATATCCATAATTGGTTATAAGAAGGAGTTGGATAACAGAAAAATTGCTCCTGGTATTTTACAGGTAGCCAGACATGCTATGAAAACATGCTATGACGGACATCATTGTCTGGTTCCCTTTCGCCATTTCCTCAAGAAATAGTGCCCTAAGGTTTGAGAAACTTCAATGGAAGGGACTGAAACAGAAAATTAAGGCCAAATTTACCTACATGTAAGATTTTGGGTCAATAAATTAACGTTTTCCAGTTTTTGGTACCTCTGTTTTTCTCACTATTAAGTGAGCAATTAAAATATGACCATCAAGTAGTCAGGAAATATGTGTTCCTAAGTCCAATGTTACTCACCTAACCATGAGGGGAATTCTCTTCTACGCTCTTTATCTTAGCTACTTACTGTATCTAAGGATGCAGATGCTCGTAGGTCAGGCAAAAACCCAACTTCCAGCAAGTGGAGCAGGAAGGTTTGATCTTTAATGCCATACACACGGTCCAAGAACAGTACCATGGGTGCCTTGTGGTCAGGGCAGAAGTTGGCTGCCATGTCCGGCTCGCTGACTGATCCATCTGAAAGACAGAACACATCACTTCCTGCTCCCTGTTCACACAGTTAGAAAACACAGCAGAGAACTTGTCTCTCTGTAGCTGGCTGTGATAGGCAACAGGAAGGTTAGGAATAAGAACCAGGTTGGAAGCACCTTAAACTAGGATGGGAGAAGCGACTGTCAAATATCTATGAGCTGATTACTAAACACATTTTAATTAAAAGTTTAAATTCATAATGGAGTAGATTATATTTTTAAAGGTAACCTGTAGGCACAGTTCACAGGTTTCTAATTTTGCTATAAAGTATACTCATGTGGACTGTAACTTATAGACTCAAATACAACATGATGGTGTAGTTTATGGCTTCTCTCTCCAACTCCACGTTCTGTGACGCTACATTGGCAGCATGAAGCCACCTACAGTGGGAGTATTTATCCTACAAAATAGGGAAATTTCTAGGAAATCGAGGCTTGCGTTATTGCTCTTTTGGTGGATGATGCAGGAATGTAAGGGAAAATGCTAAGAAAGTAGATGAAATTGAATGATATGTCAAGTCTGTAGTCATCGCACCACAGTGCAAAAGAAGGCAAGTACTCCTTCAGTGTCTGCTCCAGGTGATACTTAGACCAAATTACCTCATCATTTTAGACTGACTGGAGTGCAAAAACCTGGCGCAAGGCTAAAGTGAGGAATCTGCAGAGAAAATCAGCCTGCTTGACTTGGAAAATAAGGGAGTTTTTAGGGGGAAAGATGAGCAGCCTTCTCTCTCTGGTCTTGTACCCAAAACTAGGAAAGATAACTCCCAAATGACCAAGAAAAGTCACAGCATTTGTGAGTGCTGAACGGGAGCAGACTTCCTAAGGCATCCCAAGGGGCACAGGGCTGACGTACTGTTCATCTCAGGGCCTCCTTCTGCCAAGAAATCTGTGTGGTCCGGTAAGAGGGACGGGCGCCATGGAGCCTCTCACCCCGCAGCACAAGGAAGATTGGGAGTGGGTGTCTAAGACTGACTTGGTTTTTTATCCACAGCTGTGGTGCTTTGATGAATACTATATGCGTGGGATTCAGCAAGTGTTTTGTGCTGAAAGAAAGCACCACGTCTTTGGGAAGCATGGAGTTTAACATCTATTTCCTTTTCCCGTTTTCTCTGACACACTATTACTCCACTGTGCTGTATGAAGTTATGAAAGTGACACATATTCTCGAACATTTAATAAAATGCATATTCTACAATCATTTCAATATTTATTTGTCCATGAGCCACTACTACATAAGTATATTAAGATATCCTTTGATGGTGTTTTGTGGAAGGGGAGATTGGGAAACACTACAACAGCCAGACTCGTGCTATCCTTTTAATGACATCACGTGCCTGATGAAATTAAGGTCATCAGATAGAGTAACTCAGAGAATCAAAATGTTTTGGGAATGATTGGTGCCAAATGCCCCAAGTAGCATTGGGGGTAACTTATTCTCCTGGGCTGTGAGGTCTTTCAGATCCATAGGGCACACTGGCAATGGAGAAGTCAGGCCAGGGTAAGAGCTGTCGCCTGCTCATTTTATCACACTTCAGAAGGCTAGAGTAGTCCCTGGTCCCAGAATGGTGAGGCCAGTCTGTACCTGAGTGCCAATGATTTGGCATCTCATCACAGGGAAGCAGATGCTAGAGGACTAGGTTAAGTCTACAGAAAACTCATCATCGGTAAAAGAACACGTCCCCTGGCAGCCTGCATTGTCATCTGGCAGGGAACTCTGGCAGAGTCCTGCTGCTGAGCAGGCAAGTACTAGAAGGCAGGCTCAGACTAATGCTGATCCTTACCTTTGTTTAGGGAGGGCAGTTTCAGGGGGATGCTGATGATTCCAACCAGGTCTTCTGTGGGGACCAAGGAGCGCAGGATGGACCGGATCCGGATGGCTTCCCCTTTCCCTGTTTGAATGAGCTGTCACAAGGGAAAGAGGGAAAGAGATTAGATAGATGAAGTCCCCACACCTGCCACACTGCACCTCCTAACCACAGCAGGAAAGTAGTCCTGGCAGCAGGGGTCTGTTTCTGAGTTCTCCCCAATTGCTATTGATATGTGTGACTACAGAGAAAGAGACTTCCTCTTGATTTACTACAAGAAGGGAGATCGAGGGAATAAGCCACTGAAGGCAGCCACATTCTTCCCTGAGGCTGAAATCCTCAGCAGGTAAGGTATCAACCCTCAGCGGGGAGCCCTCACAGCCCTGTTGGAAGAGCTGACTCTGTGTTCGCAGTACCAGACCTCAGAATTGTAGCAGATGAGAAAATGACTTAGAAACACCAGTCTAGTCTGAGCTTGAAGAATGTTGCCGGTGGGTAAGAAGAGTCTAGACACTGTCGAAGATAACTCGAGTGTTCCATTGGAGTCACCCCAAGGAGGCTAGGTTTACTCATACACAAACCAACTGGCCAAGCAGCATGCACACAAGTATACATGTTCCTCTTCCTGCAGAGGTCTCTGATGAGGTGGCAGTGGACCTTCTGCTGAGAGGTAACTCTCCAGGAGCACAGGGTCAGATCTGCCCCCAGGTGGGCTGAAGCATTCTGAGGCATGGGGCCCCAGAGAAAGCAAGCAGGATCCTGTTTCTATCCTGCCTGCCACCTCTCTTTCTGGTGGGCTATCAGCAATGATGCAGCTTTATCTCTTTCCTTCTGCAGAAGGGGTTCTGAGACGGGGTGTAGGGGTGTGCGTGTGTGTGTGCATGTGCTCATGCCTGTGTGTGTGTGTGTGTGTGTGTGTTCATGTGTGTGAATCTGTTGGGGCACGGAGGTGGTAGGCAGAAGGGCAGGTATTAATTTCTTCCTCTGGCCGGCTCTGGTGAATCAGCTTTGGCAGGCTGTCTTTTGCATGGCAGCTATGGAACTTGCTTCCAGAAGTGTTACAAAGCAATCAAGGGAAGCAGAGCACTAACAAAAGGGGCCTAACACTTCTCCTCCAAGTTATAGACACCCTGCCACTTCCCTGACTTCCTTCTGTGTTCTTTCTTTGCTCAAAGGAACTGAAAGGAAAAGACAGGCTGATGAGGTAGGGCTAGTGTATCACAGAAGCAACTGGCATCCTAGTGATTCTCATCCGCTTCCAACACCAAGATTTAGATTTTCCTTCCACAAGAAGAGCAACTATTTCCTCTCAGTTTCAGTGTGAAACTTTACTTAAAATAACGTCAAATATCTTATCAGCGGGAGTGAAAAATGGAAGGGAATAAACACTTTTTAGACCCAAACTGGAGTTCTGAGAAGACATCACATCAGACAGAACCATCTTTATGTGTATGTGCCTGCAAAACTGTTTTCCTAGAGACCAAAGCCATGGTCATCAAGCCAGTATTTGCCACACAGATTGTCTATGTGGCATTCAGGAGGTGTTTACAATGGTATGGCCAAAATCTGGCTAGCCACGTTTTGACCAAGCTGAGGGACATGGAAGCCTCATTTCGGAAAACTTTTTAAACAAAATGTGTAGAGGCTATATTCAGATAGTACCAAAAAGAGCACACACGCACACATGCCTGCATGCACACACACTTTCTTCCTTAGAAGGTGACCCATCCAGGCATTTGAAGGGGAAACTGCTTTGGCGTTAGCTGAAAGGAACTCGGAGCGAAGCTTGTTAGTAAATGCCAGGCACAGATGAAGAAACTACACTCAGGGTTTCCCGGTGTTCTCCACTCGGGCTGCTGTTCCTCAAAGCTGCTGTCAGGAAACTCAGTCACTTACATGCATTTCAGGAGCACAGCGGCCCAGTAGATCTATAAGAGCCGAATAAAACGACATAATGGCATTGCCCATGTGCACAATCTCTTCCTCCTCCTCGTCATCCTCTGTGCTGCAGAGAAAGAGTCCACACGCAGAAGGTTTGTGAGAGGCCAGGCACTGCTTGCTAAAAACACCCTATTCGGGCTGAACAAACTTTCCCTCACCACTTCCCACTCAGAGGCTGATGACGTGGCTTTACTCAGTATGCTCAAAGGTCCCAAATATTTTTCCATGATAGCTTAAGGCTTCCGTGAACCTTGAAACATGAGTTCAGGCACTATCTACCTTTCATTCCCTCTTCCTCCCTGAGTGTCCAGTTGGACAAGAAGTCAGGAGTCGGGCTATGAGGTTACCAAACTCTTCTACTCTGGGTCTTCGTTTTATATCATGTTATAGAAGAAAGTTAAGGCAAAGATATTTTGAGTTCTCCCTTATCGACCAAGCGATCTATCAGAACTGATGACAAAGGGGGAAAAAGCCAACTGTTTGGAGAGTCAACTCTAGTGGGTTACACACATCCTGCAGACTATGGGGTATAAACTAGGTATATAAAGGCAAAGGACCACTGGACACGATAGAGGGAAAGTGACAAGGGGATCAATAACTGTACCAACTAAACTCTGAACTCTTAAATCCTACAGCAATCTACAAGGAATCTATACACTTAAAGTGATCTCCTGAGCAATCTTCCTGCAGCCACGCTATAAGCAGGTGCAGTAGAAGCCAGAAAGAAGGCTTTGCTGCCTCAGTGGTTTGCCAGCTGGGCTGAATGGTCTGAGGAAATGGATGGAGCCGCTACTGATCCCCAGGCTCTCTGGGCAGGTCATAACAGTAATGGGCCTGACAAAGTGATCTGAAGCATTTTAACTGCCATAAAACATCTGTGCTCTTTCTACCAGGCACACTTCCTGAGCCGACCCTAGCGATTCACCAACTAACAGTATTTGGCCGCTTACCAACTGCGCAGGCACTGGAGTAATTCACTTACACTTCTGTCTTGTAACCCTGGGAGGGGAGGTCGAGCGCAGGGTTCTCTGAGATCTTAATAGCCCCCTGCATGGCCGCCAGCAGTCCGTTTCCTCCTTCACCCCTCAGAGCCGGCCCAAAGCACTCAGGACGTCGGATGAGCAGCTTGACCACAACACTGGCGTTTTCCTCTACACTTTCACCTGAGGAAGAGAGAGAGAGAGGCCTTGTGTCCTTTGCACTGGAAAGCACAACCTCAAAGTTATTTGTAGCCGGCAAGCTGGGAGAACAGCATTTGGCTTGCTTTGTCACCTATTAATACTATGAGGAAATATTGATAAAAGAAAGGTGACCTCCAATAAAAGGCCAGGTCTACTCATTACACAGTTGACCATCATGGAATAGAATCTTGCTCTCAGGATTTTTACCTCTGAAAAGACCCCCCTATGTTGAGGTCCTCAGAGGGTACATATACCACTCAATCTGCTGTTACAAGTTCATTTACAAGTGACTTGGGGACAAAAGAGCCTCACATCTTGTTGAGTGCCTGCAGAGCTAACACTTGGCTTCTTTTCCTGAAAAGAGTTAAGAAGATAACTCAAGCTAGCGTGCCTCAGCCGGTCTGGGGGAAATGATACCATAGCTCTTCACTTGATGAGTTGTGTGGAGTCACACACATATCCCAGAACAATCTGGCTTGTTAGGGCAGACCTCATGATATCTGAAGTCATTGGTCAGGATGAAGAATCTGCCGGATCAACTTTTCTAATAATAGGCCTGAGGGAAGGGACGGGGCAAAGCGCTATGTTCTCTTGGCATTTCTCTTTGGAGGAGCCAAGGATGGACTGAGCAGTGACAAAGGAAAAGGAATGTATAGAAGAGGAGAGTTGTTGAGTCTCAGAACCAACATTTCCATCCCAAAGCAGCGTGACAGCTTGCTTAAACAATTTATAAAACACACCTTCTTTGTTGGGTGAAATCCTAATTTGTGCTTGAGAATGTGATCCCTGGGCTAGACTCTCAGGCATTTTTTAAAAATGTGTATTACATGAAGCCTAAAGAACAATGCTTTTCTCCCAAACCATTACATTTCCAAGTATTAAGTTTTAAGTATTTCTTGAATGAGTGGTGAATTATATAAGAGAATGTACACTTACGTAGGTTATGGTATTATTAATTCCTCTGAAGACATATCTCACATGGTCATAATCTAAAACAATAGGCATCTATTTCACAGTTTTCACAGGTCTGGACCTTGGGAGTTGATTAAGCTACATGGTCTCGGCTTGGGATTTAGTTGAAGCTTCAGTGTCGGGATTGGTTTGGCTACAGTTATCTGGAGATACATCTGCAGCTGGGGGAATCAGCTTCTAAGCTGATGGCATGCTGCCTTGGTTACTTGTTGGATAGTAGACTTGACCTTACCACGTTGACCTCGTTGGAAGGCTGCTTGGGTGTTCTCATGACATGGCCATTGATACCCACAGATCAAGAGAATAAGGCAGAAGCTGCAGTGTGCTTGTAGCAATCTGGTTACGCACAATCATTTTGCAGTATTTTATTCATTAGATGTGATTCACTAAACCTAGCTCATGCTTAAAGGAAGAAGATTTAGGCTCCATGTTCTAGAGGGAGGACGACCACGTAATTCATAGACATATTTAAAAGCTATCTGGACAGATTAAATTTTGTTTCATAAAAATGTTTTATTTGGAATAATTAAGGCTGGAAACATAGCTCAGTGTAGAGCACTTGCCTAGCTTGGTCACAGCCCTGGCATTAATATTTAGTCACCTAAAAGTGCTACAATTAGGGCATAAGAAAGAATGGGAACACTTGTGGGATTTTAAGGATGTTTTAGAATTATGTTCATGTCATCCAGAATTTTTCATTACGCTGAATTTAAACAGCTTATCATTTTTACAAGTTGTCAAGGAGAGTTTAGAGAATCTGAGAAGACATGTGCCATCTAGGAGCTAGGCATAGAAGCATATGTCCATAATCCTGGGATTAGGAGGCCGAGTCAGGAGAATCACATGTTCAAGGCCAGCCTGGAATGCAAAGGGAGTCTCTTTCTCAAAACATCCAACTTCTGTTCAAGTTTCACTAAAAATGCATGACCCAGGCACGTACAGGCAGCGCTAATTAGGCTTCCAGGTTTAGAAAAAAGAATACTTGTAATAAGCGGGAAAAGTGGTGGTGGGATGTGGGTGGAGTTTGAGGGAGGGAGTGTGGTAGTGAGTTTGATCAAAACACATTGTGTGCATGTTTGAAATTCTCAAATATTTAATATAAACATATCTTTAAAAGAATAGCATGTCACTTCCAACTCATATTCTTGATACGTCCCAATACAGTTTACTCACAGGAGAGATAGTTCAGTAAAAGTACCAGAAAGAGCAGCATGCTCAGAAACAAACACTCTTAGACATAGATGTAACATATGGTACTACTTTTAAATATTTCTGGCCTGTAATTCTTAGCAGGTATCATATATACATGTCCTTTGAAACGTATGAAATATTAAGAGTCAAAATTGGGGAAAAAACCCCAGCCTTATTAATGAAGCCGACACTCTGATGCTTTCAGCTCACACTGGAGATGCTTGTAGGTCAGCACATTTTCTAATCAGCATGCTGAGTTCAGCTCAGCACATCCCACAGCAATTAGCACCACAGAGTTTATGGGACAGAGAAGCAGCAGAAGCAGAAGTTGAGAAATCAGAGTTGTATATTGGGATTGCATCTAAAGTTCATTTGGCCAATTAGCCCCCTTTTAATCCAAATCTCACATCTTCAGAACTTAGCTAATTAGGCTGACTCTGAGAACTGACCCAGGAAGCCATTCCCTGGTCATTTTAAGTTGGACATATGCAGGGGATGCAGATGTACTCTATTAGAGGAGAAACCAGAATCCAACCACTGTGGCTGATTAGACAGGGGACTGAGGAGAATTAGTAAAGACTTCATGGAGTAGTGGGGACAGAAGAGTGGGAACACTTCCTGGTTGCCTGTAGTTCAGTGAGCTCAACTGCCAACCAAGCGTACTCTGGTGAGGCCAAATGCTGAGCTTCCTGGCAGTTTTCAAAGACGGGAAAACATTTTGAGGTAAATTGCTTTTGCCCAAGGGCATACCACAATATTTTTTTCTTGAGTTCCAAAATAAGAAATGAGCTTAGCAACAGCGTGGATGCCCGCAGTGCCTTCCTTCAAAGGTAATTTGAAGTTGGTAATGCTGCGACTTTCCTTCCAATATGTCAGAGCAGTGGGATGGAAATAGAAATGATTCACACTGGTAAAGGTATCAGACTCCTGGGACAATTAATAGAAGCTCACTATTGCATCTTCAATATGTCACCTTCTCTCACGCCCTGTGTTCTAACTACAGTTCTGTTACATAGTTTGTTTGCCCAGCATGTTTTCTTTAGAACTCCATCCTCTTGCCATAAACTCTTGACTTAACTCCATGGAATTCTTCAAGAGTCGCTTAAAGCACGAGAGCTCCAGAAATCTGGTCCTCTCAAACACTAAACCCTTCCTTGTGTCTGTTTTTCTCACTAAACTGCACATTTTGTAAAGACAGAGTGCTGTGTCTGAATTATGTAATCCTGTATGTTCAGGGTTTTGCTAATGTTTGACATATTGTGGAGGCCCAAAAATGTGAGCCCATCCCACCTTGTCTGAAGGTCAGAGAGTTTGGTTTATTTTGCTTGCTCAAAGTTGTGGACAACAGGTATGGCTACACCCTGACCTAGGATGTGGTTACTTGGGGTTTGGGACATTAAGATGGCCCATAGAAGTTGTTCCACTATTTTTCTTTCTTTTGAAACAAGAGGTTTGACCTAGGGAGTGACTGCCTGCAGAATACTTGGTCTATGGTGTTTTTGCTGCTCCAAGCATCAAATACTTTTCTCAAGAATTAATGGCTTAATGTCTCAAGTACTGGGGCAAGTAACTGTTCTAATTGTCTTTTGTATCATGTGAAGGCAGTCTTTTGCCTTCTTCCCCTCTTTTGTATTGAGGTATAGAATGTATGGAAAAATAAATGCAGGTGAAATCAGAACTCAGAATTCAGCATTTAGTATTCACAGAATTGCCCTCCTGTTACTATTCTATGTCTCTGTGTTTATTTCTTATCTGTGTTCCTCCTACCTAACTTTTCTAATTCTCATGCCTCTATCCTGGAACGTATGAACCTGCCATGGCTAGGGTTATGACAGGAGTCACCTTTTTGGGGTGACACCATATAATAAATAATCAAAATAGTTATTATTTATTTATTTTCCAGTTCTGAGACTCAAACCCAGGGCCTATACATGTTAGTCAAGTATTCCTAAGCTACACCCTCACCTACAAAAGAGTTCTTGACTAAATGAATAAGCTTCCTCCTAGTCTAAGAGGGAGGTGTTAGGGATCTGCCTGTAGACTACTATGATAGATCCAGAGCAAGCCAGAGAGTCTTAGCAAATTTTCTCATTAATTCAAACTACTGCTGAGCCTATTACCTTCTAGCCATTGATCTAGGAACAATGGACAAGTATTAAATCAGACAGTACAGCCTGGATCCCAGAATGAGACAGAACTATCCTACCAGACCCACAGACTGGCACGAGCACTTCCCAAATGTCTTATAGATACATAATAAATAAATGTTTATTATCTCATGGCAATAAATATAAATTTGCCTACAGTCAGATATAGGAGAGTAGATGTCTTAGTTAGGGCTCCTATTGCTGTGACAAAACACCATGGCCAAAAAGCAAGTTGAGGAGGAAAGTATTTATTTAGCCTTCACTTCCATATCACTATTCATCATTGAAGAAAAGTCAGGAAAGGAACTCCTACAGCTGATGGAGAAGTCATGGAGGGGAGCTGCTTACCGGCTTGCTTCTCATGGCTTGACCAGCCTGATCTCTTAAAGAGCCCAGAATCACCAGCCCAGGAATGGTACAACTCACAATGTGCTGGGTCCTTTCAGATAACTTTAGCTTGTGTCAAGTTGATATAAAAACTACTAGCAAGTAGAACTCTAGAATTTGGATCTAATTCTGATGAAGTAGCCTGGGTAGAAAAAGAAAACATCCTGAAAGAGGATGAAAGAGGAGAAAAAAAACCTCATGGACTTTAGAAACATTTTAGACATGGAATCAACAGAGTTTAATGACAGGTTTAGGGGAGGGAAAATGTAGCTGTCTGGTTTGTGTATCTGAAAAATGGGTGATTGAAGTTAGGAGATGGGAAATTCTTGGGGAAAGAGTGGATTTGGGGTTATAATTATAGATGCAACCTTTAGATTCAGGGCACTAAAGTCTAAGTGCCTCTTAGTCTGTAGTGGACACATAAAGTGGGAAGTGTAAGTGTGACTTAGGGAAGAGAACAAAGAAGAACATCAGGACATATGTGGATCTTACAGTTAAGGGACAAATGAGGTCCTGCAGGGTGGACTACCCTTCCACTAGCGCAGTGGAAACCTGAGGATTAGAATGTAATCATCCAAAAATGTTAATTATGTGTTTATAGTTTGGGTTCACATCTTTTTAAAAATGTGACATAAAATGAAAAGGAAACCTAGAGTCAGAATTGATGAGCATATTAATAGAATATATAGCATCTATTCAATATGAAAGTCAATTTGTGATGAGTGCCAGACATATAATATTTTGCATGAAGAATATTGGTGAAGCATGGATTTTAGATATAAGTTAAAATACCATTTTAGGTTAAATCAATGGTTTCATTTAGATCTCAAGCTTCATTCACTATTTTTACTATTGAAATGACTGGGAAATGTTGTGAAATAGAATATTTGTTTAACTATGTGAAGATATGTTACATTTGTTTGTATTGCAAAATAATTGTTTAATTATGTAACGATGTGTTACATTTATTTATGCTGCATTTGTTTGGCTATGTAAAGATGTGTTGCTGTTTTACCTTGCCTGATTAAGGCACCTGATTGGTCTAATAAGAGGCTGAATGGCCAATAGCTAGGCAGAGGAGGAATAGGTGGGACTGGTGGACAGAGAGAACAGGGGAGCCAACAGCCGGACATTAAGGAAGTAGGAAAGCAGGTTGGACAGCACAAAGTTAGGGTGTGTGAACCTCAAGGAAGCGCATAGGTTAATAGAAATGCATTAATTTTATTAATAAAAGCTAGCTACTAAGAAGCCTAAGCTAAGGCTGAGCATTCATAGTTAATAAGTCTCTTTGTTATGATTTGGGGGCTGGCAGTCTAAGGAAGCCTCCTACATCTTTTCAATTACATTGTAAATTTCAGAACAAAAGTCATCTATTATATGTTTTTGTTATGACCTTCCCTGGTGTTTAATACTAGTCATAAGAAAAGTTAGTAGAGCCTTCCTGACTCCATGAATGCATAGACAGAAATGAACAAGTTGAGTCTCAAACACCTACTTCTTGTATGATCTTTAAAGCTGAGACACCATTTTATACTCTTGACCTTAGTAGGCATATGTGTCCTAGGAATCTCCAGGGTCTAACATGACCTGTCCATATGACTCTTAAGTGGGACACAATATAAATAAATTATCTCGAAAAAATAAGAGATTGAACAAGATACAACTGTTTCTTTCTCCAACATGTTATTCAATAGGGTCTTCTTCTCTAGGCATTCCTACACTGATTTTATCAAATTCCAACAAACGCCATCTTTCTTGGCATGGCAACTACGTGCCATTACATGGGTAGGGGTGGTGGGTTACAGAACCTTTAACAGTGATCCCAGACATCTTCCTAACAATTATAACTGGATTTTTTTTGTTTTGAGTAGAAAGACACAGAATGCATCTCATTACTTCTTATAGCTCATCACTTGGTCTTCACCTATTACTCGACAGATGTGTGTTATGGCTCTTAATGGTGTATCAACCTGGGACAGCAGCTGGCAAGCACTGGGAAATAACTGTATTTCTCCAAGCATGTTTATAATGAAGAGGTGGATGAAACATAACAACAACAACAACAACAACAACAACAACAACAAAAGCGCAGAATTTCTCCCCTCTTGAGGACTGGTATGAAATCTTTTTCTTCTTAGTAACTACATTAGGAGGTGATTGATCCCAGGCAACCAGACATAGTTTTTCATTTGTAGGTACATAGAGGCCTTATTTCTCTCAGAATTGAACACAACCCAAGACTTTAAAGCAAGGTTATCAAAAATCAGTAGAGAAAATTATCTCCTTTAAGAAATCCGTGAGGCACCTGGCAGCAGGACCAGGATCTATCCCTGGTGCATGAGCTAGCTTATTGGAGTCCATTTCCTATGGTGGGACACCATGCCCAGCCCTAATGTAGTGGGGAGGGGCTTGGTCCTACCCCAACTTAATGTGCCAGACTTTGTTGACATCCCATGGGAGCCCTTACCCATTGGGAGGAGTGGATGGGGTTTGGGCTGGTGGTGGTAAATGGTGGGGGGAGGAGAAATATGGGGCAGAACTGTAGATGGAATGTAAAATAAAATTAAATAAATTAGAGTTGGTCAATGGTAACACATGCCTTTAATCCCAGCACTCAGGAGGCAGATGCAGATGGATCTCTGTGAGTTTGAGACCAGCCTGGTCTACAGAGTGACTTCCAGGACAGGCTCCAAAGCTACAGAGAAACCCTGTCTTGAAAAAAACAGCAACAACAACAGAAGCAGCAGCAACAACAACAAAATGAAAAAGATAAAAAATGAAATCTTATTTAGAAAGGTCATATAAAACATTAAGATATGCTGATAAACAAGTGGAGGCATCTAGAAAACGTCATATTGAGTGAGGTAACTCAGACTCAGAAAGACAAATATCATACGTACTCACACAGAAGTGGCTTTTAGACATAAAGCAAAGAAAACAAACCTACAATTCACAATCCCAGAGAACCTAGACAATAATGAGGACCCTAAGAGAGACATACATGGATCTAATCTACATGGGAAGTAGAAAAAGACAAGATCTCCTGAGTAAATTGGGAGCATGGAGACCATGAGAGAGGACTGAAGGGGAGGGGAGAGAAAAGGAGGGGAGCAGAGAAAAATGTATAGCTCAATAAAATCAATGAAAAGATATGCTATTAAAATAATATTAGAGTTTTTTAATTGTATTATTTTGATATCTAAACGCTTTTTGCTTTGGCTTTAAAATGTTCTTAACAGCATAGTTAAACAATATAATTCTTCTTCTTCTTCCTTCCCTTTCTTTCTTCCTCGTTCCTTCAGCCCAAGAGACTTACTGCGTCACTCAGAGTGGCCTCACACCTGGAAACCTCCTGCCTCAGCATCCTGAGTACTAGAATTATGCCACACTTGGTTAAGCCATAATTGTTGACAAACCCAAAGGGGAAAATTCAATTTCTCTTGGATTATCAGGGAGTTAAACTATTTGCATTGATATTCTCTTTTTATGTCCTATTGATGCAACCTTGAGGTACTCTGTTGAATAGATGCCCTGAAAGTAGCCACAGATTTTTTAAACCATCTTCACATATTAAGGATTTACATAGTGTTTTGGAAGTCTCAAAAATCTACTACATGACAGCTACAAGTGGTCTGCAGATACTTTCCATTTCTATCTGTTGTCTGATTGATCTCTTATCCTAATAGTTAAATTATGGACATCTCTGAGTATCACACACAGTAAAATCGGTATTATTTGACCTAACATAAATTTACTGTGATCTATATTAAGCCATTTCATCTTCTTTTATCCTGATTTCTTTCCTCTTTACCTTCAAATCCCTCCGCTAAGAATTTCAGCTTAGTACTTTGGCTTTGAACACACTCGCATTCATCATCATCATTACCATCATCACCACCACCACAGCCAGCAATTCTTTCTCTGTAATCTCTATCTGCTATATAGTAAATCTCCAATGTATTTACTCCCATCCATCCCCATCCTTACCGTTATAACTCATTCCAACCCGAATACAGAACTTGTTAGTAGTTCCTGTTACTCTGTCTCCTGTTAAGACAGTTTCCTGGTTCTCTATACAAAAAGATTGATACTAACATTTCAGCTTGGCATTTACGCTCTCCCTGTTACAAACATTCAGCTACTTTTCAAACCTCATCTACTACTGTTATCACATAGCCGCCCTTGGGACTGACAGATCACTGCTGAGAACAGTGTTCTTTAGCTTCTAGGCCACGTACACGCCACTCCCTGACAGGATAACCTCTCCTGCATCTGTTTTTAGGAACCTGACATTTTAGGTACATCTCTAACATGGCCTCCTTGATAGCATCTTCTCTGATCATCTCAAAGAAATGAATTTATCCTCTCAAAGCTTTTGAGCACTCCTTTCTTGCCTTATCCATTTATTTATTTTTAAAATAGTGATTTTCATGTACATATACTCTCATGTAAAACACAATAAATTCTCTTAAAGCAGAAACTGGTGTACTTTGCCCAAAACAAATACAGTATTTGTTTTCTAGGATACCATAAATGCTAAAGCTCATAGATGTAGCCAATTTACTAGAACTTGTTGCATTATGAAAATGTACTAAAGAGATTATGCTAAGAAGATATAAATAGCACTAAGGTAAGAGGAACAGATCATACATTTTGGTCCAGACTTTAGTTCATTATAGTTGTACCTAATCAGCAAGTTAAGTGTGGGAATTCAGGTAATCTACATAGGATCATAGTCAGCAGATACTTTCAAACTGACGGTTACACTAAATGATTTATAAAATTCTTGATCTTGACTATGAAGGAGGATAGGATGAAAAAATTCAACCTACTTGCATCCAGTTCATCTTTCATGCAATCTATGTACATAAAAATAATTTTTAAAAAGATTTATTTTTTTATGTGTGTGTGTGTGTGTGTGTGTGTGTACGTGCGTGCACGCTCACACACATGCAGAGACATATGTGTGGATGCCCCCTTGGGGGCTGCAAGAGGGTGTCGAATCCACTGGAGCTAGAGTTAAAGGTGGTCAACAAGTTGCTTGATGTGGGTGATGGGAATTGAACCTATAGTCCCCTACAAGAACAGTATGTACTCTTTATGGCTGAGGATTCTCTCTAGTCCTTGACTTAGAATAATTAGTTATTTATTTTTATGTGCATAAATGTTTGGTCTGCATGTATGACTCTGTACTGCATGCATGCCTGGTGTTCATAGAGACCAGAAGAAGAAACTGGATATCCCAGGACTGGAGCTGCTATGTGGGTTCTGAGAACCCAAACCTAGTTCTTTGAAAGAGCAGCCAGTGCCCTTAACCACAGAGCATCTCTCCCGTCACAGACCTTGAATTCTTAACATTTGCCTTTCCCATCCCCTTCTCTCTCTCTCTCTCTCTCTCTCTCTCTCTCTCTCTCTCTCTCTCTCTCTCTCTCTCTCCTTTTTTTCCTCTATCTTTCTTCTCTCCTGTTATACTAGACCTGTGTTAATTCTGGAATATTATTATTTGAAATGGAAGCGGAACAGATTATTCGAGGCTATACCAAAACTGGTCTTGAGAGAAGAAAACAGTTTGGAGAGATTAAGAAGAGGTTTGGTGGAGAAGCGTGGGATCTAGTTGCTAGAGCAGAGAAATGTAAGTGTAGTGCAAATACAGGTGAATGAGTGCTGTAACAAAACCTCCGTAGACAACACACTTTTCAAGAAAGCAGACCACTTGTCTTATACATTTACAATGTCTATTCATTATTTTGGTGTTATGAAAGCATTTTAGGAGAATGGGAATTCCTTACAAACAGATGATGGCTTGTACCGAGAGTAATAATATTTAAGGTTGTTATGGCAATTGCACATTGGGGATTGAGTTACCTTTAATAGCTATTCACTTATTTTTGTTCTTTTGATCTACTTATGGCATCCATTCATCGTCTTACCCACTCATAGACTAGTCTAAAGTCTTGGAGGTGCATACTCATTAACTCTGTGAAACAGATGAGGTGATGGGAGAAGAGGCACAGAGAGGAGGCAAGTCCAAGCAGGGCAGTCCTCGCTGGATGTGTCACTGCATTCTCTAGATGCTTGTCTGGCCCACTTCTTCGCGGGAGTTCTCTTGCCAGCTGCCAATCATCTGTATAGTCTATTATATTGACTGACACAAAGCAATGACATGATGCCCTTTTTTGTATAAAGCCATAATTAATGATTATTCTATCCTGAGCATGGAGCACACGGGACTCACTGTTCACGAAGACGGCAAACCTCAGGAAGGACAGGTAACGTTCCCCTTCAATGGGGTTCCAGCCAACGTCCGGGTATCCTTTGGCCAGAAGCATGGGGCAGCTCTGAAGGCCACAACCTGCCAAGTAGGTTACCACCTGCCAAGAACAGCACAAAAGTGATGAGTATCTATTTTACTCAGTAGGATGACTACTGTGTTAAAAATTACAAATAAACAGAAAAGAAAAAGAAAACAAGTTTCAATAAAGGAAAGTTGGATTTGCTTGAGCAAGCCCTGGTGAAAAGAATGGAAATGAGCCACCATGGAAAACAGGATAGCTGTTTTTTTTTTTAAAAAAAAATTGTAAAATATAGGATTACCATATGATCCAGAATTTTACTTTTGGATCTATACACAAAAATTACAAATACGATCTTGACAGATCTACAATCCAAATTCACAGCAGCACAGTTCCTAACTGCTAAAAATATAGAAGTATCTCTCAATGGGCAACTGGGTAAGAAAAATATGGCATATGCAGATAATACATTGTAATCAGCCTTAGAGAGGAGGGACTTCCTATAGGCTAGGCCCGCATATTGGACGATCCTTGAAGATACATTAAGTGAAGTAAGTCAGTCATGCAAAGAAAATACTGTGTGACTTTAACTGAGGAAAAACCGAAGCAGTCAAAACCATATGGGCAGAAAGAAAACTGGCAGTTGCCCGGGGCTGCAGGGAGGAGGGAGTTGCTGGTAAATGGGCAGAGTTTGTTTGATGAAATGGAAGGAGCGATGAGATGAATGTGGTTCTGGGCACGTAGCATTATAAAAGGCCTCAGTGACTCTGACCTGCACACTGGAAAATGGCGAGGGGAGTAAACTATGCGCATTTTGTCACAATGAAAACAGAAAACCCCATGCATTCAAGGCCAAGCTCGTGTTAAAATCCCCCTTGAACGAGCCGTGAGATCTGCATCTCTAGGAACTGGACGCTTCTGATCTCTAGAAACTAGAGAGAGCCTGGATATTTTTAAACCCCCTACCAAATAATTACATACTTTTTCTTATAATCTTATAATCGAGGGCCCAGGTGCAGCACAGCCCCCCCTTCTTTGGGGGTATATAATTTAGTAGATTTGGAACCAGAACCTCCAGTTCACATTTGTTTGCAAGTAATCAACAAGATTATGATCATAAGAATAAATTGTCAGTTCGTAGGTTTCCCCACCTCCAGAAAGAGGAATTTTACCAGTCTGTAAGTTGTGTGCACATGCCTAGAATCTCAGCACTCTGGAGTGGGAGGCAGAAGGAGCGGGAATTCAAGGCACACAGAGAACCTAAAGGTAGCCTTGTGCTCCATGAGGTCTTGTTTTTTTAGCTTTTTATTATTTATTATTTATATAGTTTTAGGTAAGGATAGTTTATTTGCAAGCATATAAGCATGTGGAAAGTTACAAAGATACGAGAGTACGCCCCGTGGGGCCAAGATTGGCAATGCTCCCTTGACCTTGGTAATCCATGGTCTTTTCGTGGTACTTGGGTAGCCAGGGGTCCTGACTCGAGTTCTGGATCAACAACACCGTTTGATGCCAAAGACCAAAATGCTAAGGTTGGGGTGGCCAAACAGAGGCAAGCTAAAAATTAAATTGGCAATGGTCTCTTTGCTTTTAGACTGCCAGACACGGCTCGTGAGATCTCAGGCTGTGAGTCACAGACTCCAGATTTTGCCCACGTTTTGCCAGAAACCAGGGACAGATATTAGCAAACCAGCTGCTGCTGAGGATTGAACCGCCACACTGCTTTTGACTTTGGTATTTTGTGGATATGTGGAGAAGAGGAGAATTTTGCTCACTCACAAGAACAGAGGTGTGTTGTGTGTGTGTGTGTGTGTGTGAGGTGTGTGTGTGTAGTGTGATGTGTGTGTGTGGTGGGATGTGTGTGGTGTGTGTATGTGGTCTATGTGGTGTGATGTGTGTGTGTGGTATGTGTGGTGTGTGTGTATGTGTGGTGTGATGTGTGTGTATGTGTGTGTGTGGTGTGTGTATGTGGTCTATGTGGTGTGATGTGTGTGTGGTATGTGTGGTGTGATGTGTGTGTATGTGTGTGTGGTGTGTGTGGTGTGTGTGGTGTGATGTGTGTGGTGTGTATGTGTGGTGTGATATGTGTGTGGTGTGATGTGTGTGTGTGGTATGTGTGGTGTGTGTGTATGTGTGGTGTGATGTGTGTGTATGTGTGTGTGTGGTGTGTGTATGTGGTCTATGTGGTGTGATGTGTGTGTGTGTGTGTGGTGTGTGTGGTGTGATGTGTGTGTGGTATGTGTGGTATGTATATGTTTGGTGTGTGTGGTGTGTATATGTGTGTGTGTGGCGTGTGTGGTATGATGTGATGTGTGTGATGTGTATGGTGTGTGTGGTGTGACATGTGTGGTGGATGTGGTGTATATAGGAGACAAGCGATGTTCCTTTATCACAAGCCTTTAGGACCTAGGGGAGTAACTTCTAACGTTTTTTTCCTCTGGTAATCTCATTTACTCTTCTTGCAGTTGGGAGAGCTGATGAAAGTTAACCCTAAGTCACATCTGATTTCTTTTAACGTCATTATAGTACCAGTTGTTGGATAAACTATTATTTGACAAGCTCAGTAAAAGATCCTTCTCCTACTGAAAAGGAGATTATTATGTAAAGTTAAAAATGACAGGCTCAGACAGACAAATGCCACATGTTTTGTTGCATATGTGGGAGGTAGTTTTTCACTTATGTACATTTGTGTATGATGTGTGGTGTGTGTGTGGCGTGTGGCATGTGTGTGCATGTACGTGTAGTATGTGTGTGGTGTGTGGCATGTGTGTGCATGTACGTGTAGTATGTGTGTGGTGTGTGGCATGTGTGTGCATGTACGTGTAGTATGTGTGTGGTGTGTGGCATGTGTGTGCATGTACGTGTAGTATGTGTGTGGTGTGTGGCATGTGTGTGCATGTACGTGTAGTATGTGTGTGGTGTGTGGCATGTGTGTGCATGTATGTGTAGTATGTGTGTGGTGTGTGGCATGTGTGTGCATGTATGTGTAGTATGTGTGTGGTGTGTGGCATGTGTGTGCATGTACGTGTAGTATGTGTGTGGTGTGTGGCATGTGTGTGCATGTACGTGTAGTATGTGTGTGGTGTGTGGCATGTGTGTGCATGTATGTGTAGTATGTGTGTGGTGTGTGGCATGTGTGTATGTGCATGGTGTATGTGGTGTGTGCCATGTGTGTGGTGTCTCTGTGTGTGTGTGATGTGTCTGTCTGTGTGTGATGTATCTGTGTGTCTGAGTGTGTGATGTGGGTGTGTGGCGGTAGTGGTGCTGGTTGTGGTGGTGGTGTGTGTGGGTGTGATGTGTGTGGTGTGTCTGTGTGTGTGCGGTGGTAGTGGTGCTTGTGGTGTTGGTGGTGTATATGGGTGTGTAGAGCACACAGGTATAGAGAGGCCTATGTGAGCGAAAGGAGAGCAGAGATAGAAGAGGGAACAAGAGGAGAAGGTATTGGAATATATATGTAATGAATGCAGGATGGGTAACTATTTGGGAGGGGGAAGGAGATCAGCAAGAGGGGAACAGAAAAGAACAAACCTAATCACATGCATATACATGCACACACATGTACAGATACACACACAATTAAAAACACATTTCTTTAAAAGGTAACAAAAATTAATTAAAATAAATTTCTTGACTTTGGTTTTACCCTAGTGATATATTAAGGATTTAACTAGTCCCAACAGGAATGCTTACTGATTTGACAAAATGATTAAAATTCTACTTATATGCTGTCCTCTCTTAAAATATTATCAGTTAAAAATATCTCCTAGATGTTGCAAAATACCCTGAAGAACTAAATGAAATGAATGACTCAAATACACCTTCTGCTGAATCGTACCACCCCAGATTTATGCACTGAGACTCTAAGCTCCAGCATATGAGAACGTCATGGAGGAAAGACCCGTGAAGAAGACACTAAGTAGAAAGCGGACTTCTCGGGTAGCGTCCTTGTCAAAGGAAGAAACAGCTGTGCAAAGATACAACACAGATACTTCTGCAGAAAACAGGCCCTGTAGGACACAGCGAGAAGGTAGCCATCTGTAAACCAAGGAGAGAAGCCTGGGGGGAAATTAAAGCTGATAACAGTTGGTCTTGGTGGTCCAGACCGGAGAACTGAGAAGATTAACTTCTGATATTTCAGTCATCCCGCCTGTGGACATGTATTACAGAGGCCCCGGAAGATGAATGTGCCTTAACACCTCAAAGTAAACGTACCCAGGTAGAAATAAGTGACCAGACACAGGTGTGTAGTCTGCCTGCTTCACCTTGGGCCTCACTTATTATTCGTTAAACACATCTGACCCAACATCCTAACACAGAACTTCAGTAAATTATTGCTGGGAAATCATCACCTCATCCTAACAGCCTGGACATGGTTCTGCAACTTGGCTGACAATTCTCTGTCATGAGTGAGGCAGCAGGGACTTCACGATTGGTACCATCGTCTGCCTGTCTATGTGCCTTCAGACAGATTGGGCATCGCTGCCAAAATAGCTCAATCATAACATACTAGTTCTCCCTTCTCTGCCTTCTCAACCAAAGTTCTTCGAGTCTTCTTATTCTATGTGGAAGGAACAAAGCAAAATGTATTTTTAAAGTAATTTTCACCTCTGCTTCACAGATATATTTCCTAGGGTCTCCTTATCCCTCTTTGACTGTTCTTCCTGTTGTTTAGTTGTTGATTTTTTTCTGTGACCCCCTTAAGGGGCAGTGGTCCTCAGGGCCCTGACCCTGCCTAGCAAGGATCTCACTTACCCGGAGGGCTTCACTCTCTCTTCACGATCTCTGTCTGCAGCTCGGAAAACCCTCCTGAGCTTTAAGTATGCACCCAGCTTCTCAGCTGACATTTCCATCTGGGAACCTCAAGACACCTCGTGCTACCACCTGGCCTTAGAGGAGTATCTAATCGTGTGGCATCAGAAAATGAGATTGTTATTTGCAGAGTATATGCTCGAGGGCTATACAATTGAGTCACAAACATGCAAAACAAAGTTTCATCATATTGTTAAGTTTCTGAAGTGGTGTGTTAGATTGCTTTCACACCCCTCCTTGGCTGCATGTGACCTTTAGGGTGTAGGTTGGGCATGCCTGCAAGTGAACCAAAGCAATATTTGATTAATGGCTGCTATTTGTCTTCCCTAGGTCTTCTGGATCCAAACACTCCTCACACCTGCCGTGTCAATATTAACCGGTCAGCACCCACTTGTGCCTGGATTACCGAAGACCACTCTTAGCAATTCTTCTCACCCAGCTCTTGTTTCTGTTCCACTCAGTTTCCTTATTGATTGCAACCTTCAAAACCACACCACATATTATGTTGCTCCCCCGCTGGGGGCCTTTGCAGTTTCTGTTACTCGTGGTTCTCCAATGAGGTACTGTAATATAACTGGAACAAGCATGGGGCATGGGCTCTTGAGTCACTTACCGTGAGGCACTGAGGACATGACCTGATCCCATTTCCTTGCCCATAGCTTCTGAACAATAATAATAATAATAATAATAATACAATGACTTTTTCTGACAGTCACATGAGTTAACTTGTGGGACTCACTCAGAGTGTGACCTGGCAAACAGTGATCTTGTATGAACACGAACTTCTATTATTAATAAAGTCCAATTTCTGACCACACCCACCACCTTTCTCACCAAGCTTGCATGCACTTGATGCTTCTGCCATGTTTGGCTTTCTGACTGTTTTAGACGGGGCGTTCCTGGCTGAGCCTCAAATATTCCATGTTTCCCTAACAGTGCAGTTGACAGCTTCTGCTCATCCCTCAGTGGCTGCTTTCTCTAAGTGACAGCTCTTCTCCCTCTCAAACCCGCTCACAGAGGAGTGTGGGTGGCCTTTGACTTCTTCCACTCCTTGCTCACCCCTTTGCTCTTCTCCACACATAGAACTCAGATTGTTAATCTTACCAGTCGTCATCCACTCAAGTCAATACTTTCATGAGTGGCATGCTGGAAAATCTTCCAACTGAATATTTACCAAAGTCCCACCATGGCCCACTATGATCATTTTCTTTCCTATAAACTTGGAACATTCCACTTACTAATTATTAATACAGCACCCCCAGGGAAGATGAGGACAGAAACTCGGTATCAAGGGTGGAGAACTTTCTAGAGAGGTGATTCTAAGTCACAGAGCACTGTAATTTTTCAACCGTAGATAGTCACTATTAGGGACTGTATTCACGATCCCAGTAGGGGGCAGCAGTGTGCATGTGGCCAGCACATTGATTTTACAACCTCCTGTTACAACTATTTCATGCATGGATGCATGAATTAGATCACACAGAACTCTTCTTTAGGGACCACAGGGATTCAAGTGATGCCCATGTAGAACAGTGACATGGGGCCTTCACACCTGAAGAACACAAATGCCCAAACTCTCATGTCCAAGAAGCCGATTATCCTTTGTCATAAGTGACCTTTGGGGCCTATGGTGGTATACCAGGCACTCATATTACACCACACTTTCACCAATACAAAATGGACCTGAATGGAAACCTAGGTGTTGGTTTGTTTGTTCTCTGTGTGGCTGCAATAGTTACAAGAAAAATAAGATGTTGCCTCTCAAGAACCAGTTACCTTCTCAAGATCCGGTTCTTCCAAGCCCAGTGCTAACTCATTGTTGTCCATCACCGAGGAGGCTGCCACGTCCAGTGGGGTGGACCCCCTCATTGATGGGGAAGCTGAGGATGGAGCAAAAGAAGCGGAGCATTAAGGCCAGCTGGGTCAGATTTAAGAGTGCAGTGCATGGATGTGGACAGGAGAGGGCAGCAAATACATTGAAACCTGGCCCATGGGGCACAGAGGCATTGGGCTCAGCTTTAGAAAAGCCTTGTTTGCTGTCTTTCCTTGACCTGCTCATCACTGTTGGGAATACTAACTAAAACAGAATCACCCTACAAAATGGGTTGTGACCACATAGTTTCAAGTACCTTCATAACACAAAACTTCTTGGCATCTCCATTTCGTGATCACTCCAAAGGCTCAGGGGCCTCCTTCATTGGGTCCAAAGGACTTGGAAAATTTTGGGGC
Source organism: Microtus pennsylvanicus (assembly GCF_037038515.1). Taxonomy (NCBI): domain Eukaryota; kingdom Metazoa; phylum Chordata; class Mammalia; order Rodentia; family Cricetidae; genus Microtus; species Microtus pennsylvanicus. Next base: position 91,283,905 of record NC_134580.1, read on the forward strand.
TAACACTTGGGGTTTAAAAACAGCGTCAAACAGCACAAGTCCATATAGTTAAATTATGGTACCAATGCTGTCTCTGATACATATTTTTGATTTACAATTATGAAAAACTTCAAGCGACATTTTACAAAAAACCCAAAAGTAACAACAAAAAAATGCAAAAACAAAAATAACAACAACAACAATAAAGCTAATAGCCTGAGGTTGCATTTGATAAACGAAAGGAAAGTGAGATTTCACATTTCTAGTGTATGTGTTTGTGTAAACTCATTTGGTTTATGTCCAGCATGGGGAGCCAGGGAAAAGTGAGCTGCTTTTCTCGCAGCAGTGCCAAACTGCTGTTTCTCCATTTCCATTCTCCCTAGCTGCTCTTGGCCAGGCTGCTATGCAGCTAAGGGCAGACTTTGCTGGTTGGCTGGTGGGCCAGGAGTGAATCCTGCAGCCAACTTGCCAGGAAAGGTTTGGATCCATGACCTTGGTTTTAAGAGCTCTGCTCACTGATGAGCTGAGTGGGCTGTGAGAGAATTTGTCCTCGGAGTAACCCTCCATTCCAGGCAGCATCTCATAAACTATAGGCCACTGGACCTGAGAGAGGAGACTGACTCGGGCCCCACAGGCAGTTGGTAGAACATCTATAGAGAAAGTGGAGATCACAGACATGGCTTTCACACGCTTGTTTGTGGGACAGGTTGGTCTTGTTTCGCACTTACAAGCATCATCACATACAAGCTGATTCTTTGCCCTTTCCTTCTAAGGAGTCAGGAGGGAGAGCGGACTGCCTGGGTCCAAAGGTGGAAGTGATACCGTGTGCCACACGTACCTAGGCCCACGCTGCTGTTCTCCAGCAGGTAGCTTAGATGCTCAAACATGGCCTTCTGATTTTGCCGGCTAATTCGACAGAAATAGCAAAGGAAGCGACAGCAGCTAGCAACCATTTTGGGGAAGGCAATCTGTGGGCAGAAGCAGGAAGTATTAGAGAGAAGACCAGTTGGGGCTTTAAAGGAGGCTTAGGTTGAAGTCTCACAAGCTATGAATTGTTTGGAACATGAACTTTTTCCTTACACCTCTTCTGCCTAAGATGTTTCTAGGAAGGACAGAATGCCTAAGAATCTTGCTATAGTCCCCAAGACCTTTCCTTGGAAGGAAAACATTTATCAGTTATTACCCCCCTCCTTACATGTCCCACAAAACTGCACCACCACATGGCCACTGCTTCCGGGTGGAGTGAGTAGAATGTGGGACGGTAACATCAGAAACAGGGCTGGGGATCACAGAAACACAGTGCCCAGCAGTCCATCAAAACGCAGGTCCTCTGGGCCAAGGGTGGGACCCACAGTTAAAGTCTGAAAGGCGCCCGGTGATGGTGGCGCACGCCTTTAATCCGAGCACTCGGGAGGCAGAGGCAGGCAGATCTCTGTGAGTTCGAGGCCAGCCTGGTTTACAGTGCGAGTTCCAGGACAGGCTCCAAAGTTGATATTTCCTGTTTCTGTGAACATGTCCCCCAAGTAATGTGGCCTCAGTCACTGCTCTTCTACTGGTGCCCAAGGCACTTGTCACCACACACATACGAGTTAGCATGGAGGTGCAATCATTCATCACTTGATTTGCTTGCCTTCCCTGCTTAACAGAGGGATTAGTGTATCTGTGGCAAGCTATAGCTTATTCTGGATCTTACAATGCTCAATGAACAATGTCAGAATCCTAGAAAGGTCTTAGCTTCCTCCCTTTAGAATCACGGGAGGAGCTCTAAGAACAGTTCTCAAGTCCGCAGTCACTGTGGCGTCCAGATGTGCTGAGGGTTCTGTGGGGAGATTTAACTCTTCCAAGATGATGGATTGTGACCTGGGAGTATGAGTCGAATAAACCCTTTTCTCCCCTAAGTTGCACTTGGTCAGTGTTTTTATCACTGCAACAGAATAAAATGAGAACACCACTTATCCCTGGGATTGTGGCACTCTAGAAATTGTGGCGTTTGAAACCACACTCCATATTTTGCCTTCAGAAGTCACGCAGTCTAGATGAGTCGGTGGATAAAATGCTTCCTGCACTGGTGTGAGGACTCAAGTTCTGATCCCCGTCACCCACATAAGCAAAGCCCACCTATAATCCCACCCTTCAGGGGGCAGAGAGAGGGGATCCCCAGAACAAGCTGCTTAGGTAGACGATTTGAATTTGTGACATCTGAGTTCAGGGAAAGACCCTGTCTCCATCAATAAAATGGGGAGCCATCTAGGAAGAGAGTTTATGTCGACTTCAGGCCTCCATGTGTGTATGCATAATTGTGCATACACACCTACACACGTGCATCCACACGCATGTGAGCATGCTCGTGTATATGCATGTATACTACACATATACACACACGAAAAAGCAACAAAAAGAAACCATTCATTCTAAGTAAGATTTTCTGAAAACTGGAATAAATTCCCAGTTGCACCCTATGCCAGAAGCAATGGTCCCCTTCTTGGATCCTTTTGGCTCTGTAAAAATCTTTCCTCCCAGGGGAAAAACTGAGGCAATAGATACCCAAGTAAGTACTCCTGCCCTGAGAGTCAAGTTCTTGATAAGTATGGCATTACCTGTGATTTCTCTGTACCCAACACGTTCACCATCACCTCCATCACCGTCTCATGCATGCCAAGGACTCTCATTAGGTTGGGGTGCTGGTAAAACACCTTGTTGTTCATTATGTCCCTAACAGGAAAACAGGAGGGAGAAAGAATTCAGCACCTGTTGCTCTTCTGCTATGAAAATCCAGGGATGAGAACACACAAACACAATTTGGGTAGAGGAATATTAAAATGATAGGCTGAGAAAAATGATAAGAAGGCACTAGGTCACAAAATGCATATGGATTCTTTTAGCTGACATCAAAAAGAAGCACAAAATATTTCTAAGTGCCTTTTCTTTTTTAAATGTTTATTTGTAATGATATTTAAACAATTCTCCCTTTAATTTTTTTGCTTATAATAAATTCTAAGACCATCTAAATCACCGGATTTTTCTTTCTCTGTGTACCCCGGAACTTCTTTTCTTTCCATGTGCGGTGCTTCTTTGTACTCAGTTTCTTAATGACAGAACTACACGTTTTTCTTACAGGAATTTCGTATTTGATACCATAGGTTTGTGAATACCATTCTGTCTTCAGAAAGCAATGGCATGAACACGCAACAACATCACACCTTCACATTACTTCACACAATGTCACACAATGACGCTTAGGCAAATAGAAGTCTGGAGATGCAACAGTTGCCTGAAACTTGGCTGGAGGGGGAGGGCCTATTTCTGCAGCTCATTTCCGTCATATAAAAGTCTCTTCATTTCTATTACAATATTCATCTTTGCAAGTGAATTTGGGGAATGCATGCATGCACATACCCTTTCTTTCATGAGAATCATGCAAACCACTTTCCTGGTCCTTAGTGATGCTTCTGTAGTTTGCAAGCCCAAGGATGGGGAGGAATGTTGCTTTTGAGTTTAATCATGTGACACTGTGGGCACACCACTGAACCTCACTGGCACTTCTTTTCTCCTCTATGTTCTGCACTGAAAGGAAATTCCCTTGGCACCAAAGTTGCCAGGAACTGTCTTGTCTCCACAGTTCGTGAGGCAGATCCATGAGCTACTGTCATAACTGAAGGCATCTCAAAGAACAAACAAAATCAATCTACATTTTGGAACTGGGAAAAAGGGGCCAGTTGGGAATATCCCAGATGCCTCTGAAGATGCCCAGCCAGAGGCTCCAGTGATCAAATGGTTTCTCTCTCAGGTTAAGCACACTGCCCTCTCCTCCAGACTTGTTTTCATGACCCCATGTAGGCTATTTTCGTAAGAGTCTCTAAGAATCCTGTTCATTTCTTTTAGTAATGCTCTTTCACCCTGCACAGCAGGCAGTCTGGCGTCTCCTGTCACAGAGGTAGCTCATGCAACAAGGATGTACCGCCACAAGGAGAGAGAAATCTCTAGAAAACTACACTTGCTGTGAGTGACCCTACCCCAGCCCGTTGATCATGAGAAGCTCCTCTTCCTTGCCCATCCTGACACTGAGGAGGGACCGAATCTGGCCCAGGGCAGCCAGCAGGTTGATGGTGTCGCTCACAGAGGCCTGGCTGATGGTGTAGGTCTTCCGCAAGGCCTGTAGTAACTCCCCGATGCTGTCATACTGTCTCCGGAGGAGGTTGAACATAATCCTCACCAACTCTGCATCCTGGATTTGGTTCTCCTGGGCCCAGCGGATCATTGTCTGGGAGACTAGTTCCTTCAGTGTTGCTGGAGGGAGAATAGGAGAAGCCACTAACCATGGGTGCCCAGAGCAGACAAAGTTAGGTGGTACAGAAATTCTCCTCAACTCTCAGACATATCAATAGCTTGTTCAGGCTAAAATCTTTCTTATTTTAAGGTTGAGTCATGGCATGTATAAAAGTAGAATATATCATCAAGACATAAACATGCCACCTATACCACAGTAAAATAGCACAATTATATTCTGAAAATGATTGATGTTTGGATTCATACTGAAAATTGAATAACAAATAAGACTCTGTCTGTGCCTTCAGGGAGCTCATAAGCCAGTTCTGTACATTTTTACTTTGTGATAAAATTTTATTGTTATTGCATAATATAATGCAATAAATGCTACAACAGAGGTACTTACAAGTGCCATGAGACAGGCTGCAGAGCAGCTGTTCTGGGTGAGCCAAGGTGTGAGGGTAAAGCACTGGCCCAGGCTTCTTTAGAACAAAGCAAATGAAACACTGGTACTTACCATCGTAACTACTGTCTCTAAATATATTAGAGATATCCCATGGCAGGGACTGAGTAACAATTCAAGAACAATAAAAGCTAACAATTCAAGAAAAACAAAAGGTATTTTAGTTGCTATGAACATAACATGTATTTGGAGAAGAATAGAAGTGGACAGAGAGGAAATGACAATGTTTGAAGACTTGTAGCCTGGGCATCTGACCATCACATATGGAAATAGTTTCTTTGTACTGGATCTTTTGCATGAATTGACTGATGCTGCAGGGTGAACTACCTCCATAAGCTCGGAGAGAAAGAAACCACTATGGTGTTGAATTTGGGATTTATTGGGGTTCATAGCCAGGTCCGCAAGTACAGAGGAAATCAGCTAAAATGAGACCAGCTGAGAGCCTTGTGGTGAATGGACCACATGGCCCCGAAAACTGCTGACTAACTTTGCTTTGGGAAGAAACTAAGAGGCACAGGCTGATCTAAGTTCAGGCGGTGAAAGGAGATAGGCTGGGACAGCTGGGTAGGCAATTTTCACCCCTTCATTGCCTACACCGTTTCTGAAGATTCCACAACAGTGGAGAGAAACACTGATTAAAAACTGTAATTGTGTCCAGCTCTCACACCGGCATCACACTTCTGGAGGCTATGGGTTGTACCAGATCCTTCATTCAGGCCAGGTGGTAAAGCTAGAGCTAAGAGGACAATGAAAGACGTTCAATCCACCGGTGAAAGGATTAGGATGCCTTCTGTAATCTGTCATTTCCAATGGTTAAGTTTTCTACTCCACATGACTATACATAGCAGATGTCTGCTCCACATACACTTCTGGCTCTACCATAGGCTATAAAAATAGAACTTAGTCACCAAAGCTTTAAAAGATCTACATGTAAAGGATTAATTTAGCTTATTGCTGTGTCTATCAACCCTGTGGGTGTTTCAGGTTCAGGCAGGAGACATAAGTTGAAATAATTAAAAAAAAAAAAGGATACACAGGCTAGAGAGAAGCACAATTAAAAGATCTTGCTGACCCTACACCCAAGGCTCAGGGAATATCATGGGAGAGGTATTGGAAAGACCCTAAGAGCCAGAAGTTCAGGATGACTACTACTAGATATGGTCCCCTAGGCGTGACAGGGAAAATATAACTAGGAAATATCCACAAGCATAATCACAACAGCAGATGACGTGCCAACGACAAGGGAAATTCCACACGGTCCCATCCTTAGATGAAGAGCTTTGGGTAGTCAGTATCTGCAGGGAGAGGGAGGATTAGTTTTCTCCAGAAATGAGTTCCTGCATAGGATATCCAACCTCAAGTGGTCATATACATGTATCGATAAGCAAGAAGTGCATTAGAGAGGGGGTAGTTTCTCTCTCTCTCTCTCTCTCTCTCTCTCTCTCTCTCTCTCTCTCTCTCTCTCTCTCTCTCTCTGTGTGTGTGTAAAATAATAATTAAAGAAGTGTGTGTGTAAAATAATAATTAAAGAAGAGACCATGAATTTGAAAGAGAGGGGCTAGGAAAAGTTTGAGGTGAGAGAAAGTGAGAGTGATGTAGATAAGCATTCATGTATGAAGCTCTCAAAAACTTAAAAAGTCTTCCTTAGTAGGGACTTAGCAGTAATACCTGTTAGCATCTGTACCATCCGGGGGGAGGATAAGATATTAATGGGCTGCGTTGGGCTTTTCTCAACAATCTATTTCCCTGTTGAATCATTGGCAAAGTGATTCCACCAGCCCTGAACCTTCCCCCACCCCGCCATCCCCAAATGTCACAGACTATTACTAAGGCTGTTAGTTACTCTATAACCCAAAGGGAAGAGCCTGTTGCTGAAGATGCAACTACTTATGTCATCAAATGTGGAAAAATCAACCTGGAATCGAAAGAGAATGTTCATTCCTACTTACTGGCATTTGTGGGAACGGAAAGTCACCATCAGTACCACTAAGATACAAACCTGAGACCTACAAGACTGCAGGATATCCTGGTGCAATAGTGACATGATGATGTGTGAACAGTCACTTTTTAGATGGACTTAAGGGCCGCTCTATGAGATGGAGCCCATACCTGACATGGCTAAAGAGCCCAAGAACCTTAGATTAGATAGGTCATGGGCCTAGAGGAATACCCACCAATATAATTCTGCTAAAGGAATGTTGCAATGAAATGGGTCCTAATGACATCGCTATACCCACAGATCAGTGCCTTGCTCAGCCCTCATCAGAGAAGCCTCTTCCTGCAGTAGATGTAATGAAAGGGATCCATAACTGGGAAATGCACAGAGAGTGAGAGACTCTGGAGCACCCAGTCTTAAATGGACCATTTTCTTTTTAATTAACTGCCCCACTCAAGGCTCAGGGACCGATGCGGAAGAGAAGGCAGTAATGCTGTAAGAGCCAGAGGTGACAGATGACTCAAAGAAAACAGCATCTTCCGTACACAACAGGGCTTATATACATATAAACTCACAAAGACTATAACAGCACTCATGAGATCTGCACAGGTTCCAACCAGATAAAACCCCAGCACTGAGAAAGCGAAGTGGATGCAAAATCCCACCCATAGCCAAGGAGCTTCCTGCAATTAAAGGCTGGAAAGGGAAAGTCAGGTTTCTTCAAGGGAATGTCACCCCCGTTCCAGGACAGGCCCCATACTGAGAATAGTCAGTCAAGAAAAAAACAGAATTCATGCCTTTTTTGTGTTTGTTTTTTTGTTGTGTTATTTTTTGTCTTACTGATTTTCTTTTGTTTTGTTCAGCTTTTTGTCTATTTTGGTTTTTTTGTTTTGTTTTGTTTTTTTGTTGTTTTCCTCTGTTTGAGAGGTGGGGAGGATCTGGAAGGAGTTAAGGGAGGGGAAAGAACATGACAAAAATATATTGTATAAAACATTTTTAAAAATTAAAATTAAAAAAGAAACGTTTCCCAGGTGCATCTATTCTTATTTCTTCTAGTTAAGATAGTAAGAACAAAGGAAATATGCAAAACTGCAGAAACTCTTGCACCTGATACCAGTTGTATAGTCCTATAAATAGTACTTCCTTTAAAGTGCACACTCTGGTATGAAGTTCTCACCGTACATGATCAGATCCTCCACAAAAATAACACATAGCATCACAGTCCCCGCCACACAGGAGAAGCCATGATCAGGTAGAATCATTAGCTCAAGGCTACTTCTTTTGCAATAGGAAATTTGCAGTCATGAAACCAAATAAATGTTAGCATTTCCTTAATCTGGCTTTGTCTCTTTGAGTTGTTGGTCAGGGAGTTCAAGAGACTTCCCAAACTGTATAGGCTATATATAGGACAGAACACACAGAACACATACACACACACAAACACCCCCCCCCCCACACGTACACCCCACCCACCCCACACACATATACACCCCCACACACATACACCCCCCCACATACACCACACCCCCCCATACACCACACCCCCCACATACACACACACCGAGAGAGAGCAAGAGAGAAGAGAGAGAGAGAGAGAGAGAGAGAGAGAGAGAGAGAGAGAGAGAGAGAGAGAGATTGTCCTTAGTTCCTTCCCAGAACTTGAAGGTAGATCCTAATGGTGAAGACACCACATACTTTGAACATGGGACCCGGAGGAACGGAGCTCATGCTGCTTTGGAAGCCTCCTTCCTGAAGACCAGTTCTCCTATTACTAGAAGGTGCTGTGCAAACTGCCAAAGGAGACAAACAAGCAATCGTCCTACTTAGCTATAAAGCCTGTGATCCACAACAATGAACGCGACAAGATATCCCACAGGGTGCAATAATGGCACTTATATTTTAGGGATAACCAAGAGCCATGTAATTGGAATGCAGACCCACACAACAAAAAGGAATCCATTCTCGGTACTATCAGCAAAGCCAATTACTCATTGCTGGTAAGGTCTTGGTCCCTAGAGGAAAACCTACTACTGCTACTTTTCTAAACAGTATAATATCCAAATATATTCTAAATGTTTATCTTTATTCCGAAAGATAAATGTTGCTTATTCCCTTCATCAGAGAAAATTATTCTTGTCGCAGATGGATACTATCGCAAAGGTCACAACTGGTTAAGATGCAGAGAATTCTGTGGGTGCCAACCCTAAATGATAGATACATCTATAGTACAACCTCTACATCTAGGTCCCAGGAATATAACAGAAGAGGGAGCAGAAAGGCTGGGAGAGCCAGAGGACAATAATATCTTCTGTTAAGTAGTACCTTTTCTATAGGACAGGAACGCTGGACCCGTGAACTCTAAACAGTATGGTTGCCTAAACAAGACCTGAATGATGACAATATCAGTCAACATGCCAACATGAACAGGGCAGGCTCATGGAGCTCCACCCTAGATGAAGCATACAGGTAATTACTGGCGATGGAGAGAGGGAGATTAAGTTTTTACTAGGGACAAGTCCCCTGATATAATCTCCAATCTCCAAGTAGTCAGCCCTAGACATATGTACATATAAGAAACACTAAATGAACTCAGCAGGTTGTATTCAAAAATACACATGCATGCATAATAATAATAATAATAATGTTAATAATAATAAGGAGAGCATGAAGTTGGGAGGGAGTATGGGGTACAGGAAAGTTTGAGGGGGCAAGGGAGTGGTGTAAATATAAATATATTACTTATGTATAAAATTACCAAAAATAATAAAAAATCTATGTAGGGATAAGTCCCGCCCCTTAGGGGGCGTGTTTGCCTCAGGCTAATGTTGGCCTATAAATTTGGCAAGCATGCTCCCAGCTGTCCCTTTCTGCTTTCCTGGTCTCCGCGGGAACGGTGGTTCTGTAAGTCTATTTCGCCATTAAATCTATATATATTTTTACAATCTGTCTGCATTCGTTTATGCCATTACATTTTGGCGCCCAACATGGGGCTTGAACCCACGACCCTGAGATTAAGAGTCTCATGCTCCTGTTCACATGGAACCCTTCTCCACTTCGGCCTTCAAAGTTCTCGTTTGAATATTTGCTACTACCACCAAGATCTGCACCTGCGGCGGCTCCACCCGGGCCCACGCCCTAGGCTTCAAGGCTCACCGCAGCGGCCCTCCTACTCGTCGCAGCTTAGCATCCGCGAGGCTCCATAGAGTTGTGGCAGTAAACATGGCTACAGCCAGTACCTCAGCCATGAGGCTGAAAGGCTAAGGGAGGGGCTGGAGAGATGGCTCAGAGGTTAAGAGCATTGTCTGCTCTTCCAAAGGTCCTGAGTTCAATTCCCAGCAACCATATGGTGGCACCAATCTACTTCGAGAGGAAGATGGGCATTGAAGAGGATCCTTATGGAGTTTGATAGCCATTTGGGCAAGAAACTGTTCTTGCCTGGACTATAGCATGAACTGGACAAAGAGAACCCGCAGATAGAGGACTGCTGAACTTGCCTAAAGGTGAGATGGTCTTTTGGGGTTCCTGACTCATGAAAGAGTCTGCGAGACATTCTGCAGGACACAGTAGAAAGTGACTGAACTGTCTTTGGAATTTCCTGCTTCATGGAAATGTCTGCTGGATACTATGGGCCTGAAGGCTGAAGATGGATGCCCCAATGGTACAGAGGAACTTTGGGTGACTGTACAGGCAGCGAGATGTCTCTGTCATTTCTAGAGCTTTGGATTTCTTGTTTACTTAGGTAATATTATATCCTTCTGGAGTCTTTGATGGAGTTGAAGAATGGATAGGTAGTTATAGTTTTCCATTGTTATGATAAAAGATAAAGTAGATATAAATATTGTAACTGTAATTCTTGCTTGATAACTGTTTTGCTATATGTAATTTTACTATGTTAAAGTTAAAGCCTTCCTTTTTTTGTTTAAACAGAAAAAGGGGAAGTGATGTGGGAGTGTCATATATCAATCTGTTGATTTCATTGGTTAAGCAATAAAGAAACTGCTGGGCCCATTTGATAGGCCCACCCTTAGGTGGGTGGAGTAAACAGAACAGAAGGCTGGGAGAAAGAAGCTGAGTCAGAGAGTCGCCATGATTCCCCCACTCCAGGCAGACTCACGTTAAGATCATTCCTGGTAAGCCAGATCATGGGCTACAGCAGATTATTAGAAATGGGCTAGTCCAGATGCGAGAGCTAGCCTAGAAGAGGCTAGATAGAAATGGACCAAGCGGTGTTTAAAAGAATACAGTTTCCGTGTAATTATTTCAAGGCATAACCTAGAGCTAGCCATGTGGGCTGCCGGGTGCTGGGGACGCAGGTCCGCAGCTCCAACTACAACAAATCTATATTCAAAAGAAATATGCTTTCTTTACTGTGTTAGATCTTCTGTATATCTGAACATATGAAAATTAGAATAATCAGTGTATAAACAATGCTGGGAACATACTTATGAACATTAACTATTAATACTTTAAATAATGGTAGTTGCGAAAGTTTACAGATTAGAGGCTCTGAACTGTTTAGGCAGTTGGGAAGGTCATAACACTTCAAAGATATTATTTGCTGTTTTAACTATATATACATTGGCTCTAATGGTAGATAAGAAACGATAGTCGAAAGTGCTAGCTTATGAAAACAGACGGCAGCAAGACTTAACCTTATTCCTTATCACCTGCCTGGGAAAACAGTCAATTTTACATGGGAATGTCTTGAATGAAGAACCAAGAATCTTATCAATAAAGCTTTCAAGATGACCATTTAACCCTGGAGACACAATGATGATAAGCACAAAGCTGTACATCAGCAGCCAATGTTTTTTTTTTTCTTGAGGAAAAATATTTGCATGTGATTGAGTTACCAGATAAACTAGCCTCTTGTCCGCTGGAATACTTTTTAAGTGAGAAGAAAACAACCTGTTGCTAATTGGTCTTGGAAAACATAATTTCTTCAAAAAGAAATAATAAGTTTTTCACTTTTAAATGCTAGTATTTACTGCAAATAAGGAAATTTGAATTTCAGATGAAAACCAGAATTCTGGCAAACGTTTATCTGCACTGTGAGCTTTGACAGCTTCTCAACACTTAAAGATCCCCTGATTAAATTACTGATATTAGCAAATGTGATTTGAAAATATTTTATAATGAACTGTGTCAACAGCTGATAACTCTGTATTACTCAAGGAAATAATGATTTCCATAAAACAATGCATGTAGCTACAAAAAATATGTAGCAGCACCAACCAACAATCTATGATGGCCTTTATTTCAGCTGAGGTATGATATGTTTTGGTTTTATTTACCCTATCCTCTAACTATTTCTAGATCTATGCCCCCTTCCTTATCTACCAAACTTTGTGTTCTCTCTCTTTTTAAAACCCATGAAGTCCAATTTATATTGCCCCTATATGTATGGCTTTCCACTGGATTGTGGCCATCAATCAGGGGCTACCCTCTTAAAAAAATTAGCTCTCCCTTTTATGGTAGCTGTCAATTAATTAAGCATAAAATCAAGTTATTTGAATTTTCATATATATCAAGTACCTTTCGAGAATCTACTATTCAGTCACTGGGAAAGACTCTCCACAAGTGCACCAATAAGCTATAGAAGTATTAGTTCTCTCTCAGTTATATTTATATTTGAGGCTATTTTCTCCACTTTATGTCATATGAGAACCCAGCTGTCTTTCAGATAATAAATTTCTAAAAAAGCATATTATTTCTTTAGCTATTTTCAAAAGAAAATTTAACTATTTTATAGAAATATGTTGTTAAATATGTAGCTGTATATTATAATTATTTTAGATGAATTAGGAATGTTACAAAATATTGCAGCCTTAATTTTTAAGTAAGTAAACACTGATAGATGTGTACAGCCTAGGTTAGAGCTGTAAGACTATATGTAATAGTTAGGAATCTATAGAATCCCCAAGACCAAATACTTTGACACCCATTGCTGGGTGGACAGGGTCTATTATGAAACAAAGGCTCTCCTTAGAAAGTAAAGCTTTCTCTCCAGCTTAGGCGAAGCCCACTCCATCAGGCTGCGTGATTCTGATTAGTGAGTAGAGCCCTTCACCAGCCAGCTACGGTGAAGGATGTTCCGCTGCTCGCTTCTGGGTGGATTAGCGATAAGTGCATGAAAGTAGGACTCCTCGCACTGAGAAACAGAGCAAGGATTAAAGGATGACTATTTTAAAAATCGAATCCTAAAAGTTAAGGGCCCTACAGTGCTGCCTGCTAACTCGAAGGGTCCTGAAAGTTTTCGCTTTCATTGGGCTAAGTTTGGGTGTAAGACCAGTCATCTTCAGTGAAGGGAGGGCTGTGCCTGTGTTATGCAGTAGCTGCATGACTTTATTTGGCTGGTCCTGTAGCCCTCATGGGGCACACAAGGAATGGGCAGGCTGCAGGTGGGATGGGAGAACTTAATTCTTCAACCCCAACATCAGGGTACCTTCATCAGTTGCAGATGGTCTCAGCAGTCATAGAGGCCATGGCATGAGCTGCAGGAGTTTCACTGTAGTGAGCATTCAGATGCCAGGGTTTATGTTATGCACATGTTTCTGATTGTCCTCAGCTAAAAACCAAGTTGCCTCCTGTGTGTCACTTCTAAATTAGCTTCATTATCAAATGTTATTTTATGGGGATTTGCTAGGTGTCGAAGATTGAGTTCAGTGCCTCTATGAAACAATTTCAAAACACTATTATTGCTCATAGGACCTTAGCTGAGGAAATTCAATAATACATGCAAGGAATTTGGGTATATTGCCAAATCAGTTTCTAAATATTTATGCTTACACACCCATAAACCTGGACTGCTCTACCTTGGTCAGAGAAGCTTTCTTTTTTTGTGGCCAGTAGTGAATGCTGAGATTAGTAACTGTTAAAAGTGCTAAAAAGGAGAGACTAAGTGCTCAGCCCTAACTGGGATATTTTTGTTGACTACTCCGCCACTGCACCATGGTTTGGGAAATGTCGTGGGAGAGGGGGGAGGAAGAAAGGGAGAGCTAGAGGATGAGGAAGAGTGCAGTGAAATGCTGTCTTCAAGACATGACCGGGCTATCACTATCAGGAACGCACACAGCTGTGGTTGTTTGCACTAAATGCAAGCACCAAGCCTCAGTTCTGGCGTAGATAGGGGAGGTATATATGCTCCAGGCTCCGCTCTTAATGAGGACTCACTACCAGTTGATTGCTGCCGGAGAAGGGAGAATCATTCTTTTCTGCCGGTGTTCCCACTGGTAATTTTCCTGTGCTCCAGTGGGTGGCCCTAAGCCCATGGACCTAAAGACAGCACTCATCCTGCTTTGTGAGCTATCTAAAAAAACAAAACAAAACAAAAAACAACAACCACCCCCAAAAAAAACATAAAAGAAAGGAAAAAAGAGAGGGGAGTTACAGAGAGATGTCTCAATGGTTGGGAGCACTTGCTGCTCATGTGTTAGACCTGAGCTCAGCTCTTAGCACTCAGGTTGGGTGGCTCAGAGCCACCTATAACTCCAGATTTAGGGGTATCTGACTCCCCGGGCACCTGTGAGCACTGGCACTTAGGTGTATATACCAACACAAAGATATACACATTTGCAAAATTAAAAATAAATCTCTAGAAAAAAAAGAAATGAAATTAGTAGGGAGACATGGTGGGGGATATGCAGGGGAGTAGGAAGAAGGAGACATGCTTTTTTATTTCATTGTATATGTGAGTGGAATTGTCAGGCATTAAAAACAATTTAATAAGTAAAATAAAAATAAAGTCTTCATCAGAACTGCTTAGACTCCAGATTTCCATTACTTCAAGAGGATGCTGCCAAGTGCATCCAATGATTCATCTCATGGAACTTTTAGAAAACAATAATACTTATTCCAAGAACAGGATGGAGGAACAAGAGAAGATATGTAACTAAGCCTCTGTTTTGTAATGAGCAGAACAAAGCAAATTGTCAAACAAAACATTGAGCGAAGTGAATTTTGTACTGATTTCCCTGATGAGATTATTATTATTAATATTCTAATTCACTCAATTTTTGTAATTAGTGTAATGTAGATAGGCAATTTTCTCAAATCTATGACTTACACGCCACCTTTAAAATGACTATTCAAGCTAATGCAGAACGGCAATATGCTGGATGTACTGTATTGCTTAGAAAGACTGGTTGCTAGGGGACATCTTAGAAGACGATGGCTTCTTCACCTCCAGACTTTTTGACTAGTCATATATTCTGCATAAAACCAAGAGTAGAGTGCCTTCCCATTAGAACTTGGTGTATCCATTTGGGAGTGTCTGATTCAGCTGTTTACTGCCTCCACCTGTTATTTTATAACCTGCTTGTTTGATTTCAGAACTCTAAGCCATTCACATGCGACCCTTACAGGAATACTCCCTAGTCACCTGCCATAGCCACAAGTAGTCAGATGACCAGCTCCCAGTGCCAGCAACCACAGAAGAAGGGTCATTTGCTCTCACAGTGCATGTTTGATGCTAAGGCCGCAGAAGTTTGGACCGTTCAAATCTTTCTTAGGATGTATCTTTTCCTTTTTCTCTAAATTTAGGTAATGAGTCAAATGCTCTTCACTTGATGAACTACATGCTTATTATCAAAGGGTAGATGTTGGCCACTGGCAAAGCAAATCCCACACCTGTGCTGCTAAAAGTCTGTGGGTATTCTTAAATCTGGGTCAACTTGGAAGAAAAAATATTCTAATCACATTGAGGAAAAGAAATAAACAGACCTGCACTGTACTTAGGTTAAACTCAGAAACTCAGAAAATGATTTATAATGTTCACAGTACAATGGAAAAAGAAAATTATGTGCATTTAAACGATGCACACCTATTTTAAAATCCCTGAGGATTGTAGGCCAGTGTGTGGCATGCTATAGACAAGCTGGATGTGTGAACAGGTGTGGATAATTTCCAAGTATAAGATGCCTGTTTGTATTCTAAAGAAAGCCTGCGGATTTGGTTGGGTGAGGAAGTGGGGGAGAAACTGGGAGGAGCTGGGAGGTGGGGAGGAAACCATAATCAAAATATAGTGTATGAAAAAAAATCTATTTTCAATTAAAAAAGCAAAAAGATAGGAGCTGGTAATTTACTATTGCAGCACTTGACAGCAGCCTCTGTAGGTCCCCATATTGAGGGGCTGTGGTAGTGATGGTGGTACTGATGGTATGTGGACTCTGTTTTCTTCTTTCCTACTGTTCCTAGATTGAACAATGGATCCCCAAGTGTGAAAAGATGTCCAAATAAATATTTGCAGAAGTTTCATTACCTTACACATCGAAAGGGACTCTGCAGATGTGACTAAGAGGAGGATTTTGAGCCAAAGAAATTATTATTGTGGATGGCTTGGGGGTTCTTTGAGAGAAGAGGCAAGAGAGTCAGAAAAGAATGGAAGAGGCAGGGGTCCTAGAGGAGCCATTCACTACTCAAAGAATGCAGTGGTCCTCTAGATGATGGAAAAAGCAAGAAACGACCCTCCAAGAATGCAATCCTGCTTTAGTCTTGTAACCTCTGAAACTAAGATAATAAGTTTGTGCTGGTTGTAGTGCTGGCAGGCTTAGGGTAGCTTGCTGCAGAAGCAACTAGGAAGCTTGTTCACTGTGACCGATTCTAGGTCTTGGGTGGAGTGTAGTAATATGAGGCGGTGGGGCTGCGTCCCCAAATCCCCAGCCGCCTGGCCTGCCCGGCTAGCTTATGCCCCAAATAATTACATGGACACTGTATTCTTTTAAACACTGCTCTGGCCCATTTCTAATCATCTGTGTAGCGCCCCTAGGTGCGCTTACCGGGAAGATTCTAGCCTAAGTCCATCCTGGGTTGGAGCTTCATAGCGTGCGTCTTCCCTGGAGCAGGTAGCATGGCGTCTCTCTTGCGTCTGCTCCGGAGAGGAGAGCTGTGGAGTCTGACCTCACTTCCTCTTCCTCCCGGCATTCTGTTCTGTTTACTCCTCCCACCTATGGGTGGGCCTATCCAATGGGCCTAGCAGTTTCTTTATTTTAACCAATGACCTTCCTCCATCAGTGGAGGACATTTTTAAAACTCCTTTTTGAGGCTAAGAGTCTGTCAGGTTGTTGACAAAGCCGAGATCTCTATCCAACTGGCCCAGAGCTTAAGGCCAAGCTAGAACTATCATTACGCACAGAGAATACCCATTGTAGAGCTGTTATGGATTGATGGGTAATACCCAGAGATCATATATGGCGCTCACTAGGTCTTTCATGCAGCCTGCTCTGCCTCTACCTCTGAACATCAAGAGCTATTACAACCCACATCACCACTGAGACCAACCAGTGAGTAAGTGGCAATGCTGCCATTGATAGACACACCCTACACACCAGCATGCAGAACTCACCTGACTCTTCTATCTTAGCAGCATTCACGTTCTGTGCAGGGTCCTTCTCTACCTTTGTGCCATATTCCTCAAGGACCCATCTTTATTTCAATATAGGCTCTATTAACTTGACATAACCAGAATCATCACTGGTGAATCATGGATAGGCTTATCACTAACTTTTCCAATCAATCAAAGGTGATCTCAGGACCCTTTATTAGAACATCAAGAGAAGTTATTCTGCTCATCCTTTGGAGTAGGTAAGGAGTGGATTTAAGGTCCAGACTGTATCTGGCAGCTAGTCTAAAAACAACACTGGCATTAGGGGACCGAGGAAAGAGTGAGCACAGCTACTGGATCAATCCATCACAGCAGCTGGCTCCATCTCTAGTTCCAGAGGGAGGTCTATCAGTGTGGCCCCTCTCTGGCTGCTTCCTCAACGTGGGTTTTTTGCTTCTTGTCTGCCAAAAGCATTGCCATGATAAATATGGAAAGGAAGTTCATATGGCCTATGCTTTTTTTCACTCAGTGCAAAAGCCAAAGTGTATGTAAACTTCTAGGCGTCAGAACGTCAGAACATTAAACTTGGCACTATTTCATTAAATCCTTCTTTGTTATTTTCCTTTTACATACAAAGAAAACAGTCACACACAGAGACTCAGAACTTATCTAACATTATAATTGGCAAATGGTAGTGCCCCAGGCTGCTAGAATCTGTTCCTTATACTTTATCATCTCAAGTTGCTAACTTTCATGACACTCAGAAAATAGTTATTTTTATTGGTACCTTAAACTCGTATTATGCCTACTGTCTAGACACTCTCTTAATAAGTCATGAAATAGATTCAGATGTAAAATCCTAAAACCCATAAAGCTTTAGTTCTTTTCCTGACACTTAGTCAGATTGCTTTCTCAGAGCCTCGATTTCTTTACCAATAAAAGAAAATCACCCTATTAAATTCCTCTTGAAGATTGCAGCATAGTAACAAGAGCACTGGGCAGGGCCTGCTGTGTGTCTTCGGACAAGTCATCCACCTTTCTGTGCCTTTGTCTACTTCTGAGAGTATATGTCTATGTGGCTTGCTGTGCTCTTGAAGAAGCGACACCAACTTATTCAAGCAGTAACTGAAAGCCTGTGGCTTCATTGGCCTAAATTTGGAAGCAGCAAGAATTTTACTACCACTTTTAGTGCCCAATTTCAGTGTTATTTAGCTTGCTTTCCCTGCAAATAAAACCCGAGATTGAAGAAATAAAACAAAATCTCAGAATTCTAGCAGTTCCTGGTGGCAGGAAGTGGCCATTATCAGTGCACACCACTGACCACCTACATGGAGGACATGAGCCGTGGGAACTCTCTGGACTTTGGGATGACTGTCCTGACTGCTGGTGGAGGGGAAACTGTCTGTCAGAGGTAGCACGGCACAGCCACACACACTCTCCACTCAGCTTCCCAGGTTTCCTGGGGAAAGGACTGGAGTCCTCTGTGCTCTCTGCCCTGGGGCTTCTTCAAGCCAAACTTACAATATAGTCAAAGATTTACTGCTTAGTGATAGGGAAGGCCTGGGAAAGTGAAGTCTGTGGGTTTCAAGGACTTAACTCTAGAAATATTCATCAGGTCAATTTATCTGTGTTTCTGCAATGTTTCTCTGACCCAGGATCTACAGTTGGAACCAGTTTACCTTATTTAATGAGAGCACGGGTGCTGTGGGATATCACTGAAAATGACATTTCAAGGTGGTCTGAAATGAAAGAAAAGCCTGCAAAGACACTGGACATTGTTCTTGGGGTAACAAGCAAACTGTTATGCTTAATGTGTGTTACTGGGCCCCAGGGAGAGCTGGGGCATGTGATTCTGGGACAGGCAGGCTTGTTTTTGTCTAGGCTGGCTTCCCTAGCCTAGCAGTAGGGTGAGAGTTTCCGCTTCTTCCTAGCCATCACGCTTCTCATTGCAATGACAATAGCCATGGTTTCTCTAGCATTTCCTGTGCGTTCAGCAATGTGCTAAGGACTACGCCTGAATTAGCATTCAATCCTCCTCCTCACCACACAAGAACAGCAAAGACAGATGCGACAGTGACCACACTTCCCCATCCTCGTGACCCTCACTAGCTTATTCCTCAAATTTACTTTTCATTTAGGTATAGAACCATTTCATTTTAATGAATGGAAGTGGGTTCTTATAAACAGCTGGTCTGTTAAGGCTTCCAAGGCAGTGAGAGCTAAGAATGGGAAGTTTTGGACTGTTACAACGAGCTGTGGACCTCACGAAACTGTTCGAGTCACACTGGCCTGGCTGCCTGTGTGCAGTCATCTGACTGCTGTATACATCTGCTAAATCTGGCTCTAAGTTTTCACCCTCTGTTTTCTTGTGAGTGTATATGTGTTTGTGTACATGTATGAATTCATGTGTGGGGTAGATATGGGTGTATACATGTGCATAAGAATGCCCGTTGAAGCCAGAAGCTAACTCTGAGTGTTCTCCACCTTGTTTTTTGAGACAGGGTCTCTTACTGGCCTGGGACTACTCAAGCGGGATAGGATGACTAGATAATGTCAGAGCCCTGCCTGTCTCTGCCTCGCCAAAAGAATAAGCACACATCACCACACCAACGTTTCCCCAAGGGCTCCAGGGATCAAATTAGAGTCTTTGGCCTCAACATGGTTTTCTACCTTGGTCAGAGCCTCATCCATACACGTCTGGGTAGAAACAAGCGTGCTCACCCTACCCTGCTTTCCTCACCCCTTGGGTACTTCTACCGTGTCAGAGGCAGCACCACAAGCCACCAGTGAAACTGCCTACCAGCGTTCCAGCCCGATACTGCTCTCTAGCTCCCTGGGGTCTCATCCATCATAAGGAGATAATTAGCCTGTTGTTTTTGAAATCAGTCATCCAGCCTCATAATCACTTTCTCAAAATGTACAGGCGATTACATGACTGATGATGATGTGACAGAGAAAAGAGCACGGGAGGGACAGAGAGCGTTTGCTGATCTGACTGGGGAAGGGAAATGTGGCCGTGTGAAAGAGAACGGTTCTAGGAGGTTCAGGTATTTCAAGGCCTGGTCCTTAGTTGGTGGAACTGTGTAGGGAAAGATGAGGTGTGCCCTTGTTGGAAAAGGTGAGTCACTAGGAGTGGGTTTTGAGGTTTCAAAAGTCCACACCAAACCCAGTCTCGCTCTCTCTGTGGATCAGCACGTAAACTTTCAGCTGCAGCTCCAGCGCCATGTCTGTCTGCCGCCATGATCCCCTCCATGACAACAGTGAACTCATGCTCTAAACCGTCAGCAAGCCCCCAATTAAATGCTTTCTTTTATAGCTGCCTTGGTCATGGCGTCTCTTCACAGCAATAGAGCGGTGACTAACATGGGGAGACACCTGAAATGACAATGAAGCTGAGACAGAATGACAGAGGACCGGGAACATGAACCCATCATCTTTACTCAGGTCTAAATACTTGATGTGTGTAAAATGGGAGGCAGGAGGTCACTGCGTTTGGTTGCTTGTTGTGAGGAAAAAGTCAAGAGAGGTGACATGAAGCACCCAGAACAGTGCCAGATACAAAGGACTCACTCAGTACATGCTAGAGTTTCTATCTCCGGGACTTTCTTATCGAGCTCCCAAACACATAATCAGCCATTACTTATATATGCCACAGAGTTTTGTATCTGTGACTGTAAAGCACCTGACAGGGAGCCAACAGAGAGTTCTGGGTTTCTCTGGTTCTCTTTTGCCATCCCCAGTCTCTTTCAAGGACTTACTGTGATCATTCAGGTTCCACTCCAAAGCGACCTATTTCCTGATCCAAGTTTAGCTCACCAGCGTCTTTAATCCCATCTGTAACCAGCGTTTTCCTTTTCCCTTCAACGTATTTGTATATTCCATGTTTGTACACGGCCCGTTGATATCATTTGAGACATCGTACTGTCTGCCCCACTTCAAGTTGCTTCACCCAGAGCATTTCTGTTTCCATGGCTCCAATGTTTTCCTGCAGCAGGGATGACTGAAATCCTTGACCTTTTCTGAAACAGATTTCACTGGTGCCCCAAACAGTGCCTGAAATATGGTAGGTAATCACCAACTATTCTAGGGGCCAAATCCAACCAATATTAAACACTGTGCCAGATATACTTTAAAACACTTTGCATTTGCTAAATAACTTAGCTGTTATAGTGACCCAGTGAGGTAGGTAGTTGATCTGTTCTCATTTTACAGACAAGAAAGCGGAGGCATGAAGTCGCCACTGTTCAACCTTACAGAACTGAGGCAGAACTAGACTTTAAGAACAGGCTGCCTAACTCCAGAGCCCTGTACACCATAACCACCTCACTACTGCTGCGCAAACTAAGGAGTTAGTTTTAGGAAACTTTCACAGTCACTGTTTACTGGAGATATGATACTTCTATGTAATTATTACATATAGGAATATCAATATGAAGATCAATGCCACCCCTGTGTGGTTTGGATAATTTGTCTCTACTTCAGTTTCTTTAACTATAAAATAGGAAGGAGACTGTACACTGTATATTGTTATTGAGAGAAGCAATAGACACAGGGTAAAGTGAGTGCCACATGACTGCTGAACCCTCCATCTCTGCAATTCCAGGGCCAAGCTTTATACAGCAAATGAGAACGCTGTACTGATGAACTGGGTTTTGTTAGCAATCCTTTGAGGCACAGTGTTCAATCACTTTACACCCCCACCACATCCCATTCGGCCCCCTGTAAAATCCAGCCACCCTAACCTGCTGCCCTGCCTGGACTCAGCCCAAACTTTTCTGTCTTTTGGCATTTTTTAGCAGCATTTCCAACAAAATGCTTTTCTTTCCTATTTTATCTACCCATTCACACTCTTCCAACACTCTCAAGCCCTCCTCTGGCCATGGAGTGTGTTTTTGTCTGTAGTTTAATATCACAACCCAACCTCATTACTAGAAGAGTTATCTATCCACCCTCAATTCCACCTTTATATCCAAGGACCCACTTTCCATGTTTGTGAGCCTTAGCTGACTAATTTGTAGTTATAGGTAAAAATGATGTTTAGGTCAATGGAATGAATATAGGAAAAAAATACCACATTAAGACTCAATGAGAAAAGGTAAAAAAAAAGACCCACATAAAAGGGAAGTCACGTGTGTCCTATTGGAGTTTACATGATATGTTGGGGTAGGAGGGAGGGGAACAAAGTTAGTAGAAAGACTACACAGAGGAGGACCAACTCTCTCCCTGCTGTGTATGTATGTATGTGTGTGTATGTGGTGTGTGTGTGTATGATGTGTGTGTTGGTGTGTGTGTGTGTGTGTATGTAGGTATGTATGTGTGGGTGTGTGTCTGTCTTAAGGAACTGCTATTTGGAGAGTATTTAGAAAATGAGTCTAATGATGTCACCTGAGTCATCATTAGATTAATTATCTATAATTTCTAAATTCTCAATCCACAGAGCCACTACCAGTGACACGGTGATCTTACTTGGCATTCCTTTGTACCCAGAGGCCAGGATTTAGTCTGATTGTAAATACAAGAACACTTTCTCTGCCAGTAGTATTCATAAACAAGCTGTAGTGTTCCTGGAGAGAGTTTTGGCCTAGAGCTGTTATACCATTCAGTGACAAGGTACAAGCTTCCCCACGTAGCAGCGTTGGGACTTGATGGATTTGTCATCATCTCTAGGGACACCGCTGGTCTTTATCAGAAGAGTAGCAGAGGAAGCACGTGTGTCTCAGGGATGAGACTGTCAGCTCAGGTCTGCGAGAGGCAGAGTTTGTGCACACAGCACAGACCGAGAATAGAGTGCAGTTTGCCTCCTTTAGACAGACCCACTCCTACATCCAGTTCCTAACACTGCTCGCCACAGCTGGATCACAGTGGATCAATGCAAGGTCTCTAATGTCAGCAGGGGTTTCTGTCTCCTTTCTTGCATTGCTTGAGAGCAAAATATCCTTGGGATATTTCTTCATAGAGAGAAGACGAGAAAAACATCTCCCATGGAGAAGGCATACATGCATCCCATTTCATTTGTAAAATATGATAGCTGTTTTTCATTTTCATAACTTTAGAATTCAAGAGAAACAGCTGTTTGATCTCCTCTGGAGAAAGAGCTCAGTTGCCACGGCTATACATTTATATTTAAGGAATTCCTGTTTTAACTGGAGTTTGCGATCCAGCCTTAGCGTGCAAGGGCTCTCTTATGGATGTGCCAGACAGGGACATAAAAATACGACCTAGAATGGTGGGCTGCTGCTATATCATTTCATTATCATATAGCCCTTTGATAATTCTGTAGCAGTTTTCACTGGTGCCTTGGCTTGCAGTTAATTTAAGCTAATCTCTCTAACACAGAACTACTTAGCAGCATTCAAATGAGCTTCAGAATGGTTTTGTTCTCTTTACCGAGCCCATCTGATCCAAATCAACAGCTCATAGAAGTGAATCTTGGGGAGGGGTTGCCACCACCTTCCCGGACCATTTCCAGTTCAAATCTTTGGCATCACTGACTTTTCAGTGTCAAAATTCTAAATGGCATTAGGTCCTGGCTTTGATCATAAATGACCACTCGCAAGAGTTATTAGTCTCAGATGAAGGAGACCGCATGGCACTGTGGGAAGAGTAGACACCTGGAGTGAAGTCATAGCTTCACTTAATTTAGCTGTCTCAGATTCGTGTCAATCAGTCACCAGGAAAATTTTTCTGGATCCAAGCTGGAAGGCAGAATCATTTAATAATCTCTTGATTATTTTGAGTCCTATTTCCCTCAACTGAATAATGAAAAAAATGAAGAGAGTTAACATCTCTTAGGAACATTAGTAACTGGCATATGTGGATATATTTGGTAAATTGTCAATTTACTATAATCCCCTAAATTTTTATTATTTTGTCAAGATAAATCATGTGACATTGACAAGCTGCCAGTAATTTATAGGATTTTAACCATTTTTACAGTTGGCTGTACATTTAGAAACATTGTCTCCATATGATCCAAATAAAAATAATTCTCTGGTGGCATATTAAACAACTTTCTAAAATTTATCTTAAAATACCATTCCAGGCATGCTTTGGGGACATTCTTCAGGGAGTCCACATAATAACAGCCAGTGTTGCTTGAACTGATTGACAATTTCTTTTATTTCTGGGGCCTTAGAAAACTCAGGACACAAAACCTGGATGTCTCACAAATCCAGATGTCAGAGGAGGAGAGCATGGTGAACCCGTGCAGCCCCATGTGATAGGCCTGACAGGTGTGTATGTTCTATCTAAGCAGACAGAAGATGCTCTGCTTTCTTTAGCGTTGAGGAGCAGTTGTATAGGAAGTAATCCATGGTGTTTGAATCCATCCCCAGTGTGAGACTCCACAGAGTCAGATGATGAATGGTTTCATCTGACTGACCTGATTCACTTAACATGACATGATCACTTTGTGGGAACCGTATTCCTAACATTCTGCCAAAAAAGCATCCACTTCTAGAATCAATTCTCAACAGGTGATATATGAGATATGTAGGCCAATGCTACCTATTTGCAGTACTTCTTTGGTGGTAACCACAAAGAGAGTCTCTATTTACTTACTTCTATTGTAGTTTTTGGCTCTACAATCCAGTTGGCTCACCCTCAAAGCCAAAACCTTTCTCTGGTGCTAGGATAGGACTCGGCAGGATTGGCAGAGTCTTGTTACCATGTATCCTCTCAGAGGCTTCAAAGATCTCACTGATAAATGGGAATAATCTATTCCCCTCAGAGGTATTCTGACAAAGATGAAAGGTTAATAGAGAGGGTAATAAGATGTGTGAACCCTCAAAGTGGTATTCCCAGACACACCTATCATATCGTGATAGTCTATTTCTTTGGTAGGTGATCTGAAAGTGTCTTCCAAGATAGATATGAACAGGGAAGAAGATGAAAAGCAATGACATTGAACCTGGGACATTTCTTCTTCTCTAGACAAATGATAAACTTGCCAACTCTGTAGCAAGGAGCAGATTGATTACATAGAATATTCAGACAATCTGTCTCTTGAATGTTAACTCATTTAGAGACAGTCAAGCAAGTCAGTGCTCTTCTTTCAACATGGGTCAAATGGTTGAGGTTACCTCCTGTGCAAAGAAGAGAGAAGTGAATTGGGACAATACTTGCCATCCTTAAAGAACAGGTCGAAGACTGCAGGCTGTCCTGTCGCAATCTCAACATCATACTAGAGAAAAAAAAGAGGCCTTTCCTTTCTTTTATACGTCCTGTTTCACTATTGTTTAATTTATTTGGTTGGAGTAGTTTTCCTTGCTTAGGTAACTGCAAACAGAAGTGACAGAAATCAGCAACACTTAAAGGTTGAAAGAAAGATCAGAGTCTGTGTGAGGATTTCTAAGTAGACAGACAACAAGAGAAGATACCAAATAGTTGATCTCTCAGGTGTCAGAAAATTCCAGAAGGGAATTCTTTGAATCACAGGAAAGGCAGAGAAGAAAAAATCCTATCAACAAGGGCAGTACCACAATGCCCAATGTTTGCTTCAGCATTAAACAGCCACCACTCGTCTTCGTGTATGTGTCAGAGAACCAGTTACCTCTCTGAAATCTCAGAAGAGCAGACAGTTGTGAGCAGCATGATGGAAGGTCAGTGGTACTTACTAGGGTACCGTTCCTCTTCCTCTGTTGGGTGCTCCTTCTCTGGCTTGGGCGGACCCTTGATTTTATACACCAAAGCACGCAGTTTTCCTGTCCAGGAAGTGTCCTCCTCCTCCTCTTCTTCTTCCTCCAAGGGAACCCCTAGCAAGTCACAGAACAGAGTGCAGAAACCAAACAGTAACTCTTAAGGTTAGGAAGAACACAATAAAGCAAATCCCCAACCTTCTGAAACATTTTCAAGAGATTATAGGCAGCCTCCCAAGAATATTTATCTGAGTTATGTTTTTCAAATAGTTGCTAAAATGTATGATTTTCTGTGTCTCGGAACATCAAATAAATTTAATTCCAAGGCTTTACTTTTTCTAACCTATATTCAAAAGGACTCTAGAGTCTCTAGAAATACTTTAACATTTATTATTTCAAATGAGAAGCTCAGCTTTTGTCTAAATATTACTCAATTTAACCATATAAAAGAATCATAAATGCCACCACCCACTTAAAAATCAGCAGATATGCATCAAAGTAGGGGACCATAGCTCAGAATCCTTCAGAGAAAACACTGGTGTCCACTTTAAAAATATCATGATAGCTTAAAGGAAAAGGGATCAAAGTCTTGGCTTGGCTGGAAGAACATGATGTCATTACCACTGTAAGAGAACTGGGTGCCGTGGCGAATCAGTCACTACTCCCCCTCCCCCAGAGACCTTCCCACTCCCCCTATGTATCCTCACAAAGATTCTTTTAGGCAAACGGGTTTTCAGTCTCCCATTCTGCCAGGGACACTTCCTGTACCTTTTCTGACACGTGTCTTTTGAATGATTGATACCATAAGGTCAGACATAAGAGTAACTTCTCAACCCCTCCCAGGCATCCTAATAAAGGAAGCTGGGGCTCTTGTTCAACTCTCAGCCGCTCACCACAGTGCACCAGAAGGTCCTCATGAAAGTCGTACAGCTCCTCGCGGATCTCCTCCGGGCAGGGGCAGTTCTCTCCCAGGTGAAAGTTGAGGAGCATGTTGATCTGGGAGGGCAAAAGAGGTATGGATGGCTAGCTGATCTCCATGACAGCCGGGGGAGCTCAGCTCATGCCTCAGACACCAAACAGTCTTTGAATTTATTTAAATGTTTTTGCAGGGTGGGGGAAGTAAAAGTGACCAACATACAAAAAATAGCTTTCTCTGTCTCTTTTTTTCGTATACAAAAGTAATTTGGATAGTATTTAGAGTAGAAAATTCCTGCCACCCGAAGCTGAATCCTGTTAACAATATTAGGAAATTTATTTCAGTCTTTATATATCCTCAAAAATTCAAATCACATTCTCTATATAAATTTTCTTACGATCCAATTTTTGATGGACTTTGCCTTGGACATTTCTGGAACATGAGTTTAAAATGGTGAAATTATTTATTTCACTTTATGGATGGATACAAATTTATATAAAATTAAGTTTCTGTTATATATTTGTTTCTATTTTTATTAATTTTTGTGAGTATTATTTTTTGTGAGTGTGCACACACATATGAGCCATGACATACATGTGGAGGTCAGAAGACAAACTTAGGGGTTGCTCCTTGCCTTCTACCTTATCTAAAACCGGGTCTTTATGTTTTGGTTTTCACTTCATACATCAGGCTAGCTGGCCTGTGAACTTCCAGTAATTCTCCTGTCTCCACTTCCCTTCTCTCCATATGAGCACGGGGATTACAGATGCTCACATCATCCGTCAGTTTTTATGAGAGTCTAAGGATTCAAAATCACGTCGTTATACTTGAGTGGCCAGTGCTTTTACACACCAGACCATCTCCCGACTCAGTTTTGTTTTTCATTTAAACAAAGTTGCTTTGAATATTTTATATACTTTTTATTAACATTTTAGATATTTTTAGAATAAACTAGAAGCAAAATGAATGGAGCAACAGGTGTGTACATTTTAACGGCTTGTGATATGAACTGGAAATCGCTTTCCAGAAATCTCACAACAATTTGCATTATTCCAAATTTATGTAAGTTTGTGTTACTTTGGCATCTCTATTACAGTAATGAGAACTTAACACATTTTCAGATATTTTCCAGCTTAATGGGTGAAGAATAACATATTCCTGTTGCTTTGATTTGCATTTAATTGGTGAGGTTGAAATTCATTTTCCACGCATTAAGAGTAATTTTATTGCATATTTTGTAAAGATTTTCTTCTCATGTTCTTCCTCCATTTTTCTACCAGGTAATTACCCATTTGAAAATTAGTTGGTGAAGTGCTTTGCACATTTTTCTAATGAACTTAAACATTTTCTGGAGTTTCAGTTTCTTATAATATATACTCGATAGATTTCTGGAGTTTGAGTTAGCTTTTGATTTTATGTGTAGGGTCTTCATTTAGGTCCTGGTGTTGAGATGTAGATTTATGTTCTGTACTCACTCTGTCTTTCCTTTTGCTTCTATTATTCTGTTCTTGATGCTTTTCAATTTGCCATGCAGTTTTCTTGCAGTTTAGTGAGACACAATTAATTTACGAATTAATATTTTAAACAAACAAGACATACAAACTTACGAAGAGTCATGATCATAGTGAAGGACACTTTTCAAAACCAAAAAAAAATCTGTGATACAGTAATAAATGTACTTCATCACTAGCTGACATGAAGAGACCTCGTGGCTACTCTCAGAGGCCCTGCATTCTGAAGCAGTGTTGAATGTAAAGACATTCCTAAATGCAACCTCTACAACTGTCATGAAACATGTGCGATCCCCAGTAGTGAGAAAATGGGGCAGTTGTTCTGCTGTGTACATTAACCATGAAGAGTCATGCTAAGCCGGGCGGTGGTGGCGCATGCCTTTAATCCCAGCATTTGGGAGGCAGAGGCAGGCGGATCTCTGTGAGTTCGAGGCCAGCCTGGTCTACAAGAGCTAGTTCCAGGACAGGAACCAAAAAGCTACGGGGAAACCCTGTCTCGAAAAATCCAAAAAAAAAAAAAAAAAAAAAAAGAAAAGTCATGCTAGTAGAGGTTAGAGGCTCTGTTTCCCAGCTAGGCTCCTGGACTTCGGAATGCTCCCTGCAGGCCGGCAACTCTAGGTCGATGACGAGGTAGAGGAATTGCAGAAGCAGTTAGAGGTCCCCAACCCCTGTTGTGACTCAGCCATGCTATCCCAACCACCAGCCATAGAGCTTTTCCTTAACTGTTGAGGACTTCGTAGTTGGAAGACATTCTAATGTCTTACTAAATTTTTTTTTTTTAATATTTATTTATTTTGTATACAATATTCTGTCTGTGTGTATGACTGCGGGCTAGAAGAGGGCACCAGACCCCGTTACAGATGGTTGTGAGCCACCATGTGGTTGCTGGGAATTGAACTCAGGACCTTTGGAAGAGCAGGCAATGTTCTTAACCTCTGAGCCATCTCTCCAGCTCCCATGTCTTACTAAATTTTAACATGATTCAGAAGTCTCTCATTCAGAACTTCTCTTTCAAATCTTTTTATTCTTTCTTTTGTTTTATTTTCTCTATGTAGCTGGAGGCTGTTGTGGAACTTGCGTTGTAGACCAGGCTGGCCTTGACCTCACAGAGATCCACTTGTCACTGCCTCCCTGCTGGGATTAAAGGTGTGTGCCACTACCGCTTGGATCAAATCTTCTTGTAAGTAGGTAGAGATATTATTTGTAACTAAATAATACCCATGAAATAGGTTGGAAAAGGGAAATCATGCTAATTACAACAAGATAGGGTACACTGTTTTTAAAATAAATATAAGGTTGTATGGTACAGTTTCAGAGTACAAAATGAAGATCTTTATTGAAAGACTCCTCCTGTCAACAAAACTTAGGAAGGACCCCACCTGCTGAAAGAGCATACAATCAAGAGGTGGAAAGAAAGACCAGGCAGGATTTGCTGCTAGTTGGGTCTAAGATAGCCAAACAAGCAACCCCTACATGCAACAAATTGGCGCCCAAATGTGGCCAACTAAATCTATGTAAAACCTGAGAGGGCTTGAAAAGAAATTCTGGACAGGAAGACATACAGAGTTTATACAGAGCTTAGCATAGCTTCTAGCTGTTTGCTGGCAGTGTGCCACAGCTCCTTTAAGGGAAGTTTTCCTGACTCAGCAGCAAATAAATTTGGTTTACTTATTATTGCCTTCCAATTATTCACAGAAGTTTGAGAGATCATCATTTGCTCAGTGTTATGGGGAACATTCATATCCACCACCAGTCTTAAAAGCGTATAGCATCTGTAATACACTTGAGGAATTCTTGGGTGGCAGTTGGAGAAACAGTATACTCATACATTTGGTTCAGCACAATGGCCTCTTTCAGTCAGTCCCAAGGACTTTCATTTTGCAACTAGAGAGATGATTAGCTTTGCCTTTTCTTTATGCGTTTTCACCCATGAGTCTTTCAAAAGCTCAGATAGGTGGTTCAATGGCAAGACAATATAAATAACTATGTTCCATAAAATAGATTGGGACAGAAACTGAATGAAGTTGTAGTAGTGCCATTAAGATAAAATAGTGGTAATTATAGTGACAACAATGAATAGTATGCTTATTAAAAATTTATAGGACTCAAAGATGTAGTTTCAAAGACAGAGCTGGTTTCTTCCCTGCAGGATCTACCTTCCTTTTGAACACTAAGGAAACAGTGGGCAACCAGCCTGGGTAGCACTATTAGACCGTGAGATATAATTCCCTCATTTAAACTCATCTAAAGTCACCTTCTGTCTCAGCAGTGACAACCACAAGTGGGTTCTATATAACACATCGCAAAGGATGATTCGTAATAAACTCTGTTCTCCAAATTCTGCGGGGCTAAAAAGGCTTAATGTAAATTTAAGTCAAAGGCGCTTGGATGTGTCAGGTGAGGAAGGCTGCACTTCAACTCTCACAAACCAGGGTGCACCAGCTACTTTCTTGTCTCTAATAGAGAGGCAGAGATTTCTGGAAGGGTTAGTAACATTCTTCTTAGGAGTAGATGTGGCCGAGGTATCTGCTGAACCTCAACATTCTTCCTCTGATTTTCCATCAATTAGTAGCGGCACACGTAGAGAAGGAAAGGGTGGAAGAAGGAAGCTCTGCCTTATGTTCAGTTTAGAAATGTTCCCCCCACCCCAACCAAGATAATTGGCAAGTTCTCTCCAGTCATTTACTTAGGACTCAGTCTATCTTTTTGTGCTGTGGCGATTCTTTTAGGACTCCATAGCTCTTCAGTTTGCTGAAAATAACACAAAGGATTCATGTACTCTTTTCCACAGGAAGTGGGATGGAGTTCAGGATGGGACTCACCTGCTCCTGAGGTGGTGAGCGGAACTCCCGTGTCTTCCGGGCAGTTAGGGCTGCAGACATGTTCAGGGCCTGCATGAGCTCATTGTAGCGGAATTTCTGATTTGCCTGAAGCTTGGACACATAAATGTCACCAAATGCCACAATAGCCTCTACTCGATGCTGCAGTTCACAGTCACAGAGGTAGCTGAGGAGTTCACACATCTGTAACAAAAAGTGTGTGTGTGTGTGTGTTACATCCTTATAGAATGCACTTAACGCAAACAGACGACATTGCCAGTGCCCTACTTCATAGCCAATAACACCGAGACTTAGGTAAGTGCAGTGACCCATCTAGTGTGAGAAAACTGAGGAGTTGGGGGAACTCAGTGTTGTGAGTGACTATGAGCCAAGGTACCACCACCTTGGGGAGCTCAGTTGTGTCCTCTGACAAAAGGATTTTCCATGTTGGGCTTGCTGACTATTCATGTCCCTTCATAGAGAGACAGAGAGGGTAAAAAGACCCTCACCTTACTCTCCAGCCATTTCCTACCACGTTATACACACTTCCTTAATTGCACACAGACTCAGGAGGGCTAGAGTCCACAGGCCGGAAAAGATGAAGAAGAAGGAGCGGAGGGCTAGAGTCCACAGGCCAGAAAAGACAAAGAAGAAGGAGCTCTGTCTACACAACTACAAGGAGGACCTCATTCTTCCTGGTTAAAGACTTTCCAGGTGTGGCCTGTTGGGGGAGGAGCACCCAGACCCCTCTAAGACCCCTTCACCTATGCTCTGCAAGGAAGCCCAATAAACACACTGGTTCTCCAGTGTGAACTTTGATGAGATCATGCCTTGGTTTGTCATCAGGATCTTAGGAGAAGGGATAGAGATGTTGCTTATAGCTCACCTAGGGAAGGAATTTTAGCAACCAATGGTTAGTCTCTCACTAGATGGTATCACCATGGAATCCCTCTCACCTGTGTGGTCCATTGTCAGCTGAAGTGACATTATGCAGTGCATGACTGAATCTCTGATGTTCACTTCCCTCAACTGGCAATCATAGATGCTCTATCTCAGAGGTCAGATGTGAAACAGAAGAACTTCAAGTACTGGTGAAAAGATCTTCACTCTTTTTCACAGCTGTGCACTTAAATGATTTAATAAAATGCTAATGTGTGCATGGGTGTTTGTCTGTGTGTATGCCCATGTCATTATATATAAGCTATATTTCTTCTTTATACTCAATATCCTAATTAACTGAATATGCACAAATCCCATTATATTAGAAGAGAGAACTTTTATCATAGATTACCTTACTATGGCACATTTTATGATATGGTGGAACATACTTTACATATTTCATAAAAATATGTTTGGCATTATCTTTCTGTATTATTTCCATTTTACAGATAATAACTCTAAGGCCTTGGCTGGCTGCTGACTTGGTGAGTTTACATATCCAGTAAGCAGCAGCAGAGGAGGAGGAATAAAACCCTAGGAATGGCTGACCGAGGCTCACTGTTCTTCATCTTCTTTCCTCTTTGTCTCGGTGCCCAGAAGACAAAAGTTATCATCCTTAGCATATAGCTCGTGCTAGCTTACACGAGGAAGCATTGCTTCAGATGGAACTGAAGACCCTTAGGTGGTACCAGGAGCATGTGCCTTAGTCTATGTAACAGTTATGTGAATACTGGGTCAACAGGGCCCCATCATATTAGTGTAAGAACATAGCTTAGTGAGAGTGGGGATGAGTGTGTGGTCCTGTATGTCAGTTCCTTGGGGGTTACTTTGGTTACAACCAGAATCTTAGCCCTTTTCTAAACAGGTACCTCTAAAATAATCACCTTGGTCTCAAAGGCTCAGAGCCATGGGCAAACCCAACCCTGGTGAAGAGACTTCTACCTGAAGTCTAAATGTCTCAAAGTATCTTCCTAACAAAGCTTGGCATTTTCATGTTGGCTTGGGAAAGCTTAGAGAGTGGATTCCATGGAAAGAGGCATCACCCCAGGGACTCTGCATGCTTTCGCTTCAGCAGCAGACTCAGGCTTGTGCCCAGAGTCCCCATACCTAGGCTTTCCTCTCTCCCTCCAGGGCACTTTACCAGAGCACGTCAGTTGTTCCCAGTTACCTGCAGCTTGACAGACTCGGGCAATCGGGTATGCAGCAAGCCTTTGACCGGAGCCTCCTTGCTGGCCTTTTCTCCAGCCTCCACTGCCTTTTCCTCTACTTGGGTCACTTCTTTTTCTGCTCCCTCTTCTGTCTCCCCGCTGTGCTCCCCAAACACAGAGGGATCAATCAAGAGGAGGATCTGACGAACATCGTCATCATCAAAAACGCCCATAACTAGCAGGGTTCCAATGAGCTTCAGCACAGGCACAAACTGGAACTCCACTGAACCGCCAACAGGGTCTCGGATGTGGGCCCCGCTACAGTGCACGGCCTCCGTCAGCATGCTCAGAGCCTTGGTTTTGAGGATCTCCAGAGGAATCTCAGGGCTCTGCTTCTGATGCTCCTCATTAGTCACCACGAAGCAAGGAGTCGAGAACCTGAAGCCTGGCTTAAGGCACGTCCTCAGGCCCACCCCGGGCAGCCCATGCCTCTTGGACTCGTCTGGATATAGGCGGATATTCCTGGTGGTATTGGTGATGGGGATGATGTACTCATTCTTCATCATCAGCTTCCTCTCCTTAGCGTTGGCCAGGTGAATGCTAATGAGCAGGTCATAGAAACCGGCTCGGAGGAGGCCAGGCAAGTACTTGTTGTCAATGGCATAGAAGAGCTGAGAGAGGTCCACGTGGCTGCACAGGGCATAGGCAACCCGGCTGTTCCCCAGGGCACACACGGCGCTGTAGAGCCTAAGTGTGTGGTAATGGAACTGCATCAGGTCCTCCTGCTCACAGAGCTCAAGGATGTCCACACACCTGAGGGAGACAGCCATTCCACGGTGAGACACAAGTGTCAGAATTCAGTGGAGCCGCCCCGCAAAACCCCAGGGACCTCAACCCGAGCAGCGAAGGCAGAGGGACAGAAATCTCTGCCATGCTCCTCCTCTCTGTCCCATATAACCTCACTCTTACTCTGGCAGCAGTGTGGGTGGCCTTCTCTTTTGCTGTGTGACTGAAGTGGCTGCAGCTTGGAGTATGTGAGCAGCTTACCAAACTACACACGCAGAAAGTGAAAGTGCTGGGATTGAATCCAGTCACAATCCTTTTAACAAAGGGACACAAGGACCCCAAGTCCCAGTTCTCTAAGTCAAACTAGACATGTGAAATAATTAAATATAT
This sequence comes from Microtus pennsylvanicus, assembly GCF_037038515.1. NCBI lineage: Eukaryota > Metazoa > Chordata > Mammalia > Rodentia > Cricetidae > Microtus > Microtus pennsylvanicus. The sequence goes on from NC_134580.1 coordinate 91,318,015, forward strand.
GTCTATTTCAGTATCTCTTCCATCTTAATTAAAAGCATGGAAATATTTCCTGATTCCTGGTCTTCCGAAGGTACCATGGCTGGGGCATCATGGTGTATTCTCTGCTGTTTTTGACTGAATGATGAGATGGGAAGGAGAAAGGATAGAACTAATGTATTGTGGGGAATGAACAGTTATCTTGGGATAGCTTAGGAAACACTGAAGATGTTCATATTGCCCTTTGGAACTTCCTGGCTTCCCAGGACTGTCCCTTTCTCTGTGGGTCCCTCTAGTACCTGTTCTCCTCCGGGATGTGGAGTGCCATCATTTGCAGGGGCTCTAGGCACTGCACCACCCAGCCATGGCGCTCGCTCACCCGCTCTGTCTCCACTTTGAGGAAGCTGCTGGGCATGCGACTCCACAGCACGGGCTGGATGGTTTGGACATCCAGCCGAGGTGGACACTGTGGGGTAGGGTTCTTCTCTTCACTCTTAAATATGGCTGCTGACAAGGGCATTGCATTCTGGGACAAGGTAGAAAAGACATCAGAGAAGAAAAGGGGCTCATTATAGCGAGAGTCTCAGTTGCCAGGATCATGTACCTGGTGCACAACTGTCAATTAAACCAGTCTAAGTTAAGAGGGGCGATCTATCCTGAGGCTCGCCAAAGGCTTTGCTGTCATCAGTTAGGATGGCACGCTATGGGTTAGGAGAGAAGTAATCAGTCCTTCCCGTAGCCAAAATGGGTGGGAGAAAAGGAAAACGAGAAGGTATACGCCATCCTTGGGACCTCCCTGCAAATTATAGAGGCCCGAGAGAGGCAAGAGCTCTTCCCTGCTTTCTGATGCCTGGGATGTCACCATGATGTCCGCTGCTGCCTTCCCTTGGCATGGGTATTAATCAAAGGGACCGATAAATACCTTCAGTTTTCCAAGTTCAAACTGAAACAAAGAAGTGCTTGTAGGCTGGAGAAAGACTGCAGGGAATACTTTGGTGTTAGGCTCCACCTGGAAACCAAAACAAATCAAGAGTTTTGCCCAGGGCTGTGGGAATCAGTTTGCTTAGTCACAGTAGTAGCCGGCCACCCCATTCAAATTCAGCTGAGAGGAGACACTGGCTGGCTGGTCACTCCCCACTGCTCAGACACTCTCAGAGACCCAGTATGTCTTACTTGAGACTGTCACTGCTCCAGCTCTTAAATCCCTTCTGCTCTGGGATAAAATATCTTACACCCTTCCCTTTACTTCCTTAAGTACTTGCATCCAGCTTTCCCTGGAGTTCAAAAGCAGAGTCATAATGCCAGAAGCTTTTACTACTCACTAGCCAGGAAAAACATGAATGGCTACTCAACAGCTATATGTCTGGGTGGTGACTCGGGATCGTTGCTGAAGGCAAATGGCAGGTTCATAAGCTCCAGGATACCCTGCAGTCAAGATTCTTAACCTCAGTCTTATTGAGATTTTGGTACTGCTACCTTGGTGGGAGAGCTAACCTGGGTACTATTGTGAGTGACATCCCTGTCCTGTACCTATTATGTATCCGTGAGCACATCCCAATCCTAACAATTAACAAGGCCTTCTGACATTGCCAAATGTCCTGGGCTGGGGGCAGACACACATCACAGTTGAGAATTGATGCTAAAAGGGCAAAGTCTTTGAGGATCTTTATTGGAATATGAATCTTGCCTTCTCCCTGGGATGCCCTGGATATTTCTGTAGCCCCTTTCACTCTATATACTTAGGTTAAAAGGTTTGAGATTCTCTGGTTGGCTTCCAACTGCACCTTGCATGACTGTATGAGGCATTTGCAGGTGACATCAAGGGCTCCACTTATTATTTGTTTATTTTGATGCACACAAACTTAGACGCTATTCCTCTACTGCCATTAAGTAAATGTAGTCACTGGGGGATTGTTCCAGCTCTCTCTGCTTATAAATTCAAGGATGAGTAGTTATATTGGAGAATTGGCTATACCCTGAGAATGCATTACCCCTACAGCCTTCATTTTATATCTAGCAAACAGAAAGGTACCAAACATGTGGAGGCTGTCAGTCTTTGGGATAAGAGCCTCATCTAAATGGACTGGCTTTGGAAAGCAAGCTGCCTTATAGGTGGTGGTTCCCAGCCTTTCCAGGATGGCTTATTGCAAACTTCATAAACTGCTCAACCAAAGTCCATGCCTGACTTAGGAAGTGCTCCGAAAGCCTTGATATAGAATGTTTTCTTGTGCTGAGCATACTCTCACCATGATGAACAGTGTGGATTTTGTTTAGGACTAATTTGGGATCCACAGGGTATACTAGAGGAGAAAACAATACTAGTGATGTGTTAAACATTATTCTAGAAGGTTCCGGAGGACCCTCGATTTATTTCTGAGATTATGCTAATGGAAATTGCGTTATGCATGTGCAAGGAAAGCTGTTAGCCATTTGAACTGAACCTGGAGAAAGGCATGGGCTTTCTGTTTGTTGTTTTCCTTTGCAGAGGCAGAAGAGGAAGTTGGAGAGATCTGAATCATAAGAACATGATGCTTTGAAGGTGAAGGGCTCGTGTGAAAGGATTGTAGGCACACTCTGCTAGCAGCCTGAGCCCAGCAAGGAAATAGGACCTCAGAACAATAAACCTACAACATGAAAAGTTGGGTCCTGTTAATAACTCAGAAAAACTCAGAAAGGGGTTCTTTCCAAACCCCCTGGCTCAGCCCAGCAGGTGCCGTGGGTTTTGCCTTGTGAGAGTTTGAGTGTCCGCAAGCCTGCTCATCTATGATGTAATGAACGTAGGTCGTTTTCAGCTGCTAATTTTATGGCAATTTGTTAGTCAGCAAAGTAGATACAAGTGATTTCCCAGCCAAGTCAGCTAGCCTGACGACACAAAATATAAGTGAGCGCTCATGAGGTACCAGCTGCTGCTCTGTGGACAGTGAGCACGGACCTGGGCCCTGCCCTGGGAGGACTCCCCAGCTGGAGAAAATGCTCCCGTGCAATGAGCAGAACCTGGACTCGAGCTGTAGTTGGACTCCCTTCATTTTTGCAGCTAAGGTTCTTTTTAAATCACCGACTGATCTATTTGTCCTTGTGCTGATACATGCTCCATTTCTAATCATGTGTGAAGGTCAGGCCCTAGAAACTAGCCCAAATCTCCAGCTAGCCTCCCTCCTAAATCTGAATCTCACAACTGGCTCTGCCTTTGTACTGGTGTGGGACAGTTACTCATGACTGACGCTTGAGTGTCTATTTTAGTTCTCACTTTCTACTGATTTTATTAAGTGGGAGAGAGAAAGGTTTTCAGATTGCATAGCACCATTTAATGGGAGGCCTGGAAACACTGTTTAAGGGAATCTGTCTCTCATTATTTTGGTCCATTCTGAATTGAGGGCCAGTGTATAAATATTGCTGTCCCGTTCCTCTTGAGATAATTGAAAAATGAACATGACTACAGCTGTGGAATAATAATGTTCCAGCTGCTAGGGACCAGACACATAGCTGGGCAAGCTTCTGTCTCATGGAGACTAGAAGGGGATAGTAGAATGGGAGCCTGCCTTAGCAGAAGAACCCTGCCACTATCCCACCCAGCAAAGTTCATTAGGACTAGGACACTGAGCAGCAGCTGAAGACTTTAAATGTACGAAATAAGGAGGATGCTCTAGGGGGGTATGTTCCCACCCTGCTCAAAGAGGATAATGGTCCAGCCTGATGCTACCTAGGAATCACTGTGCAGGATGTGATGAAGCAGCTGCAGCATCCTTCTCTTGGTTGTAGCGTCTTGGTAGTTAGCCTCATCAACTCTTCTGAGACAGGCAAGTCACTTCTATCGCAAATGCCACCTTGTCTTGCTTTTAATTTGCTAGTGTTTGCAGATCTCCAAAGTCCAACTGGTCACGAAAGTTATTAGATGTTCCAGAACTCTCTGCAGCTCAAGAGGGACCCTTCAGTCTAACCCATTTCAGAAGGTAATGGGAAAACACTAATGGATTCTGAAGGACAGTAGTAATGTACATAAAGGCTTCTCAAGGGATTTGGGCTGAGGGAAGCATTCGGCCTGATGAAGCCAGGAAGTACTAGAAGGGTACTTTGCTCTCTTCCTCAGAGCCTGATTTTACAAATGCTGCTTTCTGGAAATGACTGGGCCCTCCAGCTGTCAGGCAAGCTTGCCAAGTGTTGACTGTACTCCTCATAGGAGGAGGTTCTGAATGTGCCATTCACTGGAGGAACCGCTGAAGAGATAGGTAAACGGCGTCCCTGTCAGCAAGCTGCTCCTGACAGGTAGACAAAGTTTGGTCTACCTGTCATTTTTGGTTAGTGAATCTGTCAGGGCTGGAATGACTATTCTGTCTGCTATCCACCTTGGTCCATATCCCCAAGCAGAGGCAAGAGAGCTGGCTGCTTATGGGTCTTTCAATTCAAAACCTGTGACCTGGGGCTGACCAAAGAATCATTTTTTAAAATCTGTTATGTAATAACAGGGTATTGCATATCTTCTGTGGTTATCTAAATTGCTGACACTAGAAGACCATGTTCAGCTTCCTTAATTACTGCACATCACTCTCATGCTGAGACCTCCCCTAGTTCCCCATTTCCTATGTATATCTCCCTCCCTCTCCAAATGGAGCCCCTGTTACCACTCATCAAGCCAACTATTATTCCATCTGCTGATCCATTGTGCCTCTCTAGGTTACTGCCCTTTTCATTCCCACAAAACCAAGGTTTTTCCCTAATGAGGCTCTGCTGCTTGTTCTTCATGGGAGAAAAGTCTTTTCTTAACTTCTTGAGCAAACTTTACCTACACATACATGGGACTCACTGTCCTGTGCTTAAGGAGTGTTGAGATTGCTAGTATAGAATGTCCTATGGTTGGCTCTGTGGGGCCCTAGGCTCACAAAGTACTACCAGGAAAGATCGACAAACAGTTTGTTTCAGTAACTTGAGAAATGCTCGGTTAGACAGGTTTTTTCCCCCTTGAAGTATTTTCCAGATTTTAGTAGACTAAATATTAATAAAATTCAAGAAAAAAGAGAATACATGATGTTTTGCAATGTTAACATGGCTATAAAAGAGAAGACTTCTGATTTCGTGGCAAATGGTAGGTGAAAACTGAAGGCTTTCCTGGGGAGTTCTATTGAAGTTTACAGTTTATGAAATAAGAAAACATGTGACTTGAAAAAAATACATTTTAAGGGATCACCTTAGGTTCCATTGGGAGTATAACCTCTCTGTAAAGGGAATACATCAGTTTCTATAGGTTTTTATTTTGAGTAAATAGTGTTTTAAAGTGACTGTTTCTGTTCACCTTTTAAATCTCCCATTATATCTAGCACAAACAGAGTAAAGGCAGCAGAGAAATATTTTTGGAGTAAATGAATGATCTTTCAGTGCTCAATAAAGAGAAGCTGCTGTTTCCTCTTGAAGGATGACCAGTATATAAAAATCACCCAATAAATACACATACTTTTCTCTGTATAAAATACAATCACTCTGTTCTTGTTTATTTCCTAATCTAATGACCAGTATTCCACATGGACTCACCAGCTGGTTGGGGGAGGATGATAATGAAAAATATTACTAGCCCAGGCCCAAAGCCCAAAGCCCAAACAAAGCCCAAAGCTGCAGCCCAGCCCCAGAAGCCACACCTACCTGGTAGCAGGTACCGAGTTCCTTCCCATTAGCTGAGAAGGACAACATGCCCATTGCCAGATCTACAAGGCAGCCAATCTCTAGGTCTACATTGCTTCGACTTGATCTTTGGGAACTAGCAACAATGTCCCCACCCCAGACCATGTAGCAGTTGCTGCGTTTCACACTGAAAACCAGAAAAAATGGAGGAATTACAGAATATAATTTCTATATTCTGGTTTCTAATCACAATTCACTTGTAAATTGCCTGCAAACCCTCTCTATGAATTTTTATCATTAGCCCTACACAATTGTTTTCTTGAATGAAACCATTCATAGTCAACTAAATTTACTCAGGCACGAACTGCTGTGTGGGGTGATGGGGCAATATGGCGGATCATTATTTCCCAACTCATTAGCAATCTGATCTTTTGATACCAAGGAGGGTAAGACTCCCATAGGGACAGAAAATCAAACCGCAGAGAGGAAACTAATGTTAGGCACATCTATAGAGGAATTTGGTATGAGAAGCAGAAGCAGTAACCTGGGTTCACTATCCCTCTCTGATATCCAGGACCACAGCTCATAAAGTGCTTGAAAACTTGGTCCATATTTCTTTGAATGGCAACTGGGGTCCAGATAGACTGCTTGTCTCCAATGGTCTCCTAGCTCCTTGACTACTACACTGCACTTTCTTACTCTAGAAGTCCGCAAGTTACACTACTAAATAGCCTAAATAGCTAAATAACCACGTGGGTTTTTCTCCTGCCAGCTGTGTACCAGTTTTCAGAGAGCAGAACTCCACGTGACCATTACTTTTAAAAGCAAACCATGGTGACCAAAAACTTTTAAAGGCTCCCAAACCAAGCTCCTTATCATTTTCACTTTTGTGGTGACAGGGATAAAATCCAGGATCCTATGCAGAGTAAGGAGGGTTTCTATACCCCCAGCTCTCATTTCTTAATTGCAGAATTGCCTACCCAGGGAGAGCTTTGCAGAAGATAGGCTATGTGAGATGCGATCCTCAGAGCCTCTCACAATGGCTGGTGGCAAGAACCGGTCAGTTCGGTCTCCCCATCAGCTCACCTGGGGTGCAACAGCTGAGGGACCTGGGCTTCTGAAGTGATGTGATGTGGCCTTTCTTAGGTTAAAGGACAATTGATTCTTTACTTGGTGCTAGAGAATTCCCTTTGAGCGCACTGAGATCAATCTGATGTGGCTTGGCACGGGTTCCCATTGTGGCTCTCAGCAGTGGGAAGGAACCCAGACCACGTAGTCAGCCTTGTGCGGTGGACAGATCCTTGAATCCTACATCCTGAATGCTGTTTACCTCTCTGAACCATTCTTTGGAAAATCCAGGCTGGATTAAGAAATTCTGTTTTCTTCTATTTCTAGAAGTCTGCCACTTTCTCCTGTGAGTGGAAATCCCCTTTCATTTTCTCTTATTTGGGGGCAACAATGGGGCGGCTTTCTCAGAATGAGTGCAGAGACCTCTACAAACTGTGTCTTCTGGTTATAGCCATGGATAGCTGATTTCTATAAAGCTCGAATCAAACCATGTTATCACTGTTTTTTAAATTACAGAATTCAATTACTGATGTATTGAGCTGTGTATTGTGAAGTGGCAGGCTTTGTGTATATTTTAAAGATACCAAATTTAAAATGCCCCGAAACATGTAAACCTCAATTCTGTGTTTATTGCTTATTATGTCAGACAAAGAACGAAGAATTATTGATCACCACAATGCACCAGACCTTGCCTTAACTGCTGACAATAATACTTGATATTTATCAAGTACTAGAGGAAAGGCCCTGTCTTAAATATTCTTTTACTAATTAACTCATTTATTTCTTACAGAACTCTGGGATTTGAATGACTATTCTCATTTTATATATAAGGAAATCAGGGTTCAAAATCGCATGGATAGGAAGAGACTAAGTATCGAGCTTGAGTTCAGAGCCTGTGCTTTTCACCATCTGCCCACAGGGTCTGTCATGAAGGTGACAAGACTCACCTGAGATTTACCATAGACAGAAAGCACTGACTGAAACGGGACCCTGACTTGGTAGGGTGTGAAGACGTACCCGAGAATTACCTACTACGTCTTGGAACATGGCCTCACATTGGAAAAGATGTTCCAAACCCAAAGGATAGAGAATAGACAGATGAGAAGACATTGTTTTAAGGTCATGTTTGGACACACCCAGGCATTGATTTTCCCTGAGAGCAGTGTCAGTGGACAGTGGAGGGCCTGGGTGGGCCTACAGCATAGTTTCCCCAAAGTCCTAATGCCTACTCCTTAGTTGTTACTCATGGGTTTTCCATTTCCCCCTTGCGTTCTATATGCTTTCAGGTGCATCAGCTCTTGCGATGAGGGCTTCTGATTTGTCAGTTGATGTGTGTTACTGTTCATCTGTCAATTCCCATCAAACTAGCTTCTCTCAGGTATGCAGGTGCTTTCTGATGTTGTAGAAACAGAGGCCTGCCTCAAAATCATGGAGCGAATGAGAGAGGGCTCTCTGGTCCCAACGGTCTACCTTTATCTCCCATCACTGGGTTGTGATTTATATATGTGATGAAATGAACCTGTTTCTCCGAACACTCCCTTTCCACTGTCATGAGGATCCCAGCTTCCTTAATGATTTAAAAACAGTTAAGTACTTGTTTGCCTTTTAAGACAGGCTGGGATGCTTTCTCTATCTGGGGTGAGGGATGATGTGTAGGTGGCTACTCCAGGGAGGAAGGAGCCTCCTGGGAGCCCCCCCTTCTTACCTTTCATGGACCCGGCCTCTTTCATCTCCCAGAGTGACAGTCACGGTACAGTTTTTATTCAGGTCAAACTTTTCACTGTACAAATGGTAGTCTGGAGTGACCCATCCAACCCAGACACACGATGGATCCTGCCCAGCAAAAATGCGGATAGCGTAGTAGCATTGCTGTGGAGGGGATAACAGGATGTGTGAGTGGTGCCCGTGTCTGGGAGGAGAGCTGACAGACAAAACCATTCAGTAGCTCACTTGGCTCATTTTTATGAAGAAGTACACACGGAATGTTTCTTTTCCTTTTCCTGAGTTGGATCTCACTTTGTAGCTGAAGCTGGTCTTGAACTTGTTGTACCCCTCCTTTCTTAGCCTGTGTCACCATGCCTGGCTAAGGCAACACACTGTTGAGAAGGTATACAACGCTACACTCTAGACTCAGAACGAGGCTTTTGTTTATGTGAAATCTTGAGAAAAGAGCTGAAAAAGAAAATGGCTGTATCCCAGCCACTAACTCTCTCTGTGTGGCCTTTATGCCAACCATAGGCAATGGTGAAGACAAAGTTCCCAAAGAGGATAGTACAATCTGTGAGGCTTATCACCTTCTCGTACTAATAGCTATGCACCAGGGAAGGCAACTACTTCATTCCTTTCTTTATGACAATGAGCAGGTTTACTTATTGTACTGTGCCAACTTTAACTTTTCTTGACTGAGACCAGAAAACAAAAAGAAAGAAAAAGAAAAAAAGGAAGCATAGTTAACAAAGCTAGGCTCGAATCTTTGGCACAACTGATTATTATTCTGTGAACTTGGGTAAGTCTTTTGTCTTCTCTGTGCACAATATCACATATCTCAAAGGGGTTATGATTAAGTCAAATAAATGGAAATTAAATGGGACTGTGCATAATTGCTGGACCGTAGTGATCAGACATAGCAGGGTTATGATTTGCTGCAGCAAGCATCTTGGTTTTGATGATGTTTACTTTATGAACTCGAGGGAAACTTTACAGAAGGGGCGGCATGTATTTTTCCCATGGACACCAGCTGCTGAGGGAGAATTGAGGAAGAAGGAAACCAGGAGGCATTTTTCCTGACTACTGTCGCTGCGGAAAGGAACCTGAAGTAGCTTCTCTCCTCCGGGATGCCTTCCTGCCCCTTCTTTGATTGCTTTCAAGATTGCTCCTGGCACTGAACAGAGACACTAGGGAACCAACTCATAGAAGTTGACACAAAAGAGCAAACAAAAGGATTTAATTGGGACTCTTCCAACTCATGTTTCTTTCAATCAGAAAGGCAATGATGGGTCCCTAGGGGCAAACGGGCAAGAAGGACACATGATGCCCAATTAGGAGCTCCGGGTTGAGCTCTGCTTTCTTTCCCTTATTTGACAAACACCATAGAAATGTTCTGGAAGGATCCAAATGTATATTAGGAGACAGAGTAATTGACAATTAAAGAAGATCTCTAGACAAATCTTTGCTGTGTGGGGCATATTACCAGGGAGAGCAAATCAAATAATTAAAGCCATAATTGAGCACATTTACTTACCGTTGTTGTTTGAGAGAGTATTTCTTGCATCTGTTTCCTAGGGGGAGGTAATCCACATTTTAGTCATCCGGTTGAATAGAGAACCCCACAGTTCTGACAGGCAATTGATCTACCTTTAACGATCAAGGCAGGCTTAGGAAACTGGCTGTTTTCTATACACAAGTGACTGCAACTGGTCTTGGGAGTTGCTCATTTGTAAGCTGCAGCTACAGGCAGTACTATGACTTCCAGCATTCCCCTGCTGCAGGTTGTAAGTTAATGTGGAAAAGGATGGGGTGCTGTAATAACATGGGTAGAGAATGGGTTGCCATGCTCCCTCAAGCAGCTGTGCTTATTCAAAACCCTGGTGGAGAGCGAACTGCTACAAGAGATTTGGACAAGATAGCTTAGACAGCAGGCACACACCAATGATTAAAAATAGACATCAAAGGACAGAAAGACAGCAGAGAATTCATGCCTTATCAGGACGGGAAAAATCACATAACTCGAGAGGCACAATGAGGCAAGGTTGGGAAATGTCCATAGCTATGCAAAGGTGGCAATTGGCCTTCTGAAATTTCTCATTTCAAACATAAGCAGTCTTTCTGCTCCAAACCGCGAGAATTATGAACGCAAAGAGGCCCAAGCTCAGAGATTCAAAGGAGAGCAGAAACATCCTCTCCAGATGTTTAGCTGCATGGGCTATTCTGTTTAGCTGCATGGGCTTCTTAATTTTGCAAGGCAGTTCCACACATACATGGCCTTGCAGGAACTCACTCACATGCACACACATAGAGCCATTTCTTTGTGTGTGCATGTGTACAGGTACAAATGTGTGCACGCATGCAGGGGCACATGGATGCATGGATGCACATGTATGCACATGAGGATGAAGGCCAGAGATCAACCTTAGGGGCTGTTCCTCAGCCTCCTCTACTTTGTTTTTTGAGAGGTTTCCTGGCCAGTGAGCACATGAGATCTTCCTGTTTCTGCCCCTTTAGAACTCGGAGTACAGGTATATGCCATCATATCTTTCTTAAAAGCAAGCAAGCAAGCAAGCAAGCAAACAAACATGGCTATGGAGACCCAGCACAGGTCTTTACGCTGTCAGCAAACATTTAACAGACAGACCAATCCCCCGAGCCCTCCACATGCTCATTTCTTTACCTAGCTTAAAGCAGAGAGCCCACCATAAACTCACTTCTCATGTTGTGGTTTAAGCACAAAGCAAGCAAAACGTCAACCTAAGAGCAGGTTGATGCCTCTGAGAGTTACAGGACTGTCCCACCCCCTCACCTCTTCTGGAAGGCTTCACTGTCTAGACAAGGGCTGTGGCTGAAAGAGGAGTGACATTCGACGGGCATGCTCAGGCGGCAGTAGATCATGTTGGCATTGCTGTTCTGTGTGCCGAATGTCTTGTGGGTCACCTTGAGGCACGGAGGGCTGTCCATGGTGCCATCAATCCTCACAACCTGGGAACATCAGCAAGAGTCCTTAACCTGTCATATAGGAGGGTGTGACCTTGACCCTATCCCTCTGTCTCTCACCAACCTAACATAGAGTAAGATATTCTGCAAACTCTGCTATTCATGATGTGGGCTTTGTCTGTTGAGAAACTTGGGCTCTGCTCTTGGCTGGAGAAATTAGTATTGTAAAACACACCCAAAGGTTCACTGCAAGACCAAGGATGGAGAACAAATATTGGATGATATAGTATGATGGCCACATAATGCTGATCTTTTAAATTAGAGGATATATATTGAGCAAAGATTTCCATAGTCAGGGGGTATCATGAGAACATTTTACAGAAAGGGACCAGAAAGTCCCAAACTCAGGAAGAGCCACAGAAGCTCCTCAGAGGGTACTTTCACCTCTCAGGTTTCTATCTGTGCTTGAGTCCTAGCCTTAGAATTTATGTGCCTTGAGCCTTCTCTAGATCCTGAGACAATTCATGGCTTTGGAGCACAGGTTCTATGGAGTGGTAACCAGCAATATTAATTACATTCTTCATATGTGTATGTGTGTGTATTCATGTGGGCCCACGTGTGTGTGTAAGCACAAGAACATGTATGCACCTGTGTGTGGAGGTCAATAATTAGTCTTGAGAGACAGATTCTCTCCTTATCCTGGAGCTTAGTAACTAGGCTGGGCTGGCTGGACAGAAAGCTCCAGGGATCTTCCCGTCTCTGCCTCCCCAGCACTAAAATTACAAGTGCCTTCTATCACACCTCCTATTTTTCCCGAGTCTAAGATCTATCAGTTTGCCAGAGGTTGTGAGACATCCAGGATTTAGAACTACACTTCTAAAATAATGGCTATCCCACAACCGGAGGAATACAATCTACCCCAAAACATGGGGGTTAACAGGGGAGGAGCATTAAGAGCAGCTGCTTGCCAGGTTCAGACCTTTTAGAGGTGAGGTGGGGGGCTTAGAGTCAGGTTAGAGCAAACCACTGGCTTGAACCCAAGTAACACTGCAATGGAGCCGGTCCATTTGGAAACATTCTTCTTTCTATGTCCATCAGAGGAACATTATGGTGGGTCTCATCAAAATAGATCTAGAACCCAAACTTGGCTTCTTATAATATTTAGTTCTTTGCTCTTCTTAAAGGTGGAAGTACCATAATAAAGTCTCACACTGCAGCTTATAATGCTAGTAACAGCACTAGTGTAAACAAGGCCATAAAGATAAGTTATGAGCATGGAGGGACACACATGTTTACTGCATGAATGTCAAGTAGAAATGTTAAACTTTGGGAGGAAAATAATATTGAAAGTGTCCGCACACTGAAGTACCATGATAATGCCGTCGTAGGAATATTGGCAAATAATCTGGTGTCTCAGTCTGAGAAGCAGTCTGCAAAATCATGTACAATGCTGTTGTTTCTTGTGAGATATTGTAAGTTAAGGGGATGCAACTGTAGCTATGAAGACCCCAGGCAGTGGTTGGTAGGCAGCTAGGGTAGGGACATAGGTAACCATTTTCTTTGATGGGAGACTTTGTGAGAACTTAGTGCCTTGGTCTACTTGCCCTGCAGGGACCACCCATGGTGTAATGTTACCTCTATGTGAGGATGATCCTTGGGCACATTCACGAATGTTGGGAGGCGCTTGCTGAACCACACCGCCACGTCTCGGTTCATATTTACCGCGAAAGGCTCAAAGCCCTCCTGGAGGCCACACATGGTATAAAATTTGAAGGTACTGGCATCTGTCCCAAGATTCATGCGGCCAATCTGTGACAGCCCCAGAGAGCAAATGGGCACAAACCCTGTAGAATAGAGATAGTGGCTTTAGTGCAGAGGTACCATTGAGGGGAGCTGTGGAGAAGCTGCAGTTGTACTTCCTGCTTGGATTGGGAGTTCCACGAGTCAAAATGGAAAACAGCCTTTGTCTGTCTTTTTAGCACACAAAATCAATAACAGGAAGCTGCCTGGACACAATACTGCCCTTAGTATATGGGAGAGAAAAGTGGATTTTGTTCAAACTGATTTGTGGAAAAAAAGTCATGTAGCTAAGAATATTCTCAAGATGGAAGAGTAAAACAAATACGAAACAAGTGAAATCTATTATTTATGCCTCATTTAAAACTGATCGTAGGGCCTAGAGAGATGGTTGAACAGTTCAGAGCACTGGATGCTCTTTCAGAGGACCCAGGTTTGATTGCCAGCACCTACGTGGCAGTTTACAACCATCCCAGTGCCAGGTGATCCAAAGCTCTCTTCCAGGCTCTGCGCGCACAGGATATGCGAATGGTTCAAAAAATTCATGCAGGCACAATATCCATACATGTAAAATAAGTAGAAACAAATTGTGTAACAACAACAAAGATATGGTGTCTGGCAGGGCACACCTGTAATCCTAGTCACTGGGAGCCGAGGCAGGAGGATCCAATGATCTAGACCAGTATATTCACACAGGGAGTTTGAAGCTAGGTCAGACTATACAGTAAGATCCTGCTTTAGAAAATAAAAACACAACTGAAAATAAAATAGACCTAAAGCAAAACAATAAAAACAAACAAAAAAACAAGAAAATGATCAACAATGTGAGAGAACAAATATGTCAATTTCTTTTAATAATAATTTTAGATCTTTGGTACACACACTGCAATTAGTTAAAAAATGAAGTATTGATTCTACTCTGATGGGGCTAAATAACTGTTTTACCATTGAATTTGAGGCCTACCCCATTGGAGGGAATCCTTGGGAATGTAAACCTGGTTAAAAATACTTGGCCCATGGAAGAGCAGCTTTTATGTCCAAGTGGGGTAATTAGATGTTGTTCTTCAGCATTGATATAGTGTCAAGCTGCCTTCTAAATATTTGTGTTTATTCCCATGGAGAAAAGTTTTACTCATGCTTCAACAGAGAAGTCTCTCTGTCCACCGAATGTTGGTGAAAGCTCAAAGTGTAGAGTGTAGGGGAAAAGAGTGCTCAGCAAGAAAGAAAGAAGACATTCATCATTTATACCATTCCCTCCAAAACCATTCTAGAAGTAGCAGTGGAAAGAATGTAAGAGCCAGAAGTCAATGAGTAGGGCTGTGACATGCCATCCTCTAGGAAAAACACAGATGTGGGAGTCCCCTCTGTGTGCTGTGATTACCATTAATGAATAAAGAAACTGCTTTGGACCTATAGCAGGGCAGAACTTAGGTAGGCAGAGAAAGCTAGGCTGAATGCTGGGAGAAAGAAGGGTGGAGTCAGAGAGAAGCCAAGGAGCCTCCAGAGACAGATGCTGGGAACTTTAGCTGGTAAGTCACAGCCACATGGCAATACACAGATTAATAGAAATGGGTTAAATTAATATGTAAGAGTTAGCCAATAAAAAGCTAGAGCTAATGGGCTAAGCAGTGATTTAATTAATACAGTTTCTGTGTGATTATTTCAGGGCTGAGCAGTCGGGAACGAACAAGTGACCTCCCTTCAACAAAACACTGGAATTATAAACTCATTGGTAGTGTGGATGTCTACACGAAGTTTGCATAAGAATAGGCCTATCAACAGTCAGGCACGGATGGAGGTGAGACTTAAGGGGCTTTACCCCTCTCTAATAACTATTTGCTCTTGATAGATTCAGTAGCAGTGGTAGTTAAAGCCTTACTTGTGTTCTTATTGGCGATCCCATGAGTTCCAACGGTAGTTCCAATCTAACGGTCACACAGATAGCCCTAGTTAAATAAAATGGGCCACAAAAATCAAACCAAAAGTCCAGAACTCTGAGGGATGTGAGGTCACTGACGAGATGGGAGGGAGAAAAAAGAGGGTTGTTTGGGGTGTGTAATCAGAATATATGCACGTACATGAAATTGTCAAAGAACAGAATCAAACAATAAAAAAGAAGTGACGGCAACTGTTCTGGGCCTCCGACTGCTCATCAGTGAAATGAGAGGTCACTCAGTGGTCCTTTATGTTTTGAGAGTGTTGAATAGGAAAACTGTATTGCTACCAGTTTATAGGTTTCCACCTTCCTCGTCTACTGTCATCCTCACCTAAGCAGGACTACGAGAGCCAAGCATGCGCCAGAAAAAATGCTATCCTTCCTTCCTGCCACCACTGTCATCTCTCCGAGCTCACATTTATGACCTGATCATATTTAGAAATTCCAAACAGACCAAAGCAGAAGTTAAAGTCGTCTGGATTTCTTGTTTGTGGGTTATTTATAAATCATAATTGTAGACCAACAAATCAGGAAAGCAGGGAAAGCACTAATTATCCTGGATCGGGGAGGATGTGGGAGGCGGGCGGCTGGAAGGCAGCTGGAGCGGCAGAGAGGGCCAGGAAGGGAAGGAACATCTCTGAGGCCGATGCCTCATACAGGCACTGGGGTTCCCACAAAGAAAACATATGCCACTCCTAGGAGAAATGGTTGTACTATTAATATTTTTTAGTGTGTGAATAGCTGGGCGGTGGTGGCGCACGCCTTTAATCCCAGCACTCGGGAGGCAGAGGCAGGCGGATCTCTGTGAGTTCGAGGCCAGCCTGGTCTACAAGAGCTAGTTCCAGGACAGGCTTCAAAACCACAGAGAAACCCTGTCTCGAAAAACCACAAAAAAAAAAAAAAGAAATCATATGTTTTGATAATACATTTTCATCTTTTTGTTTCTGGGAAACAAAAGAGCAATTTTGAGAGCATTATGTCAAACAATAAGAACTTTTTATATTGTTCCTAGGTACCAAGGCCACACTGCACTCTTTGTAGAGTAAGTACTTATATATTGTTACCTAAGCCACGGTGTTCTTATTCTATATAGACTCTTTAGTCAGATAAGCTATGGGGCCACATGCCATTCTTATGTAAATCAAGTCACATAAGTGAAAACTGAGTCATCTGTATACTAGTTGGGTGGTATTAGGAATATGAACTTATTTAGGATACATATGTGTATTACCCTTGTTAAAACTAGAGCATATTAATGTCCTCCTGGCAGAATGATAGAGTCCTCTGATGGCCACCAAACATTGGGGCTGGACCTCTGGCCCCGTCACTCCAGAGAGGCCGTAGACTAGACAATTAGAAGCTGCCCTAGCAATGTTAGGCTTGCTTCTTATAAATAAGTTGCTGGAAATATGATTACAGAGTAGACTGAAGATTACCAGATCTTCCCAGTTCTGCAGTGGCACAGGGGCTCTGATATATGTTGTAATGAGACTTGAGGGATGAGGAGGAAGTACCCCAGTCTCAGGAGCTCATTTACAGGAGGGCAAGGAAAGGAATTTAAAAGAGTGAATGTTTTTGATGTAAACCACCTTCCTCCCAAGACAGTGTTTCAGTCCATCTGATAAAGAGCATAACTCAAGCCAGACATGGTGCTTTTATCTCAGAGCACAGATATTTGGCACTCCAAGCTTGATGCAACCAGAGACCAGGAAATGTTCAGAAACTTTCTTCTCCTTTCTTCTTTAGTAGAATGGTGGGACAGACACTAAGCAGGCATAAAATTCTGAGTGGGAAGCAGGAGAAAGGTGACTTCATTGGAGACAGACCCACCAACAACCGAAGGTAAGAGAAGTATTATTTGCATTGAGCCTCCCCGTCCCCGCCTGCCGCAGGAATTTGGGTTCTTCATCATTGTAAAGAGACGGCACTCAACTAGGAGGGAACTGAAGAACTGAGGCACCAACAGACTCGACCAAGGTCATGAAAGGACTACGTACGAAATGATCTCATACCCTCTGACTCTCTGGAGTTTATGTGGATAACAGGACCCACTTGGCAAGGCCATGTGACATTACCATTAACACAGTTTTTATTGTCACAAACTAGGACTGTCCACACACACACACACACACACACACACACCAAATAACCTGTAGTCCGAATGAGACTGGAGATATAGGAAGAAAGGTAAAATAAAAGGAGCAAAAATCCCATCTCCCTCTGCTACTTCCTTACACTCAACAAACAGATGCAAATATGCTCCAAATATAACTTTGAAGAGGTTCAGAATTGCATTAATGAATTTAATGGAATTAAATCAAACCACGTATACAGAACTGCCATCTCAGAAAAGGAAAGAGAAGAAAGCATAAACTTAAAATTTTCAGAAGATCCCAGGTTCTGGTAAACTTGGTTTCATATACATAGTATCTCATTCTAATGTTGTGATTAAAAGGAGCATTTTTTTTAGTATCAGGTGGTTAGAAGGAAACAATAATCTGGAAAATCCAAATGATTATAGGTTGCCATTCATTTCAATCTTCAGCCAGATAAGAGGAATATCACTAACAGTGTGGCAGAAAAAGGATCTTGCAGAGAGGTGGTTAGATGACCTTGGGCCATTTCTGGGGGATATTTCTCTGAATGTCAACCATGGCATGTATTTTTCTTCTTTTTATTTACTGCTAAGCCTCAAGATGGAATTCAGAGACAAACTGGGAAGGCTGGAGCATGGTAGCATGCTCAGGAAACAAGAGGTGACATCCAGTTTCTGAGCACAGCCCCCATCTAGAGAGAGAATAATATTAACAGGACCCTTTGGCACAAGGGCACAGATAGCAGGGGCACTTCCATCAAATAAACTTTATTTTCTACCTCGTAGCTGTTAGCAGAGTCCTGGGATCTTTTTAGACTTAGACAGACCAATGGGCAGGAACATCACGGAAGGCTTCCCCTGTAAACTCCAACGCTGCAGCAAGAGACAGGATGTTCCTCAGAGGACTGCACACCCCAAAGCCTATTCCAGATGTCTCATTCCAAGGTGTGGCAGGATCTTCAGGATTTTCCCTCTTTCATTTAGGCGAAGGAAATGTGAAGACTAACTGTAAGATCTACTTTGGAAGCTTCTGAGCTTCCAGATAGCTGAGGCTGTGACAATATTAAGAGCTATGATGGTCTAGGTCAGGGACCAGGAAACAATGAAACAGATAAGAGCTTGCCATTTGCAATGCAGGAGAGGACAGAGACAATGATGAATGTGTCACTCTCCTGAGACAAAGGACAAGCTACACCCTGCAATGATTGTTCTTATTCTTTCTCCAGAAGACCAAACGATTCCAACTGAGGATCTTGGACCTAGGATGACACACTGGTGACCTGAAGAGTGCCAATACACAGGGCATTGTGCCTTAAGGTGATCACAAAGCATTATATGTTTTGTTTCAACAGATGGTTCTCTTCAAAGTCCAGGCAAGATTTTCTGCCTCGTTCCACATTTTGCACTGAACAAGGAGATGAGGTATGATTATCACTGGCCTCTGGCTCTGCTGCTGTTATTAAAGCATGACACATCAGCTTCCTTTCAACCATCCCTCCACCAACTCCTGCGCTATCGCAGAGCTGAAAGGGCCTTCCAATTATCTTGTCTCTGTATTATTAAAGCAGATACAATACTACAGTATAATGCACAAACATATTACAGTACAAGCCTATTATCAGACAGCTTGCTAATAATAGAATTTGTTATTCTGAAGGTCAGATCGTGTCCCCGCAGAATAAAGGCATCTCTTTCATCACAGCACAGATACTTTTTGAAAGACAAGCTACTCTCAAACAGTTCTCTCTTTCTCAGCACCTCTCCGCTCAAGTACTGTAGTGTGCACATTCTACAAGGTGAAGTACAGGGGCGGGTGTTCGGCTCTGATTAGACACGGATTTCCTGCATGAGAAGGTTGAGTCTTGACACATAAGGCCGTGATCTATACCTCATCTGCCTTGCCAGCTCTATCATTTACCCATCCCATATATAAAACCCTGCCTTCTTACGGTTCCAACCCTTCCTGAAGCTCCCTGCTGCTCCAACACTAGCCACCTTGCATCTTGATGGGGTTACATTCCTTTGACTTATTTCATTCCGGATTCTTTATTCAGCATTCAATTCAGATGCCACCCGAGTGAGGTTTTTTTCACTCTGCATTAGTCACTTGCCGTTTATAACTCATGTTCTGCATTATTAGTCACCTTCCCTATTTCCATCTTACTTAGTCCACAATTAGAAGGGAGCTCTCTGCACTGCCACCACTGGCCTTTGCGCCTGTGTTAGACTACCGTTTCTCAGAATGTAAGGTATATATGTATATGTACAAACCACCAGAGTCTCTGGGCAGGATGCTGGCTATGAGTCTGCTGTGGCGCTGAGACTCTTGCATTTTTAACAAGGTGGGATGTACCTTAAACATCAAGGCTTTATACTTAATGCAAAGCTATACAAACTTCACACAGCTCTCAACACTGCAAGTCAGACGAGATTCTCATGTTTCTTATACATGAACCCAAGACAGGTAGATACATAATCCCCTTTTAGGTCACACAGTAGTAAAGCCAAGAAAAAAAGTGCTGGTCTACGGACTTTTCCTACTCTTCTTTGGGGAAACACCTGGATTGCCTCGTTATCTTCCTGAACTCAGCGATATAACACGGCACATAGTGGGACCCTGGGATGGATCCCCTACACTGCACTGATATCATCTGCTGTGTTCCCTCTCATTTGTATCCAAGGCTGCACGGTTGCCATTTATTCTGATGCCAATACCACATCTTCCCACTTAGCTCTCTAATCAGGACCTTCTTCAAAATGGATTTTAAATCTGTTAAAAGGCATTGAATTACGACCTCCACCTGGATTTAGTGATTTCTTTTTGCTAGGAAAACAGACTCAGCTGCAACCTTTCTGTTTCCCCAAATATTAGGCTCCTGGAAACCTCTTGAATGGTTCAGTTGGACATGCACATGGAAGACAACAGGTGCCTGTAAAAAGTACATCTTCCAGGCCCCAAAGCTACAGAGAAACCCTGTCTCTAAAAAAATCAAAATAAGGTACATCTTCATAAAGTTAAAACACTGTAAGAAATGAACATTTCTATCACATGAACATGGCTTATTATGTTTTTATTCTCTTGCTCATGCAGTTATATATCCCTAGTGTTTAGGAGACTGACTCTATTTCCATAACCTCTCAGAAATTCTGTGCCACAAGGAGTCCTAGTCACTTACGGGGGATGGGGGAGGAACGAGATGCGAAGGGGCTAAGATGTCACAAGGAGGCGGGTGTGTGATGAAAGCTCTTGTCTCCAGCCTCAGAGCAGCAGCCTTCCGATCTGAACTGAGGAAGCTGCGTGCAGCACACACACAGCACAGGCGTGCGCACATCGCTGTGCTATGTCACTGTCAGAATTTCATATCCGGAAGAATAATGGAATTTCTTCCATCTGTCCCCTTACTTTTGGTAGACAAAGAATGGAAAGCCCAGAGCAGTCAAACAGTCTCCCTAGGAGTTGTACAGTTTAAAAGAAGCAAGTCTGCCAGTTTGTAGTCCAGCGCTCTTTCTTCATATGCCAACAATCTGTGTACATCTTGTTCATGCAGACAGGAAAATAATTAGCTATAACTGCTCCTTTGCGACACTGGAAGCATTGCACTTATTGTCCTCCATCTATGGCCAATCATAAGCGCGACTCTGCTTTGGTTTCACAGTGTGTTTGAATTTCAAAATAAATTATATTTCATTCAAGGGAACAGCTAAATCTAGCTTTTGTGTTCCAATGGTTCTCATCAAAGCATCAAGTTCAATTACACAAACATGCAGAATGACAATTCAAATTAGAATAAAAGGATAATTCTTTAATCCACTGATTTTTTTTTCTCTCCTGCCAAGGACATTCCACCCTATACAATTAGCATTTCCATTGTACTAAAAGCAAGCTGGGGAATCTTAAAATGTCAAGGCACAGGGCATGGAATTAGCCTGACTACAAAATTTATATTTACAAGCACATGCTGAATATCACCATTATCTGTCTGATTCTTTGGGAATTTCAGCATAAAGGATGGCCATCTCTCAGAATTTTGAATATGCAAAGGATAGTGTACTCTCACTAGAATGCTGGGGAGCTCCAGCAACTTGCCTCGGTTTTCCTTCAACCCCACAGGGTAAGGGAGGGTGGGGTGGTGGATTTACCATTCTCAATCTCATAGTCAGCGAAGGCAAGTTCAGAGCCTTTGTTGGTGATCAGTAGCTCCCCATTCAGTGTGAAGATCATGGAAGCATCATCCAGGTTAATCATACACCCAACCACATCTCCTGGCTGCCAAGTTCGTCCAAAATATCCGCTACCTTGATGCCAACGCTGACCCTGCAAAACAAGATCAGTCTGAGAGAAGAAGAAGAAGAAGAGAAAAGAAGCCCAAGAATCCCAGAATCTGGAGAAATGGCCACGGCAGCAGGATCTCCTAATTTCTAGTGTCAGATGATGTCTATAAAAAGGTCAGGAGCAGGGGTCTATCTTACATACAGCGTCACAAGACAAGGTGATCTGATTAACACATTTCGTTCTAGAACACATGAAAGTGTCACAATATATCGGCTTTATAGAGTTAAATGGGTTACCTCTGGAGCATAGCCAGCCATCTTGGGGGGAAGGGTAGAAGTGGGAATGATTACTAAAAGGATGCGGGATATCGTCTTCCCCTTTTCCGGAATCAAAAACAAAGAAGCAATCACCACGAAATATTTATTCAATGACTATTATCCAATGGTGGTAGCTATTTTCTCTGAAGCCTAAGACCCAGACTCCCAGTAATTCCAGCCTCCAAGGAAAACTCTGGAAAAGTAAATTTGTAGTAATGGAGGGTGGCTACTGAGTGGACTCACCCTGCTGCCTTCAAACACAAAGGCTTGGTCATCAGCCCCCAGTTCAATGTCAGGACGACAGCCTGGCCTGGCCCAGCCGACACGCATATCTCCTCCGGTTACCACTTCAAATTCAAAGTACCACTTTCCAGACTTTACTGCATATGACCGCTCTACCCGGAAAAATCGAATCTTGTCTATGCTGACCTTCTCAACAGTGGGGTCAGCTACTGTGAGAAGCAGAAGATAAGGAGGAGGGAAAGAGCGGTCACAGACTTTTAATAATTATGCATTCCTCAAAGAACTTGAAACCATCGATGAAGATGGTCATAGATCTCCCACTGTGCAATAAGGCATTTTGTTTACACCATGACACCCATCATTATTAGCACATTACAACAACAACATGACCACCGTTTACTGAATATTGACCTCACGGTGATTTCTTCATAATAACCTTATAAGGTCAGAATAGAAAAACCAAGGGTCAGAGAGGTTCAATCTCTTTTTTGGCATCACAGTAAGCAGGATAAAAGCTCTGAATCCAGGACCGATTCCATCTCATGAACCACTGTGGCCTTTGGTACTTGCAGAATAAACTGGTGATTTTGACAGTAATAAAATTTAACTGGAAACAGTCATTTCACGACCTCTAAATAATCTGGCATTCAAGTTTTGGAGGATGAGAGAAAATAAATGTGATTTGGTCTGTAACCGGGTATCCTGAAAAGCTTAGCTACCTTATAGAAAATTTATTTGCCCTAGGGCTGGGTCACAGAAATGCACATTGTAAAGATATCTGTCATGAGGTGTGCACAGGTTCAATCCAGATGGGGTCCCAGCACTAAGAGGGGGAATTGGACAGGAGCTCCCATGCCTAACCAAGAGGCTGCCTCCAATAGGTAATCACTAGCAAAGGAAAACTTAGGTCTTTTCCAATGGAGTCTCACTGGGTATATAAACCACGATGAAGGGAAGGCTGCATATCCAGCAGTAGGTGGTGGACACAAAACAAACCTAATGGTGTTTCCAAGATATTTTTTGCTTCATGTTATTTTGCTTGGGCATTAAAAAAATCTTACTGGTCTTTTGCTTGTATAATATGGTTTCCAATTTTGTGTTTTATGGATTTTTTTTTGTGTGTGTGTGTCGCTTGGATTTTTTACTGTTTTATTTTTAATTGTTTTTATTTTTGCCTGTTTTTTTCCCTAAAGGGAGAGAGAAAGAAGGTGAAGCTGTGGAGTTGGATGTAAGGAGCTGGGAGGAGATAAGGGAGGGAAAATCAGGATCAGAATACATTGTATGCATTTTCGCTTAATAAATCTATCAATGGGATAATGCTTCACAGAAATCAAAATACCACTTCTAAAATAGACCACTAGGCAGCACAAAGTGAACTTAGTGTGCTAGAAAACAAAAAAGGACATAAAGTCGGAAGGAGGGAGGATGAGAGCTGATGTAGAGTTAGGAGGAGGAGCATGGTGAAATATAGTGAAAACACATTATGTTCATGTATGAAGTTCTGTGAGAATAAAATATCACATTTTAAGAACTGTACCATTTACAATAGTGTAAATTAGCCCTATTTAAAGATAACATTTCCTTATAAGGGAACTTAGTAAACTACTGCAAGAATGAGTGATTACAGCTCGTTACCTAGTTCTTGGTCCGATGGCTCGATGTTATATCCATAACCAACAAACGTCCGTATAGCTTCCCGCAGGCTGTCCCTATTTGATTTCTTGGTGCGCTCATCCAGTAATACATATGGCACCAGACGGGGATTTCTTTTGTTCTTCAAATCCTATATGAAGCCAAAGGGAAGGTGCCAAGAAAACATATTTCAGTTTCAGAAGCAGCCCATCCTACTCACATACTCCTGACTTCTCAGCTGGCTCACACTCGTCGATTACATTTCCCCATGTGGCTTGAGATTTAGCAGTGTGCGTAGTTGCCACTTATCTTCAGGATTAAATGAGTGTAAAAGGAGAAATCTTACTAATGCTCAAAGCTAGCATTAAAAACAACACTTTAATAATGCCAGCCAGCAAATAAAATGAAGTGTCATGAAACTGGTTAGCACCCTCCGTTCCCAAGGTAAGGCAGATGGGAAAGGTGTAGCTATTCCCTTACGGAAACTCATGCCCCATTTAACTGTCAACCCCTGCTCCCCAACACATCAGCATCTTAAGTCATCAGACAGACACTGGAAGAGAGGCAGAGGCAAAGTGGATCCATCCTATCACAAAAGGTCCATCATGCAGTGGAGTGGTCCCCAGTTCCTTAGGCGAGACTATGAGAGTAAAGAAATGACAATTGCAGGAAAAGCTGATCAAACTAAGTTGCATGGTACCCTGTCCAAACCTCCTCATCCCCAGGCCTCCATGTTTTAATAGCTGAATTCCTCTTGCCTTCCAGATTTCCCGGAAGTAAGTTTGGGAGATTTCCTAGTTTGAAACTAAAACTTAAATATCCCCCAAAGCCTCGTGCATTTGAACATCTGGTCTCCAGCTTGTGGTGTTGTTTTGGGAGCCTTATGAAGAGATGAGGCTGGGATGGTCCAAGAGAGACACTGGTAGGCAAGTATTTAAAGGTTATGGCCCCATCTTCTTTTGTAGCCTGATCCAGAAGATACCAAACAACACGTGCTATAAGATCCTGCTGCCCCATCCAAGCTACCGTGGCCATGTACTTCGACCATGATAGACTGTAAACTGAGGCCATGAGCCAACTCCTTTACCCCTCTTTCTCTCTACGTTGCTTCTGTTGGGTATTTTGTCTTAGTGATAAAAAATCAACACAGAGGCCGAGGTATGAGCTAACTCATGTGAACTTTCTGAATAATAACCCTTAGTGATTAGTAAGATGGGGGAAATAGTTTAGGGAAAGGGCTGGATCAAATGGCTTGCAATGAATCCTGATGCTAACTCTGCTGGATTCCTCATTACAAAGTCACACACACCTAACTTTGCAGTTAGGTTGCTTCAAAATCAAGCCAGAAGTTCCAGTTTTGCCCAAGGATCCTTAGCTCAATGGCCCAAAGTGTGTGTGTGTGTGTGTGTGTGTGTGTGTGTGTGTGTGTGTGTGTGTATGGGGGCTTCTGGGCAAATTGGTTCATTCCTTTTCTGGTCTATTTCCCCCTTGAATTGATTTCAGTGGTAGCTATTTTGGGGGCCATCTCAGAACTACTGCTGACCCATGATGTTGATTCGTTCTCATATCTTATCCCAGAAATACTACTGGCCCAGGGTATTGATTGTTCCAAACCCTGGCCTTGGAGGGTATCATGAAATCTTGACTCTATGGTAAAAACAGAGGGTGGGATAAAATACATTGCCCCGTGTGTGCACTTTATCGGCGGATCTCTAACTACAGGAAAGATAAACTTTATCCACTTCTGCAACATTGAAATGATGCCTGTAGTCAATGTCAATGTGACAGTTACAAATTTCGCTAGTCCATGGTTCCATCAATAATAAACAAAGCACAGTGTGAGGGATAGAGGGCAAGAGCAGTGCCCATATTCCAATCTCACATGCTTCACGGCAGAATGACATTTTGATAGATGACCACATCTACTTCTCTAGCATGCTTGACCCAGCACTCCTCACCTGTTGAATGCCATAGGTCCATCCTTGTTTTATTCTGTCCTTTGCCCAAACATTGTGTGCATTCTCGGCAAGCTTATCCACTAAAATTTCTTGAGGTGGTAACAGCTTAACATCAGATAAATCCAAAGGAGCTGGCTTGTACCCATTGGACATCATATAGCTACAAGTGAATGCAAAAGTATAAACATTTTGAATGACTACACAAGATTCTCTTTTTCTAGATTTTTACAAATTTATCCCCTGAAGATTACATATATGTATAACGTATCTCTATCAATACCCTATTACCTCTTCCAATTGCCCCCATGCTTCCTCTAACATAACTCACTTCAAGTTAAATGCCTTTTAAAAAAATAATGCATTGAGTCCAGTTAGAAATTCCCATATCTGCAAAGGTGTGGGCTTATGCAGTGAAGCATGGGTAACCTGCCAGTAGCCCCCACTGAAAGAAAATTGACTCTCCATCCCTAGCAGGCAGCCATCAGCTGCCAATGGTTCCTGGGTGGAAGTTAGTGTCTCTGGAACTCCTCCCACCTCTTGTTGACATTCTTTTTACTGTTGATCTTGTGAAGTTCTGTTGATAGATCACCATATCTGTCTTCTGCAGATAACCACAGCTGCTCTGAGT
This sequence comes from Microtus pennsylvanicus, assembly GCF_037038515.1. Taxonomy (NCBI): domain Eukaryota; kingdom Metazoa; phylum Chordata; class Mammalia; order Rodentia; family Cricetidae; genus Microtus; species Microtus pennsylvanicus. Next base: position 91,344,195 of record NC_134580.1, read on the forward strand.
TTATGTGTGCAACAACCATGTAATGTCCACAGAACAGAATTTCACAGCATGTCTTCCCACCCTCTAGCTCTTCCTGTACCCTTTTCTGGGATGTTCCCCGAACCTTTGGTATGGGGTTGATACAGCCAGCCCATCTATGACTGAACACTCATAGTTCTTACTCTCAGTACTGTAAACAGCAATGAAGCTCTGTATTAACCAGTTTTATTTTATTTTACTAAGATCAAATGTACATACAATACACACACATACTCAGTGAGCAAATGAGGGCACAAATAAAATCTCCCCTCTTTGGTTGGTAGATAAAGCAAATTCTATTTTATGTTCACAGATGAAGTTGCTATTGTACCGCCTTATAACTAATATATTCTCATAGACTTCAAAGTATAACACAAGAAAACAGAGTTAATCAAATTCATTTTTATATCTAAGGAAACTATTTATGGGTCCTGCAAATGATAGGTGCATTCAGCCTGTTGCAACATCAGCAGAAACCCTTCCACTCTACTTCAGAAGACAAAATGTTAAAACCAGATTGGCAAGGATAAAAGCTGAGCCAAAGGCTTTCTTATAAAACAGCACAGAATGGCTACTCATTCTTACAAAGCTCAACTTTTGTTCTTGAAGTTAAGATAAAAAGCCAGGACAGCCGAAAATTTGTGAGCTTGAAGTGACTTTTGCAGTTGGCTCTCCAGTTCAGGAGTCACGGCCTCAAGTGCCTATAATTGACACATAGCAAGCAAATGTGAAAGATCTTACTACAACTCAGGTAGGTGTATCATGTAAGGGGGAGGTTGGGTACACTACGAATAGGGTAACTATCCCCAGAGCAGCTAATTACATCCATGTGGGAATATCAGTCCATAGATGCTGAAGGGATTTAGGACTATGGACTGCCCAGGCTAGAGCAAGAACTGGAACATGATAGTCTGAATGAAGCCCATTCTGTATAGAACACGCTGGATAGTACAAGATACAGAATCTGTTATAGTCATAGGAAATGGCCCTGTCTCTACCATCTCAGGACAACTCCTTCTGGCAGACTCAACACACATCAATATATCCCAGTTCTAGCAACCTCAGCTAGGAATGTGTCTCTCCATCTCTTAGATGTGATTTCCTTGATGCTAGGTGCTATGTGGAAGAGTGACTCATCAGTGTGGGAGTTGAAGAAGGATGGGGATGGCGAGCATTTGATTAAGGCTGGCACTGTTTTGGGTTCTATCACAACACTTGTGTTTTACTGTGTGTGTACCCAGGGCTGGCACTGAGGAGCAAGAGAATGAAACAGTGAATGAGCCAGCAGATGTACCAGTGAGCAGGTACCTGAATGTGTGACTTTGTCTGAGTGTAGAGGTGGGAAGATAGTAGGACATGCAGACACACAGAGGCGAATGGAATCTTGGTACAGATTCCCACTTCCATGAAGGACTTAGATGTTTGCACAGTGCCAGAGGCATGGAGTGAATATCTGCAGTGACTAGGAACCATTTCCAAGCTCTTGCCAACTGCCTTTCCTATTGACTAAAGAGAATGCGCTAATTTGAGGTCGGTAGACCTCCTAGCTTAAAATTAAGCATAGTATTATTATGGGCAGAAGGAACAAACAGAGAGGGGATCTTGAAATGTTTCCTTACAGTATGCTTCTCCTGAGGGTCCCAGTGCCATCTAAGTAACTGGGAGAATATTCTAAGATGCTAATATTCTAAGATGCTACCAGGTATATGATCTGCCCCCTGCCTTTGTACACAGGCCTCCACCCTCTCATCTTTTACACTCAGCTTGAATCATTAGAAAATTCACTTACTTTTTGGGCAGTTTGACTCTCTTGAGATCCTCTTCAGCAGCCGGGTTAACGTGAGCAATGTGGCACCCCAGGGCCAGCAGGGTTCTGTGATGTAACACAAGGAAGAGATTGGCGTTAACTGCATGAGCTCTAACCCATGTCTGAGCTGGTTAAGTGGACAGAAGAAATTCATTTAGACCAGAAGTTGGCCAACATTTTCTGCAAAGGGACAGACAGCAAGGCTTTGTGTATATACAACTACCCAACTCTGCCAATACAGAATAAAAGTAGCCACCAATAAAATGCAAAAAAACGAGCCCAGCTTTATTGCAATGAAAATATATTTACAGAAACAGGTGGCTGGTTTGTTTATCCCACAGGCCATAATGTGCCAACTTCTGATTTAGATGATAGCAGGCATAAGAACATGAAAGAGAAGCTTGTTAATTGCCCCACATGGAGACATTTTCTAGTTTATAAATTCACTTTGAATTATATCAAGCACTCGATTTCATGGAACAGACAGGATTCTAACATCAACTCTTCAGGCCAGTAAATATTTGCTAAGCGAGGTCAGTATAGCACCTTGAGCTATACTCGATGTACCAAGATGCTTAAAACTCTTTGGAATTAAAGATGGTGGATAAATGAGCCTATGAGACAAAGCAGTTCGCATCTTCGTTATGTCAACAAGCCAATGTTAGACTGTTCTGCACTGACAGAGAGCAGGGAAATACAAAGAAACAATAGATAACAAACACAAAGTGAATTAAAAATTGGAGGTACCAATGTGGATTAGGATATCTAGGTTTTTTTTTTTTTTAGGATTGTGAATGGGATTCATGGCACAATTAAAAAATCAATAAGAATTTTATTTTAGTAATCAAACCATAATTTTCTTTCATTTTTAAAAATACCTTTTAAAAAGACTTGATTTAATATCAATGACAAATGACATTTGGTCCTTTGATTCTATTTCTCTCCTTCCCCCTGCCCTTCCTGGGCTGCATCCTATATCCCCACACTATTTCTAGAAAACAGCAAATGGCAAAATAGTCTCTGGAGAAATACATATACTAAATAGTATTGTGGGTCAGCTCCTCACCATGCTAGGCTCTGTGACATGAAGAATCACCACTGCCTGCGATTTATCAGTGTGTCATGTTTGCTGACAAGGGGGACACACCTTTGCAGTTTAGAGACAATGCATCAAATCGCCCCCCTCACTGTGTAGTCCACATTCAATTAAACACTCACTTCAAGGTTTCCGTTGACATTTGCAGGTTGTAGTTCTTCTCAGTTTCAGGGAGCTTTGAAAACTCTACAAGGCAGGGGTGTTGTCTTTTGTTGTCATCCCGTATCTAGGTGACAACATGAGAAGGAAGAGAATTTAAGTTTTGACAGCTGGCTCTGTACTGAAGAAAGAAATGAACATCGTTCGAGGGCCCAAGGCCACGCATACCAGTCAGACAAAGACAGCGACTTGCTGATAAGTGAACGTGTGTGCCTCTCTCAGGAATGGCTGTACACGGTTCTCAAGCTGTCAATGGCTTGAACTCTGTGTACTTATTTCTACACAGGTGTCTCTGTTTAGAACATGCTTTTCCAAGAAAGTAATTTTGTAAGTTGTAGCTGTGCTTTTGTTAAAATTTATGTCACCAAAATGTTACTGGAGGACAGCAGGCTTCCGAACATGACTACAGATATGGACAACACACATAATCACAAAAGGACTATGGGTATGGACCACATGTGTAATCTCAAAAATTTTAATGGCCATGTTAGAAAAACAAAATAACTAGATCAAATTAACTTTAACAATGTATTTTATTTAGCTCTATACATATAGTATATTTTTTTTAAATATTTATTTATTTATTATGTATACAATATTCTGTCTGTGTGTATGCCTGCAGGCCAGAAGAGGGCACCAGACCCCATTGCAGATGGTTGTGAGCCACCATGTGGTTGCTGGGAATTGAACTCAGGACCTTTGGAAGAGCAGGCAATGCTCTCAACCACTGAGCCATCTCTCCAGCCCCATATAGTATATTTTTATAAGAATAAAATAGTGTAAAACTAGTCTTAAAAATACAGTGCGAAGCCGGGCACAGTGACACATGCCTTTAATCTCAGTTTTCAGTAGGTAGAGGCAGGTGGATCTCGGAGTACAAGGCCAGCCAGGTCTATAGAAGTCTCAGGACAGCTAGAGCTGCTATCTCAAACAAACGAAAATCCCATGTGAGTTTTAGATCCACCACACAGCACATCACAATCCTGACTAGAGACCTTTCAACTGTTCGGCAGCCATAATTGACTGCTGCACTGAACAGCATGGACCCAAGCATCCACTCGCTCCTTTATTCACTGTCGTTTCATAAATGCTTGAACGTACTAATCGAGATTTTATGAGCTTACTAATGAGGTCAGATAGCTCCACCCCGGGAAATCAACAGTCTAATGAAGTAGGAAGGGTGATAAAATATTTGCAAGAATGAATGCAGTTGAAAAGTCTAATTGTGTTGCATTCTCTGAAGGAGAGACTTCAAGAACATACTGTGGAGAGGAGATCACTCATGAGGACACTTTTGCAGCAGCTATGGACACACACACGGTTAGAGTGCAGGGACCTTTTCGGTAACTAACAGGAGTATGTATGACTAGAAAATGTCCGGGTCACAGGAAGCTGTAAAACTCACCTATCCTCCTGCTTCCAGAGTGACCTCAGACAAATCACAGAGCAAAGTCAATTTACATTCTCCCTGAAAAATGCCTTCTAGTGCAAGGGACTCCCTAACCCCCTCTGGTCTCCATTAATCTTAGCCATCCGTCTGAAAGCCACGTTAAACAACTTCAGATTCAAAACAATGAATCAGCCCGCTCCCACCACCCACACAGAGCAGACCGCTTTTTCTGAAGGGAAGAGGGAGAAATGTGAGGTGTGTGTGTGTGTGTGTGTGTGTGTGTGTGTGTGTGTGTGTGTGAAACCAGAGTTAGGAGGTGAGCTGGGAGGTGGGTTCCCAGCTGTGCCTGTGAAGAGCTGGTCTCTTCAGTGCTGACTGACTGGAGAACAGGCTGCTACTAATTGCAACGGTTAGGCAGGAAGGTTGTAGGAAGAGGAGCTTTTTGCTTCACCGATTCCCATCCTCAGTGACATGTTCAAGGAACCCTTCCTCCGAGTACCACCCACTCCACTGGGTCTGGCCACGGAAGCACATACTTTGCCAAAAGTCCAGCCAAGTTCGATTTTATTCATTCCCCAAAGCTCGTGGATATTTTCAGCCAGCCTGTCTCGGATCTTCTCTAGGTGAAGTGGCAAAACAACCTGCAGAAAAAGGAGCAAGAGAAAAGCCAGAACTACAGACATGAACTGGATTAAAGTCTCAGATGCCCCCGGGCTGAATTCATTGCAAACGAGGCAGAGGGGCTGCTCTGCTCTTGACCTGAGCTCCAAACTTCTCAAACTTTGGAGAAGTTCCTCCAAACTTCTCAAATTATTCCACTGTTTTAGTTCTATGCCTCCACATGTCCAACCTGAACGCTATCAGAACTCTCCAATACCCAAACCTGAATTTGATCTCATCCCCATCCCAGAGTGGAATGAGAGAATCAACTCAAGAAAGCCGTTCTCTGATCTCTGTGTGCCCTGTAGCCCAGGAGTACACACACACACACACACACACACACACACACACACACACACACACTTACACACTCCACACCATTCAAGCACTTATCATTTAATACCCTCGCTCCCTTTCTTGGTAAGCTGGTCACATCTAGGGAGTGTCTCTGCTTTCCTGGATTTTGTTCCCATTTCCCCACGGAGACCACAAACAGGGCCCACTTTCTATTTCTGATTTCCTTTAAATTGTTGTCATTATTATTTCCACATCTGTAGCTTGACAGTGCCTAAGGAATGAGGGACCCAAATTAAAAGCAGACTCTCTCTACTTTGGTTCCTGGAAGATGCTAGCTGTGGACCTACACTTGCTTGGCAGCGGTTAGCAGGCACTAGGACCCAGCTGTCCAGCTCAGGACAGCCAGTGTGCTTAGCTCTCTAACCCCAGCTCTGGTATAATAACTAGGGTTTCTATTACTAAAAATCCACCATCAGAAAGAATTTCAGTTGCTGAGGTGGGTAGATGGAGCTCACAGAGAAAATATATTATAGAAAAATATATACACTCAATACAATTCCCAAGGATTAACAAAAGTTTACAAACATTTCAAAAACCATTGTAATGAAATTCTGAAAAGGTCATTTAGGTAAGTGGCACGGTGTTTTTGATGAAGAACACAATAGGAGAGGTTACCAGCAGACAAGTCCTAACTGCACATGGCTTTTGTTGGCTCACTAAATGCCGTCTGTACCAACTAGATGTCCGATCATTGATCATAGCCCTAAGATGGATTTTCAGGCTTCAGGAACTAAAATGCTTCAGAGAAAGGGAGAGATACACTTGCTGGAGAAAATAACCTCCACAAATAAGTGTGCATCACAATCTTAGTGGTTTCAACTGGTAACTTGGGGCAAAGCAGCATGGGATTGACAATTGCTGCTTGGGAGTGTCAGGTTGGCTCTAGGGCAATGCGTCCTATCTCCTAGCACTCAGTGAGGGGCTGGGGATGTAACCAGGAAAGAATATGGTTGGGATAAGCATTAAATGATGGAGTTGATAATTCTTAACCTACAAAGTATTTCTTAATGTTCCCTAGGGAGGACTTTGGGTATCTTATATTTCTCTTTTGACAATAATTTCACAGAATGATAGATTCTAAAATATTACAAGGTATTCATGGTAATGAACCACATCTCTTCAAAGAATTCACAGTAATAAAATACATCTCTTTAAAGAGAATTTTCTTATTGGCTAGAAGCATTGCCTTTTTTTACAGAGTCCTGAAAAATTCAGTTTCAGGTCTAGACATCAAAGCTCCAGGACTTGCATATACACCTCTTTCATTTCCAAATCTTTAATTCTGCATTATCTATTTTTCTGGGTGCTGTGATTAAAAACACTGACAAAAAGCAACTTAAGGGGAGAGTGAGTTTATTTTGGCTTTCAGTTACAGAACATCATGGTGGGCAAGGGTGTAATCCATCACTGCAGGAAAGAAAGAGCTGGAGGAGGTGCCTGGCCATGTGGCAGCCACAGTCAGGAGAGACAGAGAGAGAGAGAGACAGAGACAGAGAGAGAGACAGAGAGAGAGAGACAGAGAGAGAGACAGAGAGAGAGAGAGACAGAGAGAGAGACAGAGAGAGAGAGAGAGAGAGAGAGAGAGAGAGAGAGAGAGAGAGAGAGAGAGAGAGAGAGAAGAATGCTTATGCTGCTCAGTTGGCTTACCCTTTATACGGCCCAGGGAATGGTACTACCCTCTTTAGAATGGTTTTTCCCACCTCAACCTATTCAAGATAATCCACCATGGCTAACAGACAATATCCCTCATCAGAGTGCCTGGAAGCGTGTCTTCTGGCTGGATGCTGCCAAGACAATAATCAATGCTCATCATTGCACCCATGTTTAGAGAACTCTTCTTATTGTTGGATTTTCCTCTCATTTGTTTGAACTCTGTTTTACCCAGCTTCTTCCAGGAAGTCTAGTCTTATTAATTTTGCGTCCCTGACAGGTTAGCAGGGGCAGCCAGCCCAGAGGGTTGCTGGCCTCTGTCATCTGCACTGGCACAAACAACTCTGTGCTCAGAAAAGGCATTTCTCTTTCTGTCCCTTCAGCTTCCTATCTGTGAAGGAGTACAGAATATCAGAATATGTTACTGTGGAATAAGTGTAATTTTAAAGATGAAGATATCTGGGAAACAGCTGCTGCTGAACAGAATGTATTCTGTTCCCATATTCTTCTAAATGAAAAACTCTCCTGAAGAATTCAACCATTTCTTCCTAGGGAAGACTGACCATTGGCACCAGAGACATGTCAGCACCATACCCAGATAGACACTGTCAAAAAAAACAACAACCATGTCTCCCATCTTCTAAGGACCTGTTTATTGTTTCCTCTCTGAGCTGATCTTCTTTCTTAATGCTTCACTAATTAAAATATACTTTTTTCTCTTGCTAAGCTATTAGTCAAAGTTTAATTTGTACATCCCTAGTTAGAGAACTCAGGAGGGTAAAGGGCAAGTTCTTTCTCTTCTTTCCTCTCCTCTTCTCTCTTCTCCCCTCCCCCTCCCTCCCTCCGTCCCTCCCTCCCTCCCTTCCTTCTTTCCTTTCCTTTTTTTAGTTGTTTGTATAGTGGTTTTCTTTTTTTTAAGAAGAAAACAAACTATCTTTTTTTTCATTTTACATACCAATCTTAGTTCCCACACCCTCCCCTCCTCCTATTCTCTCCACCTACCGCCCCCCCCATTCCCATCCACTCCTCAGAGATGGTAAGGCACACTGCTTTGGGGGGAAGGTCCAAGGCCCTCCTTATTATATCTAGGCTGAGCAAGGTATCCATCCAAAGAGAATAGGTTCCCAAAAATCCAGTACAAGAAGTAAGGATAAATTCTGGTGCCACTGCCAGTGGCTCTGCAGTCTGCCCCATCCATGTAACTGTCACCCACATTCAGAGGGACTAGTTTAGTCCTATGCTTGTTCCTTCCCAGTCCAGCTGGAGTTGGTGAGCTCCCATTAGCTCAGGTAAACTGTTTCAATGGGTGAACCCATCATGGTCTTGACCTCTTTGCCCATATTATCACTCCTCCCACCTTCAACTGGACTTTGAGAGCTCAGTCCAGTGCTCCGATGCAGGTCTCTGCCTCTGTTTCTATCAGTTGCTAGATGAAGCTTCTATGGTGATATGTAAGATATTTACCAGTCTGACTACAGAACAAGGCCAGTTTGGGCAGCCTCTCCTCTATTGATTAGGGTCTTAACTGGGATCATACTTATAAATTCCTGGGAATTTCTCTAGTGTCAGGTTTCTTGCTAGTCCCATAATGGCTCCCTCAAACAAAATTATCTCTTTCTTTGCTCTCATCTCTGTCCTTCCTCCATCTTGACTATCCCATTCCCTCATGTTCTCTTCCCCCTCCCCTTCTCCCCTAGTCTTTCCCTTCCACCCTCCCTAATCCCCCTACCCCCATGCTCCCAATTTTGTCAGGCAATTTTGTCTATTTCCCCTTTCCAGGTGGACTTATGTATGTTTTTCTTAAAGTTCACCTTGTTACTTAGCTTCTCTAGAATCATGAACTATAGGCTCAATATCTTTTGCTTTATAGCTAGCATCCACTTATGAATGAATATACACATACATACCATGTTCATCTTTCTGAGTCTGGGTTACCTCACTCAGGATTTTTTTTTCTAGTCCTATCCTTTTGCATGCAAATTTCAAGATGTCATTGCTTTCTGTTACACCCAGAACACACAGTAACCAGACTCTCTGGTTTCTGGGATTTTCCGAAACTCACAAGCTCCTCAGATTCCTAGCAAAGCTCTTCTCTGCACCTCAGAGGTTGAGTTATGCTTTGGAAGGAGCAGAGAAATGCAGTTTTCCATTTTATAGGGAATTAAAATGACTGACTACAGGAGGGGAGAAACAGATTCACCATTCATGCATGAATAAGTTGGGTATGACGATGTATGGATGCAATTCCAGAACATGGGAAGCTGGGGCTGGAGACTGCTAAGCGTTAAGCCAGCCTTGGATGCATAGAGAGTATAAGATCAATCAGAGGACCTGAAAGCTAAACGTAATAGGGTCATATGACTGTTATGGAAATGTGCACTAGAAACATACGTGAAAGGACCAATTATTCATATACACTGGTAGCTCTAAGTACTTTATAAGTAAGGTCTTTTTCATTAACTTTTATAGCAGTTGTTCTCAAACTATGGGTCTCGACCTCTTTCAGGGGTTGAATAACCCTTTCCCAGGGGCTGCATATCATATATCCTTCCTATCAAATACTTACATTACAATTCATAGCAAATTACAGTTATAAAGCAGTGATGAAGATAATTTTATGGTGGTTGGGGATCACCATACATGAGGAACTGTATGAAAGGGTCACAGCATTAGGAAAATTGAGAACCACTGCTCTACAGCATCTAGAATAGTGATTTATAAAGCTTTCGTGGAGTTGAGGAGATGGATCTGTTGGTAAAGCCAAAACAAGGGCTGGAAATCGATCCCCAAATCTATTAAAAATGCCAGGGTTCCATATTCATTTAATCCCAGCACCGATAGGGATCCACGGGGTTCCTTGGTCAGCAAATCTAGCCTAAAGGATGAGCTTCAGGTCAATGAGAGACTCTGACTCAAAGAAGAGAGATGACTTTCCTAAGTATGACGTTCTTCTGGCCTCCATGCATGCGTACATACACACAGACACACATACACGCACACATGTACACACACACACACACACACACACACACACGTTTTTCCCACCAAAGTACTCCTGCACATTCAAAAACATGCACACATTAACAGAGATGGCTCTGGTGGATGAAGTCTCTGAAAGCTTCTGCAAGCTCTATCCTACCACAGGAATGTGGAAAGTACCCATTCTCCATGTATGGGTCCATGTCATTTCCTCTCTATTTCCAACTTGCTATCTCCATGTTCTTCTCACAACTGTCCATCCGTGTGAGACCTGACATTGGTACCTGTCCCGACTCTGTGTTTCTACTCCAAGCCCTTATTCATCCCATTGCTGTTATGTCCCCTCCTCCTGTGCTGTTATCCCACTGCCCACTGCCCCTTTCCGCTTGAGCTTTGTAAAGGTCCAGATGGAATCCCATCTGTTCTCACAGACTCTTATAAACATCCCACCCTAAAGGACATGCATTCATTTGACCTTTAAAAAAATAACTTATTTGTTTCTTATATATTCAACTTGGATATGAATTTTCCAAGAATATTGGCTATTTATCTGCACTCTTCAGTACAGTGCCTTAGGTGGGGGGCACACCCTCAGTATGTTCACTGAGATTGCCTGTCATTTGTAATTTGGACTTACCTGACTGGTGTCTATGGGACAAGGGATGAAAGAGGCTTGGGAGAGGAACTGAGTGGTACCCAACAGATCCCTGACACCATCTGCATCACGTTTATATTCTTTGACAGGCTCCAATCTCATTTTCTCCTTTGGCAGTAGGGCTTCATAGCAAGGGGCATAGCCAGAGGGAGGCAGGAATTTAAATTCTCCATGCCGACCACCCATCAGGAAGCGTACTCTGTCATTTCAAGACAGCAGAAAAGAGAGGTCAAAAGCCATCCTATTTCACATAACTGTATCTTAAAGGTTGTATCCACATTCAAAGCCATACTGTTTGGAACTCATTGAATTTGGATCCAGCATAGCATATATTTTCATGTATGTAGACAATGACAGAGAGAACTGAGTGCTCAGGCACCTTTCTAAGGTGAACTTCAGTGACATGCTCTTAAAAGGTTTATTATTCATAAGTCACTTGGTGCTTATTCTTACTGCAGTAGGTAATTACAGTAGACGTTACTTCAGTATTGAGAAGATAGCAAGATTCTTCTCTATAAATATCATATTGAAACTTCACCATGGAAACGGGTATCTTTACTTGAAGTCAATTACTCATATGCTAGTTAACGAAAATTAAATTATATCGATAAGATAGTAAATGCTGAATGTTCAAGCGAAATATGCAACAGTAGAGTTTTCAAGACAGCAGAGGCTGCAGTTCCCAGAGTCATATGAGGATAATTGTAGGTAGTAACTGCAGGAGGGTAAATGGACAAGCAGTTGTTACCTGGGATGTCAATGCCTTCCTAACGGGCACCATCTCTCTGTTGGCATTCAGACTTGATGCCATGGTCCACTCAATTTCTAGAGCACAACCTTGATCCACACACTTCAACCCCCCTTCTCCCTCCCTCCCCCCCCTCACACACACACACACGATCTAACAGAAATTCCTGACATTACAATCCTAAATCCAAATTGGGCCTCTAGCTGCTGGTACTACCTTGGTCCAACCCATTCTCATTCCCCAAAGAAGGAGAAAGAACTCTTTGGGGCTCACAGTAATGGTAGACAGACAGCAGTTACTAATACACAAAAAGCATCTCAATAGTTTTATCAAGCATTCTGGATGAATTCCAGTTTCATGTAGAAACCGAATTACATGTAAAGGTTAGGTTATGGTAAGTGCCAAAGTTTTCTGCAATGAAGAAAAGGTAAATACCGTTAGGCAGTGACACTTCACATTATTCTAGTCCAGTAGGAAATGTAGCTTTCACAAATCAACTTCAATTACATAAAATAAAGGAAATAGGCACAGTTTCTAACTAAAGCATGGTAAGATATATAGTTCTTGGAGGCTCAATGCTAATCTCACCCAGGAAAAATCAGTATAAACTCAGTGTTGGCATTCGATACTCACTACTTCCCTCTTTGCAAATAAGCCAGCCTCCACCACTCATACCTGACTTTGCACTGGGGATTCAATTCTAAGCAGCATTTCCAGTGCTCCTAGGATAACAAAAGCAGGATTTCGAGAAGCTAAATTTGTTAATTACCAGCGAGGAGGCATGCCATGGGATAAAGAAGGGGTATGTAAGAAGGGGTACGTGATATAACTCGGAGAAGGAGGTGGCTTCAAGAGATGGCATCAAGAAAGGACTCTGTGGAGAAGCCAAAGCACGAAGATGTGGAGGAAGAGGGTCTCAGAAGAGAGACACGTGCAAAGGCCCCAAATTGGAAAAGAATTTAAGTAGTGCTATGGATGAGGATACTATCAACCTGAGAAATGGGAGAAGAAGTATGGGGGTCGGGGCTGCACGCAGCACTGTGTATACCCCGGCGAGGCGTTTGGCTTTATTCTAGATAGGAAACCGATCATGGGGTTTAAAGTGGGGAAATACAATATTCTTCCAGCACTCCTTTGTAGATAGGTCTGGAGACCAATTAGCAAGCGCGTGAAATCGTCGCAGGGAAAGGAGGGTAGTTTGGACCAAGGTGAACTAAATGGCCAGACGCCAGTTTTGTTTTGGCATTAGGACTGGTGGGAACTGCTGGTGTGTCAGGTGGATGTGTGGAGGGGTTGATGTAAGTGGAGGAAGGTTATGATTAAGCAAAGATTTCACAACAGGACATTTTGCATTAGGCATCACTTCCTTTAATTGGAGCATTCTGGGAGGGGAGCCATGTAAGAAAAATTCCATAATTGCAATTGTGGAAATATCCTAATTAGGAATCTGGAAAATAAAAATCCCTCCGAGTAAGAAATGTCAATTTTTTTTCCCTTTCCAATAAGAACACATTATTGAAATGGCCTTTTATAAAATGCTGTTTAAATTAATTACAGAAATCATGCAGAGGCTCCCACTTCTCTATTTTAAAGCACTAAGCAACAATGGTATAGAATTAGAAGCACAATTGCCCCTAGGAGTGTGCCTACCCAAAGTGTTATGCAATAGGGAATGATTTATGTGTATCGAGAATATGAGCAATGACGTTAAAATGAAATTGAGTCATTAGGCTGTAGTGTTTCTAATTTAGTGAACCTTCTGGAAGTAATGACTAAACCACAAATTTATTTGATGAGAATTTCCCAGTTCAGTTGAATCTAACATATTGTGCCATTGGCATGCTGGATGTATAGGATAGAAGTTACCAGCTCCTCCCTTCCCACCGAGGATCCTTTCTATAAGTTCATTATACTGAGAGCTCATGGGGCACGAGTGTTGGTTCCTTGCTACTGTATGGATTACAGGAATACATAAATGGTCTATCATGTAGCCTTCTAGCAAGTTAGCTAGACTTAATTATTCATAAACACTCTTGCCAGTTAAGTCTAGTTCTGAAATTTTTCTTGTGTTTTAAAATACACTGGGTAGACAACAAATCAAGACTGGTCAGCTTCTATGTAGTATTTAAAGAGAACAATGCTTTCTGGTTTTATGCCTCATTATTAAAATGAGAAAGATAATTTGGTTATAAGCTGTATCTCCTTGTAATGGGCACAAGAATTGTAAAATGTGAAATTAATACAGGCAGAAAGGAGTGCTTATTGCTGACGGGGGCACTCCTCTTCAGACATCGCATGCTGTGCTTCACTGGGCAGAAGACAAGGCTGTGTACTGCTTCTCAAGTCTGGCTGGATGAGAGCCCCTGCCTCCCAGCAGGTGGGGCTGGATAGGCACTGGCCCAAGGCTACCCTCCAGCTGTCTGCCCTCCTCTCACTGCCCAGGAACAACCTGACAGAGCCTGTGGGAGGGGATCCAACAAAGAGCCTCCAATGCTGAAGGATGGGACTGTTTCTGTCCCCGTGGATACAGACTGAGCTCAAAGAAACGACATGTGATAACATGTTAAGTTTGACTAGAATAATCAGAAGGATAGAAAATGTCCCAAACCTACTTCAACTATGGAATCTTTATTTATTGTTCTGGAAATACAGATTGAACCCATAACTCTGTACATGCTAGGCAACTATTCTTGAATTGAGTTATACCTCCAGATTAAAGTACAGTGTTGATGAGGGTTATCTAAGTTTTGCAAGAAGTTCAAAGGCGGACTTATGAATGCATCATTTAGAATCCCAGTATCTTTATACTCTAGAGAGAAATGTACAGTCAACTTTGCAGATTACAGCAAAAACAATCATGAAGATAGTTCTATCAGCCTCAGGTCACATTGATCTACATGTAAAGGAGGGAAAGACCCTTTTAGAGAGAACTGCAGAGGACTGAGGAGTTTGTCTATCCATCGAAACTGATGGGAACTTCTCAGAGGGAAGTCAGCATCCCCTGGAGTTTGGTGGGGTAAAGAGCAGTCAGCAAGAAATGGCCGTATAGTAGATATTTGGGCTTTTGATCAGAGATGTGCCAGAGTCTAGCCCCTGGAGGAACAAATACAGGTTTCACAGAAGAGCATGTCCTCATTCTTCACTCAAGGACACCTGCCCAGAAAGGTGAGTGGCAGAGCAGAACCCAGGGCTGGAGCAGGTGGACTGGGAGTGGGATGAAATGAAGGAAGACACGGGGCATGGCTATGCCAAAGATCATGGAAGAAGGGTCCAGCATTCAGCTCACTAAAAAAAAAATCTACAAATGGACCTCACTGGTGAGAGAGGTAACAGTTATAATGAATGCCACCACCCAATGGTACAGGGTTACATGTACCAATTCGATAGCTCATGACAATTCCTAAATAGATGTCTCCGAAACCTAGAGAGTTCTGAAACAGAAACTGGCTGACTGGGTAGGGGCAGCTCCCTGAGAGACCAGCCTGGACTCTCACTAGCTTACTGGGTAGGGGCAGCTCCCTGAGAGGCTAACCTGGACTATCTCTGGCTTACTGGTTAGGGACAGCTCCGAGAGGCTAGCCTGGACTCTCGCTGGCTTACTGAATAGGAGCAGCTCCCTGAGAGGCTAGCCTGCACTCTCGCTGGCTTACTGGATAGGGGCAGCTCTTTGAGAGGCTAACCTGGACTCTCTCTGGCTTACTGAGTAGGGGCAGCTCCTGAGAGAGCAGCCTGGACTCTCACTGCAGGGCTAAACTGGTTGAGCTTTAGACTCTTCACTGCTACAACTCTATTTTATAATCAAAAGGTCGAAGGTTTTAAATCATGGACCTCAGTATTTTTATTCCTGACAGAAACAATAAAAAGCTTACAGTATCCACCCAAAAGCTCATTCAGGGTCAGAAATCCAGAACTTGGATTTCCAGGTGTAGAAATTGAAATTTCATGTACCTGTCTGTTTTTCTCAATAAATTCCTTATTGGACACTTAATCTTGACCTTAATAAAAAAAAACTCTGTCTCATTCACAAGTGAGTACATAAAATTGAAAAGTAAATTTCTTTTTCTTTAGGTGCTTTTCCCCTGCCCTCTGGTTTCCATCAAATTTCTCAGCTTCTACCAACCGTTAAGTTGAGAATTCAAGAATAGTGTTCATTAGAATGAGTTGTTCTTTATCCTCAGATTTCTCCCTACAGATTTTAAAATTGTTTTCATAGGAATTTAGACTGCTTTGACATCCTAAGTTACTCCAGTAAGAATAGCTAAGAAAATAAAATAAAATAAAACAACAACAAGAAGAGTTTCTGGTGAAAACGTGGGGAAAGGTGAACCCTTATTCACTGCTGGTGAGACTGTAAACCACAATGGAGCAAGTGTGGTGATTTCTCAAAGCACCTAAAATAGAACCATATGACCCAGCTATTTCACTCTTGGGTATATATATGACTGGAAACCAACTAATTCAGAAATGCTTGAATTCTGCATTTATTTTTATACTATTTACAAATAGGCAGGAAATTGTTGGTTGAGAAAAACAAGATATATATAATTTCCTTTATGCAGCCATAAAGAAAAGAATGAAATCATGACTTTCCAAGAAAGTAGATACAAGTAGAAATCATTATGTTAAGTGAAATAAGCCAGATTCAGAAGAAAAATATTGAATGCTTTCTCTTACATACAGAGCATAGATTTAAAATTATGTATGTGCATATATATGTATATGTCTATATCTACCTATTATCTATCTATCTATCTATCTATCATCTATCTATCTATCGATCTATCGATCTATCTATCATCTATCTATCTACAATTTTGTCAATCTAATCTCTCCCACCAAAGAACTTTTGCTATCTTTTGAGGTTCTTCCGAGAATTCCAATATTATGAAAATTTCTTTCTCTTCCTAAAGAGTTTACAAAGATAAAGATTTCTTTATCTCAGAGATAAGCAAATGTTTCAGTCATAGCCTCCTGGAAATAAAAATACTGGAAAGTGTCAGAGGAAGTTTTATTTGCTTGTCAAATTTTGGGACGAAAAGAAATGACACCGAAAAAGCCCTGGTAGCATTTACAATTTCATCTTGGAGACTTTTGCTTGTTAATTTGCAGAGCAATGTGGATTCCTCCTGTCAGGTTTGAAAGACTGATCCGTGAATAAAAACACTGTAAAAATGAAGACAGAGCTTTGCCATGCTAAAACACGGTGCCTAGCAAGCGTGGAGGCACTCTAATCTGCCCAGATGTCTCAATCTCGCAGTCATTATTTAATCCCTCTCAAACAGCTGGAGTAGCGGCCCAGAGGAAAAACATACACAGGTTAAGAGGGGATTGTTAGCAAGCTTTTGATGCCCTGAGTCTAATTCCTATATCAGGATTCATAATTGCATCTTTAGTCTGTAATGCCAAGAATGGAGAACAATGTGAGTTATGGACAGTCTTCACATTCATATTTCTTACTGGCTTGCATGTGATGAAGTCCAGGGCAATCCAGCCAATGCTCATCTTGTTCTCTGCAGCAGTAAATTTATCTCAGCAATAGTTTCCACAGCATTGACCACAGCAAGCTGGAAATAGCTAAGCTGTCGGTTACCTGAATCTTAGCCAAGTCTGGTGGATACCAGTGGAAACAAACAGCAGCTACAGACACCAACTGTTTTTGTATATTTTTTTATTAATTAGACAAGGCTAATGCAACAGTTACATAAGATGATTAAATACATCTAATGGGAATGTCTAGCTGCAAAACGTATTTTACTAGAGTAAATAACTCAACTTTTTTTAGAACAAAAAGACCACCCCAAGTTCACTATCTACTCTGGCCTTTTGTAGAACACAGTCTTGTTGCTTCATGCTCTGGTGCTATTTACAGGGGAGGGGCAAGGGTGATGTCACCTTTTTCAAAAGCTTCTTGGCATCAAAATAATTGGAAATTTTGGATGGGCTCCAAGCTACACATGCTCACCTTCCATTCTGTATTGAGTAGGGTTGGCATGACCACATTATGGCACTAGTAACACTACCCACAAATCGGCCACAGCGAGAAGGCAACTAGTATATTCATAACAGTTAGGGAAGGGAGCACATATTCATTTGTGAATCTTGTCAGTAATTACGCGTGCAGCCTTTGACTTCACGAGGGGTAAATCTAATTGAAAAAGATTTTCGCTCTTTGTGCACTTTGCTCTTCCACGATTGCTGGCAGGGACATCCTAATCAGGTGTAATTAATGGCATTATTTGCAATGATACAAATAATAATTAAAAAATTCAAGAGTATGACCTCATTAAAGATCACTGAGTGGAAGGTAATGGGATTATAGAAGAGAAAGCTAATTTAAAAACTACACACAAATTAAAAATGAATATGGGAAACAATTCTGAAGGCTCCTGAGTTGGGAAATATGACTTTCTTCCTGGGCGGGCACACTACCTTACTTCTTTGTTAACTGTGTGCTACGTGATCTGCTGAAAGAGAGATGAGATGCTAGAAATATCTCTAAGTATGGATGGCATTCAGTGACCTATGTCTTTACCTGTTCTGAAGTTCCTGGTTAAGAGAGGATTCCAAAGCAAGGTCCACCCAAACCAAATACAAATCACAGACATGGAAACCCTATCTCATTACTTTGAAGGAGTTCGACTGGGGAAATAATGATTAAGAATTTTTAAACTAGGAGATGGCTCAGTGAGTGAAGTGTGAAGTGAGCCAGCCTGATGACCTGAGTTTAGATCTCAGCATCTGCTCAAGGCTGCTGTAGAAGCACAAGCATCTTTAATCCCAGCATTTCCCAACTGGGAGATAGAATCAGTAAAAACTTGCAGGCTAGCTAAGCAATCAGCAGAAAAACCAAAAGAGAACCTGTCTCAAACAAGGTGAAAGGTAAGGACTGATATGACACCTGAGGTTGTCCTCTGGCGTCCGTACACTGGGGCATGCCTGTGCTCGCATTCAGATTCACATACACATGAACACACAGGTCATGCAAGCAAACACACATACAAATAATTATGCAGTTTGCAAAAGTAGATGTAATGCAAAATACTTGGAAAAAATTAATTGTAGCAGATTGGAGGAGACGGTCTCTTTGAAAATTTGAATTTACACAACTCCTCATACTCCACAAGCTCAAGGATCACGGTGGGAGGGGCTCTGGGAAGATGAGAAGAGTCAAAGGTGATGGGTGACTTCAGTGAGACAGTGCTGCTTGTGTAGGACGGTGCTATCGCATCACAGTGGCTGTGACTCGATACCTGAGCAAGATGGGGGCGTGGGGGCAAGTGACCTTTCTAGCAGAAGAGGATTGGCAACTGATGACCGCTGGGAAGGAGAGTGCATGTTTTCTTCAAGAACACGTCTCCTGGGAGGCTACCCATGATCTAGTAATGGCTCTACACTCATGCACATATAAGCAGTACTAAATGGGCTCAGTAATTTAAAAACAATTACACACAACTAGGAAGGATAGTGGAGGAGGAACATGGAAGGAGTTGGAGGGGAGGGAATAGGCTTTTATTTCATCAAAACACATCATATATATAAATGAAATTTTCAAACAATAAAAATTTTAACAAAAATATGTTCATTAAAAGTGTAAATTAAATATTAATAAATACATTTTTTAATAAAGATCTCAATGTTTTCACAAGTGAGATCTTAGGAAGTAAGTTGTCTTTCTCTCTGAAAATAATCTAAAGCCAGTGAGTGGTACTGGTCAAAAAAGAACAGATCGGGGAAATTGTTGAGGATGGACTGAGGCCAAAAGCTACCCAGACAAATGTGGTTCTAGGCGCTGACCATTCAGGGTCACCTGTTTCTCCAGAGCAGGTTCTGGGCCAGCGTGACGACCCTGGTGTGGCTTGCTGCATTAGTGTCTCTGCTCCCAGGGACTGGAGCTGGGAAGATGTGCACTGTGACTTACCCTCAGTTCCTCCGGACTGCTAGAAGGACTTTGCTCTAATCCGTTCTTATCTCCCTTTGAAAATAAATGAACGTGTCTGGCTTTGTTCAGCACTTCATGAAGTGCTGAAGCCTATGCCAGTGGTTCTGTTCTGAAAGTCCCACACTGGGGCTGTGCAGTGCCTGTTTTTCACTCCTCTCTAGGCTCCCGCTGTCACCGTTGCCCCCACTGCACTGTTCCCTGGCACCCACGGATACAGGCATGATTGTAACTGTAACTCCTAGGTCCTGCTCAGGCAGTTCAGAGCTTGAGAATGGAATGGCTGAGACGGTTTTGGGAAAGAGGCTTCTTGTGGGGTCTTGACTTACAGATATTTACATGTGTAAGAAGTCTAAGAGAGTTAAAATAGCATTCATCTGGTATGAAGAAAGAGTGAGGCAGAAGAGGGAATACAACAGTAAGCAGTGGGATATAGGAACATGCATGCATATACATGTCCAAGTTAATGCTAACTCTATACAAAACATAATATTATCTCTGAGTGGTACTCTTTTGGGTTCTTACGATTTTGACTTACATTAATTTAAAAGGGGGAGATAAGAAAAAAATTAAGCATAAAAGGTAAATTATAAATTGGAAAAATATTAAAGGCATAGAAAACAGATTATTAGTCTTAAATATAACTTGATTAACAATAAAACCATCCAAAATTATTATCAGAAAGGCTAAGAACATAAAACCAGCAAAAATACTGGCTGGAGAAAGAAACAATAAAATTAGTGTGAATTCAATCAGTTGGGCATTCTCATATGCTGCTTTATTTTTTGGATGTGCTTATGTTTTCACATGTGTGTGCTGTCCACATACTTCAGTGTATACAAGTAAGCGGAGGTCAGAAGGCAACCTTAGGTGCTTTTCCTTAGGCATCATTGCCTCTTTTTGAGACAGGGTCTCTCATTGGCCTTGGATTTGTTGAGTACACTGGGCTGGCTGGTCCAGTGATCCTCAGGGATCTGGTCATCTTCCCCTCTCAGCACCAATCTTACAATTCATGCATTCTCTTATCTTAATATTCTATATGTTCTTGGGATTGAATGGAAGTATTTTTGTGCATAACTTAACAATCTTTCCAGCTCCCCAAATAATGTCACTTTAAATGATATCACAGGCTCAGATATTTTATCTGGAATCTCGAAAGATGTCATTTGGGCTTTGGAATTCATAAACATTCAAAAAAGAAAGAGATTGTGTGTAGCATGCACACATGTCAAACAGAACCGCCAGTCAGAGGAGAAGCAGTATCCAATATTCAGACATAGTAATGTCTCTTCCATTAAACATACCAACAGCCATAGGAATTATGCTGCCAAAAACTGACAACCAGGTGAATTTCTATCGAAAACAGCTTTGCTACAACTTGAGTTCAGGTTAGATTTGATGCCAAATGCATCCTGAACAAATCTGTGGTTTTCAAAGAAACATAGACTTTGCAATTATTGATACGAAGTTCCTAACAGTTTGTGCAATTTTTTTCTAAAAATCAACTTGGCCACATCATTATAAATTTTGGATCTTAAAATATAATACAATTTCCCCTTTTTCTGAGAGGGAGAAAATAGCAATGCAGAACAAGAGTTATATGCAGGTACGTCTGCAGTAATGCTATCTGTAACAATAGAAGTAGAATTAGCATGAAAACATAACAGTAAAGTAATGGCTATATTATGAGGAAGTGAAATAAAGAGAGATTATGTGACCATAAAAATAATTTTGAGGGTACCTAATGAGTCAGGAAAAGGCTCATTACTTATTTCTGAGTGAAAAATTATACTTCACACTTGCAGTGACTGCAATTTAGAAAGTATATACACATTTGCAGCAAAAAAGATGAATATAACAAAATATTCACAGTGAATACAGCTAAGAATTAGAATTGAAGGTGAGCTGAATGGTGGAGGTGGACACCGTTAATCCCAGCACTCAGGAAGCAGAGACAGATGGATCTCTGAGTTTGAGGCCAGCATGGTTCATTGTGAGTTCCAGGACAGATAGGGCTACACAGAGAAACCCTGTCTAGAAAAAAACAAAAGAGTGACTTTTACTGCAATATTTGTATTTATTTCTTTCAAGGTTTTCATAAAGAACATGTATTGTTCTTATAACTATTCATTTTGTCCCTAGGATTTCTCATACATTTTATCTGAGTATATAAAACTGCTCCTGTAGGAGGAATCTATGTAGTAAGTAGGTGAAGGGATAAGTTTGGTTGCCTCTTGCCCTTTAGCCATCACTTTCTTGGAAAAAATTTGGCTTTTGAGAAGAAACCCTAAAAGAAATTATCGGTTCTTCCACTCACAAGGGTGATGGTGAAGTTTTAAAGCGGGGTCATAGCTATTTTCCAGGAAATTACAGCCATCACTTACTTGACACCAGCTGAAAAGCTCATCACAGGGAAGAAGAGTCCATCTGTGTTGAAATTCTCAAACATCCCCTGCACAGGTTGCCCGTTGATTCGGAAAGAAATGCTGGGTACTCCAAGGTCAAGGCAGCAGCTCACCACATCATCTGACTTCAGCAGATGCTGGTTGATGGAGGCCACAGCTCTGGGTATCCGGCCTGGTGAGTAGAGAACAGAAATAAAACTGTGGGCCCCTCGAGGCATGCATCTGGTAGACAGACAAAGTTAGAGGATTCTACTGGAGACGGGAAACCTAACAAGCATGCAGTATAAGAAGGGTTCAGGATATGCTACCGTAGTTGAAATGTAAGTCAGAGAGAGGAAACTTATCTCCTAAGCTGATGAGTGGATAGACACAGTGCTTGACATGAACTGAGTCTCAGAGGCGCTCTAAAGCTACTAAGAATAAGAACGAGGAGGAGTGAGTCTTCTGGGCATGTGCTAAGACTACCCTGGGGCCAGAAGTAATGGACAGATGACCTTTACTAAGTGGAAGTCGTGGATGTAGGTGTATACACATTTAGTCATAGGCAAGAGAAGGTCTTGCTCTCTTCTGCTTTCTCAGAAAGATATGGACACTGTTTGAAAAGCCAGGAGAGAGGACTGAATCCCCTCTAGCCAGGAAACCACACAATAAGGTCTGACTGTTTGAAATAGCTTTATTCAGATGAGGAGGAAAAAACACATTGTCATTTATATCTGCATTAGTGCTTATGAAATGTTTTTCTTCTTCACAAAATGATTGAAGACTTCTGACCTAAAATAGTGAGAAAATAACTTGTTTTCCGGTGTTATTATCATCCTGATTCCCATCCTTCTCTTGGGTTTCTGTTTCTACCGGGAACAGAAGAGCAGACAGGGAGAAGTTTGAAATTAATATAGGGTTTCAGGAATAAGAGACAGACATCTTGTTTCTTAATTGTATAATTACTGTGTATTCATTATAAATATTAACCATTATGTAGAAAAGTAAGAAAAAGAAAAATGTAACTCCACAATGCAGCGAATGAGTGACTTTGGAATGCTTTGCCCTCAACAGGACATCGTATCAAGACCCTGCAAGACTCAAGGAACATCACAAAGAGGGTCCTAAAGAAGATAGGAGGTGCCGGGTGGTGGTGGCACACGCCTTTAATCTCAGCATGCAGGAGGCAGAGGCAGGCGGATCTCTTTGAGTTAGAGGCCAACCTGGTCTACAAAAGCTAGTTCCAGGACAGGCTCCAAAGCTACAGAGAAACCTTGTCTCAAAAAACCAAAGGGGGGGGGGGGAAGGAGACAGGAAGAATAGGTTGCAGAGGAGGGCTGTGAAACGGAGTCCTCTCGACAGAACAATTCATGAGATTATGGCAGTTGTGGATGTCTATTCATGACTTAAGTGGGATTGAACCTCTCACCATTTCCTCACGTGTAGGGGGTAGTGATGAAGCCCCACTTCTCACTCACATAATAAAGGCAATATATAGCAAGCCAATAGCTAACATCAAATTATATGGAGAGAAACAAAGTGATTTTACTAAAATCAGGAGCAAGACAAAGATGTCCACTCTCTCCATATCTATTAAATATAGTCTAGCTAGGATAATAAGACAACAAAAGGAGATCAAAAGGGATACAAATTAGAAAGGAAGAAGTCAAACTTTTACTATTTGCTCAAGATATGATAGTATACATAAGTGACCACAGAAATTCTACCAGGGAACTCCTATAGTTGATAAATACTTTCAATAAGGTGGCAGGATACAAGAGTAACTCAAAAAAAATCAGTATCCCTCATATATACAGATGATAAATGGACTGAAAAAGAAATCAGAGAAACACCACCCTTCACAATAGCCACAAGCAACAAAAATAGCTTGGGGGTAACTCTAAACAAACAAGTGAAAGACCTATATGATAAGACCTTTAAGTCTTTGAAGAATGAAAATGCAGAAGATATCAGAAAAATGGAAAGACCTCCCATGCTCTTGGATAGGTAGGATTAAAAAAAATAGTAAATTGACAATATTATCAAAAGCAATGTACAGATTCAATGCAATATCCATCAAAATCCCAGTACAACTTTTCACAGACTTCGAAAGAACAATACTAAATTTCATATGGAGAAACAAAATGCCCAGGTTAGCCAAAACAACCCTGTACAATAAAGGAACATCTGGAGGCATCACCATCCCTGACTTCAAGCTCTTTATTAGAGCTTCAGTAATGAAAGCAGCTACTATTAGCATAAAAAACACAGGTGGACCAATGGAACTGAACCAAAGATCCTGATTTTAACCCACACACCTATGAACATCTGATGACAATGAAGCTAAAATATAAAATGGAAAAAAGAAAGCGTTTTCAACAAATGGTATTGGTATAACTGGATATCGACATATAAGAGAATGCAAACAGATCCATATCTAGTGCCATGCACAAAACTCAAGTCCAAATGATCAAAGATGTCAATATAAATCCATCCATACTGAACCTCATAGAAAAGAAAGTGGGAAATACTCTCGAACACATTGACACAGGAGATCACTTTCTAAATATAACACCAGCAGCACAGACACTGAGAACAACAATTAACAAATGAGACCTCCTACAGTTAAGAAGCTTCTATAAAGCAAAGGAAATGGTTAACAAGGAAAAACAGCTCCCTACAGAATGGGAAAAGATCTTCACCAACCCCAAATCTGATAGAAGGTCAATCTCCAAAATATACAAAGAACTCAAGAAACTACATATCCAGCTATGAAATAATCCAATTTAAAAATGGTGAATGGACAGAATTAGAAAATTATTATGAGTGAGGGAGGTAACCTAGATCCAGAAAGACAAATATAGTATTTACTCACTCTTAAGTGGATACCAGGTATAAAGCAAAGGATAACGAGCCTAAGTCCACAACCCCAAAGAAGCTAGAACCCCCTTTCAGAAACAGATGGAAGCAGATGCAGAGTTTCACAACTAACCAGTGGGCCGAGCTCCAGATGAAGAGATGAAGAAGTGATACTATGAACAAAGGGGTCAAGACCACGATATAGAAACCCACAGAATCAGCTGACCCAAACTAGAGGGAGATCACTAACTCCAGACTGACAACTGGGAAACCTGCATGGGACTGAACGAGGTCCTCTGAGTAGAGGTGACAATGGTGTGGCTTGGGATATCTATATATCTATATCTATATATATAGTCACTGGATCTAACTCTAATGCATTGCTGTGGAATTATGTTTTTATATACTAAATATCTGTCAATCGTATTGGTTTAATAAAACACTGCTTGGCCAGTAGCCAGGCAGGAAGTATAAGTGGGGCAACCAGACTAAGAGAATTCTGGGAAGAGTAAAGTCAGAGACGCAGTCACTATCCAGACACAGAGGAAACAAAATAAGAATGTCTCACTGAGAAAATGTGTTAAGTCACGTGGCTAAACACAAACAAGAATTATGGGTTAATTTAAGTTGTAAGAGCTAGTTAATAATAAGCCTGAGCTAGTAGGCCAAACAGTTTATAGTTAATATAATTCTCTGTATGTTTCTTTGGGACTGAACGGCTGCAGGACTGGGTGGGACAGAAACTTTCATTTACAAAAATGCATGACCTGACTTTGTGGAGACCATTCTCTATGGAGAGATAACCTTGCTCAACCTAGGCACGATGGGGGGTTTGGTCCTGCCTCAACAAGGTGTTGATACAGTCTTAGTTGACTTCCCAGGGGAAGTCTGCTCTCTGAGGAGTAGATAGAGGTTGGGTGAAGGGAAGGGGAGAGCCAGAAGAGAGGAGGGAGAGAACCATGAATTGGTATGTAAAAAATAAATTAAAAAAAATATGAAAGAAACTCAGAAAAACCTGCTCTGTTTTGTCCCACTTTTGCTTTCTGATTTTCCATTAAAATGGGTGTTACCAATAAAGTGTTTCCTTTTACATTATTTACCATCCAGAAAATACCATTGATGAACAATTCCCAACACATCTGTGACTTGGGAACTAGAGAACAATGAAATGTGACTTTGCACAGTAACTTTAAAGGCACCCAGAACATTGATAGATAAACATGAAGTTCCCAGGAATCATCGTCTTCCTAAACCTCTTATAAACCACAGTGAAACTTGCAGTGTTGAGCTGTGGTTTTACTGTCTACTCTTCCCCTCTCCTTTAAGTCCTTTGTGAGTTCTCTGTGGCACTGAGAGATAAGGAACCACGCCTCTTAGTGGTTGATACACCCAGTGTCACTCTGCTGAAGAAAACTCCCTTCCCCAGCAACTATCAATTTCAAAATATAGCCCAGCTATGTTTGGTTCCCTGGGTTTAAGAGGGTCTTCTCCTTCCGCATTCTTGATAGCTGAGTTGACAGGCCTGTGTCACGCAGTCCAACTTTTACGTCTTATTCTAATTAAAGAAACAGTCTCTACAAAGTAAGCACTTTCGCAAGTGCCCCTCTCTTAATCAACAATTGTGGGCAAAGCTATTATTCTTCCCTTGACCCTTTCACTGATAAAATGTTAGCATTGCAACTCCAGCTGCTACATCGATTGTTCCTTAATAAATATGTTACAGATCAGTTCCAGTCAGTGGCTTAATTTATGCTCACAGATAACGATAAAGTTAATCAACCTGGAAATTTCAATCTTGAGAAAAGGAGAAGATTTGTCATGACTAGTTTCCAGTCTCTCCCCCTCCTCATCTTCCATCTTTCCCTAGAAGTGGAGTGTTACTTCTGTGCCATTTATTCATCAGGTAATTCCCTTTCCTCAGCTGCCCCAAATTCCCTGCAGTCCTGGTGGGAGTCATTAACAGACTCCTTATTTCTTCAGCTGAAGCACAAGGTGATATATTTACCTGGAATGCCTCTTACAAGATAGATGTGTCCTGTGTGGGGCTAGAGCAGTCAGGATACAGCCTGGACTTAAGGAAGCATTGGGTTTCAGAGAGGGAGAGGGAAAAGGATAAATGTCACGGACAGTCTTCTCTAAATTTCACCTGATGGTAGAGACTAAGGGATTGAGACCCTTGGACACAACTCTATAATTGAGACCCTTGATATACCTCTGTAGTATTATATCATGAAGCATGTGTAATGCTTGAACTTACAATAAGCCTTTGCAAAGCTGAGTTGTTCTCACTTCTCCAACAAAACGGAGCCCCCGCTAGAGATGATTAGTGTGGCCTGGATCACTTAGCTTGCTTGCCCGCATAGGACATAGAATAGGATCAATGAAGAGCTGAACAGGAACAGCTATGGAATAATGCAGTTATGATGTTTAGGTCCTTTTTTTTTTGGTTTTTTTCGAGACAGGGTTTCTCTGTGGCTTTGGAGCCTGTCCTGGAACTAGCTCTGTAGACCAGGCTGGCCTCAAACTCACAGGATGTTAAGGTCCTGAAACGCACAAAAGTGTGGCTCTTTTTGATATACAGTGGTTAGTTTCTTTGCCTCTGGATCCACTGACGTTTTCATTCCCAAGTGTCTACAAATAGCTACAAGAGTTTCCTAAGTGCCTAAGCGTACTGCTGCAGCATGGAAAAAGATGAAGTAAAGCTTTTCCTCTGAGAGTGACTCATTTGCCTTTGAAACCAGAGTCCGATATGCTTCATCCACTCTGTGACTCATGTTCTCGCAGTCTCTATGTAGAGTCCTCTGCAGGTATGTAAGGTCTGGTTTCCTCTGAGCACAAAGACTTGGGGTGATAAGATGGTGGCCATTTAGTGGTCAGCGTGGAAATGGCTCCCAAGTGCAGCTCTTTCCGTCACTCACAGACTTCATCCTGCCATGCCAGGAGTTGCTGATATGTGTGAGCATCCTTCCATTCCTACTCACAGTCATTCTCACTTCCCAGAAATAGTGTGTAGTATGTGGACACAACCCAAGCTAAAGGCTCCTACCATGCCCCCTCAGACTCAGTGATCCCACAGCAGATCTTGGAGAATGAGGAAGGGAAGAGACATCCTCTGTGGGGAACTAGGGAGGTGAACGGGGGAAAGACAAATTTCCTTCTGCTTAGTTCCCCCTCCTGACATTTTTCATCATGTTTGTCAGGTACACATTGTCGCTTGGAGCACGTAGAACCCGAGTAGACTTTTGCATTCTCCCCATCCCTCTCAATGGTCCAGGATACATAAAATGTACATATGAGTACATGTACAATAGCCCTAAAACTTTCAAACTGCATGCAAAACAGCAGAAATAATGAGAAACTTCATCTTAACAAATTAAAAAATAATAACTACTTCAAGAAACATGCCATCAGAATCTCAGGTGACAGTGATTATTGATATCAAGCAGTTATGGTATTATCTATATGGTAGTTCTCAACCTGTGGGTCGTGACCCCTTTGGGGAGGGGTCAAAGATTCTTTCACAGCGATTGTCTAAGACCACTGAAAACACAGATACTTACATTATGATTCATAAGAGTAGCAAAATTACAGTTATGAAGTAGCAATGAAAATAATTTTACGGTTGGGGGTCGCACAACATGAGGAACTGTCTTAAAGGGTCACAGCAGTAGGCAAGCTGAGAACCACTGGTTGAGGGGAAGGAGGAGAAGGTGCTGGGTATACAGTTCTCAGTTACACAAGAAACTTCAATACGTAGTTTCATCTTGTAGAGAAATGTTTCTTTCATGCTGAAATTAAGGAAGACTGCATCATGGCTTCTCTATAAGGAGCATGCTCACTGTGCTTCTGTGAGACATTTTAACAGGCACACGTTATCACCAACTGCAGGTTCTTAAGGAAATATAGACAATGCATGATTTGGACAACAAGCAGGAGAGGTGTGGTACTTGCTTAGGGTAAAAACCTTAGATGTTTTTCACCCAGACACAAACAAATCCATCCTTCATACTCATGAGCCATACACAGATATGGGAAAATCATTGGTATTTATCTCTTTAAAAAAAGTCTTGAATTCCTTTTGAGATTAATGCTGACCTACAGCTATTAACAGTCTTAACATGAAACAAGAAGTAGTGTTGAAATCATGGCCTTGATGATGTAATCAGATCAGGAGACTTCCCGGGGTGCCTTAGTGCATCAGTCTCTGTATCTGTAACGTGAGTTCAGTATTTGCTACCTTAAAGGTCATTCTGACATTAAAGCATGTAGCTCACCGCCCAGTAAATAAAGCTGAGTATTGCCTATGTGGCTATTCATAAAACCCAAACAACCCTATTTGTAATAAAGACAGACAGATATAGACACTAAGTGTGTTAGATACCTTTCTTATGGCTGTGATCAAATAGCTACAAGAAAGGAAGGAAGGACTTAACGTTTGTTCATAGTCATCTTAGCAGGGGAGAAATGATGGTGGGCGGATCAGTGCAAATAGGAATGAATGGCAGGTACTTGTTAATACATTAGTGGACCAGAAACTGGAGAGAGGACAGAAATTAGAGCTTGACTATAAACCTCAAGGTTTGACTCCAGTGACCTATTTCCTCCAGCTAGGTGCCACCTCCTCACAGTATCACAACTTTTCAAAAAAGTGTCAGCAGCTGGTGATCAGGTATTCAAACACATGAACCTGTGAGGAGCAGTTTACATTTAAATTGTAACAGTGACGTTAAGTTAAGTGGTCTGTATTGGATGACATAGTGAGAAACTCTTAGAATAAAGCTACAAATGAAGCTTATTTAACCTGTTGCTCTTCCTACCAAACAATCTCATGGGATTTAAGCATTTCTATCATTTCAACTCAACGTGTATTCTGTGAGATTCAGTTATTTGCAACAGTAGAATAGAGGGTGGAAGCCTTCACAAGGTACTCACCTGACCAAAGATGAAGTCCGTCAAAGCCATAGGAGTATAGGTCATCGCCGACACCATTGCCTCCCCATCCTTCTCCACCTCCAGGGTAGGGAGCATAGCCGGAGGAGGAGGCCCAGCCCACTCGCAGATGTGTGGGCTCTGCGGTTAGGAAAGGGTCCACCTGGTCGATAATCAACTCAAAGTACCACTTCTTGTACTGTGGCGAGCCTTCAGCCACTCCCAGGAAGATGTTTGGCCGGATACTGAAATGAAACATGGGATAGGCTGCTTCTGCAGAGAGCAAACAACTCAAAGAACAAATTGAACCAGACACAAGAGGAAGCACTGGCCCAATTAAACTTGGGCCAGTGCATTTTAATCATTTTATTTTGTTATTGTACAGCCTTTAGCAACTGGCCAAGCGGGTACTATGGAGACAGCAGTAACTTCTTATAAGATATAAATGTGGCTTTTGAAATATTCAGTCCAAGGCAACACATCTATGGAATGGAAACCATGGGCAACAGTGCTGTGAATGTTATAAGGGTTGTGTGAGCACCAACCTTTACGTCTGTCTGTAAGAAGGAGAAATAATTTACATGACTTCCATCTTCTGTACACGGGCTTTTTAAGTACAAACAATTTCAAACCAATAGTTCTTGTTCCCTAAGCATAATTAAGACGTAAAAGCAGGAAGAAGTCACTATTAGCTAACCTTGTTGAGGTGGGAAAAAGTGTGAGTCGGACAACTTGGAAGGGGGACTTGATCAGGGGAGGGGGAGGGAAATGGGAGGCGGTTGCGGGGAGGAGGCAGAAATCCTTAATAAATAAATAAATTTTTAAAAAAAAGAGTGTGGGACAGACAACTTAGCCTTCCCAATGTTTGGGTTATACTTGAAGAGAGACTTCCTGGACTTGGGTATGCTCCAGACAGACACATGTAACTCAGGCTGGTTAAAGATGCTTGGCAAGAAGGAAGATCTGAGTGGTGGCCAGGTCTCTGTGTTGCTCTGTGCTTTGGAAGGAAGTTTTTCCCTCACTACTGAGGGTCAGGATGTGGACCTAGTAGAAAATGCAAGAGGAACATAAAGCCTGCCTGGTTCAGTGAGCTCACATGAGTTGCATGTGGCCACATGTAGAAACCAGGAGGGTTGGAGGTTTGGTTGGGTCTTTCTTGACCCTCACAGACATCAGTCAGGTAAATGCTCATGTGTCCTTGAAAGTAAGTATAGTAATAAGGTGGGACATACATTATACTAAAATGTTTTAGAAAAATGGTATATAAGAACATGAATGTATCATAAAGGAATACTAAAGGTTCATTCTTTTTTTTTTTAAGTAAAACCTCAATCATTAGAATGTACTTACCTTCCATTCTCAGATACTTTAAGGGTAATTTTATAAAACTCCATTAAAGGAGCTGGAGGACAAGGACCTAGTCATACCAAGTGTACCTGTGCATGGTCTGATCATACTTGCTTGAGATACCACAACGTCCTGTTTCCTACCTAGAGACACACTTGGCATCTGGAATGGCAATAGTGACCCTACCTGGTGACATCATTAATTAGCCGTGTCTGCAGGAGCAGGTTCCTCCGGGGTAGTAGGTTGTCACAGATCAGATTCTGGTTGGCTCTTACTGCGACCCCATTGCAGAGACAGAGGGAACATAGGACATCAAGAACCTGCCAGAAGACACTGCTGTTGGTTGTTTTTCTCTTTTGGGGGGCCCACCATCCAGCTCCCAAATAAATCACACATGTAGGCTTATTATTATTTATAATCCCAGCCTTAGCTTGTCTTGTCTTTTTTTTTTGCCAGCTTTTCTTAACTTTAAATTACTTTTTGCCTCTGGGCTTTTACCTTTCTCTAGTTCTGTATACCTTTCATTATTTCTTACTCCATGGCTTGCTGTGTAGCTGGGTGCCTGGCACTGATGCCCTCCTCCCCTTGTTCTACCTTATTCCTCTTCCTCTCCCAGATTTCTCCTTCTATTTCACTCTGCCTGCCAGCCCTGCCTATCCTTTCTCCTGCCTTGCTACTAGTTGTCTGGCTCTATTAGACCATCAGGTGTTTTAGACAGGCAAAGAATTACAGCTTCCCAGAGTTAAACCAACTCAGCACAAACAAAAGTAAACACACCTTAAAATAATATTCCACAATATTACACACCCACCCTACACCTCAGCTCCAAGAGGAAGGGTACATTACACAGAACTCGATCGCCATCACACACAAAAGTAGCAGGAGGCCTGGAGGGTAGGGGCGAGCAAAGGGCCTATGGAGAACTAGCCTAGATCTGTGAGAGTCTTACTCAGCAGGCGTGACTGACGCTCCAGAGACAGCTGCTGCTGGGAAAATGAGGTCTGGCATCCTTCCAGACCCATGGCCTTGGTCTTACGCTCCATCTCTCCAGACTGTGCATCCCACCTGTGGTCAAATTCTATTATGGTGAGAACCAAAACTAAGGAGACAAGCTGTCCAGCCAGGGTCAGGACTAGGATGTGGTAAGATTCTCAAGGCACCAAATCCAGTCACTACTCATTAGCCCAGTCATTAAATCAAATGCTGTTCACAAGCCTTGCAGCCCGGCCTCTCCCTCTTACCCAGACCACATACACTGAGGATTAGTGAGGTGCTCAGACAGCTGGGAATGACAGACATTCAGAGCCCATTTGTTTAGGGTCTGGAATGCAGCCGGCTTGCAACCCTCAGGCAGCAGTGCAACTGGTTTTCGGGTATCTTGCTGTGATATCATCAGAGTGCCTTAAGATGCTCATAAATTCCTAAAAGCCAGTGTTCAGAGTGTTCACCAACTCTCTTCCTCCCACCTGGAAGGACAGCAAATCTGCAAGAGCCTAGGTGATTCATAAATCTGAGAAACTTGTCGCCAAGCCACGGTGGCTGTTTCCAGTTGCCTGGTAAGTGGAAATGGTCCTCTGCCTCCGCTCCTCCTCCGGGCTCTCATCTCATTTTCTCTATCTCATTGTGCCCCATTCCCTTGTACTCAGATTTTGTGTTTGTGCCACAACAGAGTAAACAGTGCTGGGGCAAGCACTGTTCCTCTCTTCTGCACAGGGAGGATGGCCAATAGCAGTCAATAAGTAGCAGCCACACTGACAGGGAGGTGGGCAAACACACTTCAGTCATTTAAAGTGGCCACCGAAGACTCAGCACTTGGTGAGGTCGGATACCTTAAGGTTGTTGACGGCATTTGTGTCCATAATTCTCCCAAACCAATTTTCCACCTGACTCCCTGAATGTCAACTTCGTTCCAGACAAATACGGAACACATTTATGGGACAAACAGAAAAAGAAGCCCTGAGGCAGCTTTACAGGGCACTCTTGCCATTACCGCTCCATGACAGATATCGGCTGTGGAAACTCGAAATCCAGAGGGTGATTTCTCATTCGGTGCAAAGAGCCATGAATGGCTGGAAAATGAAATACTTTCCATCTGGCCTATCATACAGTTTCATCTGTTTTGCTTTGGAGGGATGGCGGCGGGAACCTAGCTGTCACAGCCAGAGCCAAAGCTGAGCTTAATTCATATATAATAGCCAGAGCAAAGGAAATAGAGACAAGAAGCACACAGTCCGACAGAGCAATGCTCACCTATGAACAGCTGACACCATAAAGATGACATTTCTTCATGTATAATGGGGGAATAGGGACACACTTCTTTCTGAAAGTATTTAAAGGGGCTCTTTTCAATGAGAAGCAGGTGTAGATGGCCTGCACCACACGAGGTCACAGACATCTTGCCTAGACCATCTGTGCTTGCTAATTTCACTGCAGCCCCTGGGAAAGCTTGCCTGGTGAAGTAGGTTCTGCGGAGTGCTCCCCAAACTTCCCTTCTCTTCCTGAGCTGACCAAGAGGTCTACCTTACAGGTGTGTGGGGTCCCATAACTGAGTTCTGCTCAAGAGCAATCGGGTGGAGGTTAGGCTTCTGTAATCAATGGCCCACACTGGACTATCATGATTTCCATCACTGATACCGCGTGTCTTCCAATGGACATCCTTTGCTCTTTGTCTCCTTCAGTCCATATGGGAAACATACACTTATATGAGGATCCTACTTGAAAGAAAAGAACTCCCTATTGGATGTGAACAAAAACATTATTTGGATGTTTTATTGTCATTAGTTGTTATGTATAAAAGCAGACTTATTTTAAAATGTAAAATATACCTAATTTGTGATCTTTACATCAAGTTATACATTTAAAAGAGGGTGTTCCCAGCACCCTGGGCTCAGACCTATTCTCCCTGTGGCTGAGAACCAAGTGGCTGGCAGGCAATCACTGCTGCTGTGGCTGCCATAAAACAACCGATTTTAGGAGCTCTGGAGCAATGGTGTGGGAGTTAATGATTTGTTTGCTTACACTGTATCCTCCACCAACTCAGGCTAAACTTTTGATGCTGATTCATTCTTTCCACAGACCAATTAAATTACTATTTTACCATATATTTTTCTCACAAGTGACTCAAAATTATTGTGAAACAAAAACGATAATAAAAATATTTATCTGTGACCAGTTTGAGTAGATCTGTGGCAAGTCAGGGAAGCAAGATGAACACATTATCATTATTAATTATTATTAAATAATCATCATTTTATTAATAAAAGCCAACTCTGTGGGAAAATATTAGACAAGTGCTATATCTTTTTTTATCAATTTTTCTTTTTGCCAAGCAAATCAGTGCTAGTGACAATGTTGCTTTTCACTGATTATCCTGTCATCCTGTAAGACAAGCCATGTTCACATGTCTAGTCTTCCATCAGTTCAAGGTGAGACAGGAGTAGACTTGGGTCCTATTCACTCACTATTGTTGTCTATTCAACGTTTGACAAGCATGTATGGATGCCCGCATCATTAAGTACATGAGCTTGACCCTCTACTGACCACAATGACAGTCTTGATCATGAGGTAACTTAGAATGGGTAAGAGAAATATTCTGTGAAAATAATCACAGTGAAATGCAAATTAGAACAGTTGTTATAACACAAAAACATTCTCTAAGAGCAGAAGTGAGGAGATCAGTTACAACTGGGATTTTGAAGTTTCATGAGAAGAGTGGAATTGAAATTAACTTTTGAAGAGTGGACAAAAGTTGCTTTTTAATTGACAAGAGAAGGCCGTAGATAGGTCCTGGAGAAGTTGAAAGAGAGAAGCCGTGGATCGACCCACAAGAATAAAGTCACTGGAAGGTCAAAGCAGAGAGCAGATTAAAAAACTGAATGGAGTGGATCCCACAACCCACTTCTCTCCTTTTGGTAAAGATTACATTCTTTCCTATAACTTGTGATAGCAAATAAAGTAAAGCTTCAGATGAGAAGCAATGCTTTCTATATAGTGAACAAGCTAACAACTTAAATAGGATAAAGAGGAAGTGGCTGCACTTACATACAGTCTTGATTCTAAGCAAATGTGGGGAGATGCTATGAGATAACAATGGATTCTCAACCTCCACTGTATACATGAACTCTATAAAGCCCACTTTCACGAACAATGGAAGCCCTTAAGCTTTAGTGTTAGCATATAATGGCCTTTAATTGTAGAGGTTCCACTTTGAAGATTTTTTTATTTACATAATTCTAAAAATAAAATTAATATATTCTCAAGATATTTGAGCCATAAGGACAATATTCATCACGTTCAGATTGAGACACTGGTAAGAACTGTAAATGTTTGCTTCTAGCATGTCATTGATTAGCTGAGAGGTTACTGGAATATTGGTTAATAGCAGGAGTCCATGCTCTGCCTCTGCCAAGTGGAAATAATAATAACCACTTCATGGGGGCATGGTGAAGAGTAAGGAGGATGTTTGTGAACACAGAAAGTGGTACATGGCATTCCAAGTACTTGGCAAAAGAAACAGTGTTTGGAGCACTGAGTGACCTACAGGAACACAGAGGGACTGGGACTGTGGCCCTGACAGCACCATGAGGAGCAACCATCTGAGCCTTGGATTCATGGCACCTGGAAGATTGATCACCAGAGAAACAGACAGCCTCAACTACACCAACCAGAGGTAAGGATGGGTAGACAAGGTAAGGACACACACAAAACCACAAAGAGCAACACGGCACCAATAAAAACTAGTGGCCCCAAAAGCAGGACTTGAACAACCAAATATAGATTAAGCAGAAAAAAATGACCTAAAAAATAACTTTAGGAGAATGTTTGGGGCCCTTAAAGAGAAAATGAAAAATTAGAAGGAAAACTCCAACTCAACGCAGTTGGCTACATCAACAAAAACACAGGCAATAGATGATCTCACAGCAGCAAATCCCAAAGAAGAGAAAAACACACAAAATAACATCAACAACAATGGAAACTAAAATAGCAGGAGACAGCAATCACTGATCATTAATTTCCCTTAATATAAATAGACTCAACTCACCTATAAAAAGACACAAGCTAACAGATTAGATACGAAAACAGAATCTAATCTGTTGCATACAAGAAACACACCTCAACCTCAAAGACAGACATTGCCTCAGAGTAAAGGGTTGGAGAAAAATTTTTCAATCAAATGGACCTAAGAAACAAGGTAGTACAGCTATCGTAATATCTAACAAAATAGACTTCAGACTAAAATCAATCAAAAGAAACAAAGAAGGGCATTTCATATTAGTCACAGGAAAAATCCATCAAGAGGAAATATCAATACTGAATGTCTATGCCCCAAATAAAAGGGCACCCTCATATGTAAAAGAAACACTACTAAGCCTTAAAGCACATATTAAATGTCATATGCTAATATTTGAAGACTTCAACATCCCATTCTCACCACTGGACAGGTCGGTCAGAAAATTAACAGAGAAATAAGGGAACTAACAGATGTTATGACTCAAATGGACTTAACAGACATCTATAGAATATTCCATCCAAACATAAAAGAATATACCTTCTTCTCAGCACCTCATAGAACTTTCTCAAAAATTGACCACATACAAGGTAACAAAACAAACTACAACAGACATAAAAAATTGAAATAAGCCCACATATCTTATTGGATCACCATGGCTTAAAACTAGAATTCAACAGCAACACTAATTCCAGAAAGCCCACAAACACATGGAAATTAAACAATGCTCACCCGAATCATCAATGGGACAAGGAAGAAGTAAAGAAAGAAATTAAAGACTTCCTAAAATTCAATGAAAATGACCACACAACATACCCAAATCTATGGGACACAAGGAAGCAGTGTTAAGAAGAAAGTTCACAGCACTAAATGCCTACATAAAGATG
This sequence comes from Microtus pennsylvanicus, assembly GCF_037038515.1. NCBI lineage: Eukaryota > Metazoa > Chordata > Mammalia > Rodentia > Cricetidae > Microtus > Microtus pennsylvanicus. Next base: position 91,381,064 of record NC_134580.1, read on the forward strand.
TCAGAAAAATCTCACACTAATGAATTAACAGAGCATTTGAAAACTCTAGAACAAAAAGAAGCAAACTCACTCAAAAGAACTAGATGGCAGGAAAAAATCAAATTGAGAGCTGAAATAAACAAAATAGAAACAAAGAAAACAATATAAAAAATCACGGAGACAAAGAGTTGGTTCTTCAAGAAAAATCAACAAAATAGAGAAACCTTTATCCAAAATAACCAAAAGGCAGAGAGAGAATATTTAAATTAACAAAATCAAAAATGAAAAGGGGGACATAACAACAGACACAGAGAAAATTCAGAGAATCATCAGGTCATATTTCAAAACCTTTATTCCACAAAATTGGAAAACTTAAAGGAAATTGCCAACTTTCTGGATAAATATCACTTATCAAAATTAAATAAATACCAGATAAGCAAATTAAACAGACCTATAACTGCTGAAAAAAATAGAAACAGTCATCAAAAGTCTCCCAACCACCCCCCCCCCCAAAAAAATAATCCAGGACCAGACGGTTTCAGCTCAGAATTCTACAAGATTTTCAGAGCTAATACCAATACTCCTCAAACTGTTCCAAACAATAGAAACAGAAGGAACATTGCCAAACTCTTTTTTATGAGACTACAATTACCCTGATACCCAAATCACATAAAGACATCACTAAAAAAAAGAATTACAGACAATCTCACTCATGAACATTGATGCAAAAATACACAATAAAATACTGGCAAATTGAATTCAAGAACACATCAGAAAAATCATCCACCATGATCAAGATGGTTTCATCCCAGACATGTAGGGATAGTTCAACATATGAAAATATGTCAATGAATCCACCATATAAGCAAATTGAAAAATTATCTCATTAGATGCTGAAAAAGCCTTCAACAAAATACAATATCCCTTTATGATAAAGGTCTTGGAGAGGTCAGGAATACAAGGGACATACCTAAACATAATAAAGGCAATATACAGCAAGCCAACATCCAACATCAAACTAAATGGAGAGAAATTCACAAAACCCCTATCGAAATCAGAAATAAGACAAGGTTCTCCACTCTTTCCATATCTATTCAAGTTCTTGAAGTCCTAGCAAGAACAATTAGACAACAAAAGGAGATCAATGGGATACAAATCAGAAAAGAAGGCAAACTCTCACTATTTGCTGATGGTATAATAGTTTACATAAGAGAACCCCAAAATCATAAACACTTTCTGTAATTTAGCAGAATACAATCTCAATTGTGACACAAGGACATGTGCTCAACTATGTTCAAAGCAGCATTGTTTGTCATAGCCAGAACCTAGAAACAACCTAAATGCTCCTTGACTAAAGAATGGATGATGAATATGTGGTACATTTACAAAATGGAGTACTACACAGCAGAAAAAAATAACGACGTCTTAAAATTTGCAGGCAAATGGATGAAACTAGAAAACATCATTGGAGTGAGGTAACCCAGACCCAGAAAGACAATTATTATATGTACTCACTTCTAAGTAGTTTATAAGCATAAAGCAAAGAAAATCAGCCTATAATTCACAATCCCAGAGAACCTAAACAACAATGAAGATCCGAAGAGAGACATATATGGATCTAATCTACATGGGAAGTAGAAAAAAATAAGATCTCCTGAATAATTTGGAAGCATAAGGACCATGGGAAAGGGTTGAAGGGGAGGTGAGAGGCAAGAAGGGGAGCAGAGAAAATGTAGAGCTCAATAAAAATAATGAAAAATCAGTAGCCCTTTTTTACACATATGATAAATGGGCTGAGAAAGAAATCAGAGAAACATCACCCTTCACGATAGGCACAAATAGCATAAAATATTTCAGAGTAACTCTAACCAAACAAGTGGAAGACCTGTATGACAAGAACTTTAAATTTTTGAAGAAAGAAATTGAAGACACCAGAAAATGGAAAGATCTTTTCATGCTCTTAGGTAGTAAAAATGGCAATCTTACCAAAAGCGATCTACAGATTCAATACAATACCCATCAAAAATTCCAGAAAAATTCTTCCAGACCTCAAAAGAACAGTTCTAAAGTATATATGGAAAATAATAATAAAAAACCCTAGGATAGCCAAAACCATCCTGTACAATAAAAGAACTTCTGAAGGCATCACAATCCCTGACTTAAAACTCTACTATAGAGCCACAGTATTGAAAACAGCCTGGTATTAGAATAAAAACAGACAGAAAGGCCCATGGAACTGAACTAAAGACCCAGACATTAATCCACACACCTACAAACATCTGATTTTTAACAAAGAACCAAAAAATATAAAGTAAAAAGAAAGAAAGCATATTCAACAAGTGGTGCTGGCATAATTGGAAATCAATAGGTAGAAGAATAAAAATAGATCCATATCTATCACCATGCACTAAACTCAAATCCAAATGGACTAAAAACCTCAACATAATGCCAGCTACACTAAACCTCATAGAAGAGAAAGTAGAAAATACATTTGAATGCATTGGCCCAGTAGATCACTTCCTAAATATAACCCCAGTAGTACAGACACTGAGAGAAACAATTAATAAATGGGACCTCCTGAAACTGAAAAACCTCTGTAAGAGCTGGGTGGTGGTGGCACACGTCTTTAATCCCAGCACTCGGGAGGCAGAGGCAGGCGGATCTCTGTGAGTTCAAGGCCAGCCTGGTCTACAAGAGCTAGTTGCAGGACAGGAACCAAAAGCTACAGAGAAACCCTGTCTCGAAAATCCAAAAAAACAAACAAACAAAAAACAAAAAACAAAACCCTCTGTAAAGCCAAGGACATGGTCAACAAGACAAAATGACAGCCTACAGAATGGGAAAAGATCTTTATTAACCCCACATCAGACAGAGGACTGATCTCCAAAATAAACAAAGAACTCAAGAAATTGGTCATCAAAAGAACAAATAATCCAATTTTTAAAAATGGAGTACAGACCTAAACAGAGAACTCTCAACTGAGGGATCTAAAATGGCTGAAAGACACTTAAGGAAATGTTCAACATCCTTAGTCATCAGAGAAATGAAAATCAAAACACCTGTAAGAATGGCCAGGATCAAAAACACAGATGACAACTCATGATGGAGAGAATGTGGGGTAAAGGGAACACTCCTACATTGCTGGTGGGAGTGCAAGCTGGTTCAGCCCCTTCGGATGTCAGTGTGGCGACTTCTCAGAAAATTAGGAACCAACTTTCCTCAGAATCCAGCAATTTCACTTTTGGGTGTATATTGAAAAAATGCTCAATCGTGCCCCAAGGACATGCGCTCAACTGTGTTCATAGCAGCATTGTTTGTCATAGCCAGAACTTGGAAACAACTAAATGCCCCTCGAACAAAGAATGAATAAGGAAAATGTGGAGTATACTACATAGCAGAAAAAATAATGACATCTTGAAATTTTCAGGCAAATGGATTGATCTAGAAAACATTGTATAGAGTGAAGTAACCCAGACACAGAAAGACAATTATCACATGTACTCACTCATAAGTGGCTTTTAGACATAAAGCAAAGAAAAGCATACAAATCACAATCCCAGAGAACCTAGACAACAATGAGAACCCTAAGAGAGACATACATGGATCTAATCTACATGGGAAGTAGAAAAAGACAAGATCTCCTGAGTAAACTGGGAGCATGGGGACCATGGGAGAGGGTTGAAGGGGAGGTGGGGCGAAGGAAAGGGAACTGAGAAAAGTGTATAGCTCAATTAAAAAAATAAAAAAGGGAAAAATGGAAAAAAGAAACAGTGTTTGTCAAAGTTGTCATCACTGTATCATCAACAGATGCCTGCTGCTTAAGTTCCCTGAGCCTCCAGAATTCTTTACATTGTGTCACTGTCTTCACGGAAACTCAGTGAACATGAGAGTTTGTAGAAAGCACAGAACTTCAGATAGAGGAAGACGTCATTGGCATTCCCTAAGCAAAAGTGAAGTGTAAGAGTTCTCTGGCCTACACACAGCAAATTGTTCTTCCCCTAAGACACGAGTGATACTTTGAGCCTAGAACACTCAGGGCACAAAAATCTATTACATATAAACATAGGGTACCCTGATCAGACTTTGTTTTGAAACAGGGTTTTGCTCAAATGCACAGTCATCCCACGCCTTTAGTTCACCAGGCCTCAATTTCCTCAATTGTGGAATGGGCAGAACAATAGTCAAGTGGTCATCAAATGCTGTCCAGGCAATGCTTTTTGGATGCAGGAAGGTGTAAGGAGGCTGGCTATTTTCTGAAGTGCTTTATGTGCAAGGACTGTAGTAAGGCCCCCGTGTAATGAACCCAGGGCAACCCTCCTTTTCATGGCTTCTTTGTCTTTGATTGTGGCCCAAGCCATACATTTCTTCTATGCTCATCTGTCATTTTTACTACATTTTGAAGACAGGGAGGAACATGTTGGAGTGCATAGAAGCTGGACTAAGGCTCAAGCCTCATGCTCGCTTTTGATTTACCACATCCGAGAAAGCAATTACAAACCCCACATAGTTTTCTTCTTTGCCAAGCAATTTCACAGATGTTAAGGACCATAGCTTTTCTGCTTCCTCAGGCTATTGCATATGATGTAGTCAGTGCTGCAGGGGCTCTTTTTCCTGGACTGAAACACATCCCAACAAACATTTCCCTTCCCACAAAACAATGATAGGAAAGAACTGGGGACTAAACTTCACCCCGTCGAATTCCTGGCCACTCTGCTCTACCCCACATGTCCTATCAAATCACGCACTGCTAAACTTACAGATCCTAAAATGAGAGCCAATCTTGTTCAACTGACCCCACAGTGAGATATGTGTTCAAAGGGCTAATGATGATGAGTTGGGCTTGGGAAGCTGGGGACACCCAGATCATTTAAGATTCAGTGAAGCTGGCTATCTTGGAGTGCATCTGTAGATTTTCAGAATCCCAGTCTCCCAAAGCTTTTGTCATAATCATCAAGAGACTGCACGTCACGCTTCCAACAACACAGAATGGATATTAGAGCGAAGGAAAGAGAAGGCAGGCAAACCAGCTACCAGGAGTGACTTCCTTCCGTACCCACCTTGTGATTCCGCCCGTGCTTGTCCAGGAGGGAGATGATGGACTTGATGTGACCCTCTGCTATCAGGTTTAAGGCTTCTGGGCTTTCAATCAAGATGCAGTGCAAGACCTCCAAGATACCTGCATAAACGCCATAACAATCATCTGGCCATTCAGCAAGCTACAGAACTGGCCAGATTTAGAAATCCGAGGTAAAAGGAGCTTCCTAAGGGGCTAGAGTGCCACAGTTTGTTGACTTTACTAAACCTTCCCAGCCAGAAGAGAGATGTAGAAATTTTCGGTAGATTCCAGGGGTCCCAAAGCCACATAGCCTGTAGCTTAGAGGTGATTTTAATTCAACACTAACTTAATCCTCCCTTTCCTAGTAACATGATCTTTGTCAAATACACGAAAGCAGTTGTAAAGTGGGATCATTAAACTGATCAAACCAGACAATACTTCATTTAAATACATACATACGTACATCTCTCTATCTATCTATCTATCTATCTATCTATCTATCTATCTATCTATCTATCTATCTATCTATCCATACATACATACATACATACATACATATAAGCAGTTGCCCAATTTACCTATGGATTACAAAGATCATTCAAGCAATTTAGAACTATTCTGACTTTATCTTCAGAATAAGTACTTTTCTAAGAACAGAATTTAGGGGTTATTTTTGATGTCCTAATGCAGTTAATAAAGTTTTTGATGTAGGATTCCCCTCTGTATGCTGTGAATATGTTTTATTATCATTGGTTAATGAATAAAGCTATTTTGGCCAATGACTCAGGCATATTTCTAGATAGCTCTTCCATCTTGAATTAACCCATTTGTATTAATCTATGTATTGGCACAAGGCTGTGGTAAGGATCTGGCATCTGTCTCCTTCGGCAGTTACGTGATGTCTCCTTGACTCCACCTACTTTTTCTCTATATCTCTTTTAAGATTTTCCACATGGCTTTGCCTTGCTAAGCCATTGGCCAAAGCAGCTTTATCCATTAACCAATGGTAATAAAACATATTCACAGCATACAGAGGGGAATCCCACATGACCCATGAGCTTGAGAAACACACTGTATTCATTGACACAGTGGATGGCTTTCTATGCACAGTTTGAGGCCCTAAGGTAAACAAATATTCCTGAAGCATGGCACATACAAGGTTAACATCCTGGTGAGAATCCAAGGGAAGTAGCTGGCCAAAAGCGTCATTGGTTTTATTTTTAAAAATCCCTTAATTTGGTTTTATTCAATCAAGGTGTTCTTAACGTGTCCTGAAATATAATTTCACTAACAAAAGAAGGCACCAGAGAGAAGAGAAGCTTAAAATGATGTGAGCAGGACAGTGGTCCTTGGGGACCATTCCTTGGCTGGTTTCCTCAAACACCTGCCAGCTCTAGACTAGAAAAGCACCAAAACATTGCAGCTTCCCATAGGATGCACTCATCTCTGAAGCAAACTGCTCAGCCTTGTGAGTGGTTACTTCCAATGATGACCATGGTGCTCACTTTGAGAGTCATCAGGAAGGGCTATAGATGTGATACAAAAGGCCATTGGGGGTAGGTGGGTGAGGGTTGTTTACTCTGAAGTTAAAGGTCATCCTTTAATTCTGCTAAACTGAAATGCAAAGGGGGGATTCATTCTAAGTACCCAGAGAATAAGGGAGCAGGAGGAGGCCAGCACCACTGGGTGGGAGTGTGCGAAGGGCCATAGAGTAGAGGCAAAAGCACAGAATGAATCCTCAGCCACAGAGGAAGGATTAAAGAAGTCCAAGTTAGAGACTGTTAAATAAAGGCATAGTCCTGTCAGGAAGCATTTGAAAGTTGCTTATTTTCTTGTTGTTGTTGAATTGAGGATTAGTGGCCACCAAATGGAAATGAGTCAACTCTGTTTTCATTTCTACGAAAGGGGAATAAAATTATTCTTCCACAGTTAAACTTCGTTGTTGCTGTTCTTAATTCTTACCTGAGGAAGATTCTAGTCTGTCCAGTTTACTAATTAACCAATCAAGGTTATTGGAGAATTGAGCACAGTTGTTTCTGTTTCCACGGATGAGAGCAGCTGAAAGAGAGGGAAAAATTGATCATGTAGGTTAAAGGGCACAATGATGGTGTGAACTTGAAAGCTGTTGAGTGATTCACAAGCTTAGCTCCGAAAAGGTCCTGAACGGCCATCTCACTTTGTCTGGCCCTTTGATACCTCCCCATTCCTACACCTAGGGCAATTAAAATTCTCTCACTTACTCCCTCACTCACACACGCACTTCTGCTGTGTACACTGGCTACATACCTTGGCTTATACACTTGGCTACCACAGCTGACAATTCTATCTAGCTCTAATTTGGAAAGAACAACAAGCTACTGGTTCACAATGATTAACCAGGCTAGAAGAGAATCTTCAACAAATGGCCTCCAAGGAATTCTAAGTTTCACGTCAACAACCTATATGATTTAGCCTTGCGCATCTTCCCCGGGAGGAGGCGCTGCGTGTGTACTCACCTAGCAACTTGTAGAGCAGGTTTAGAATTTCTTTCCAGGCCATGCCACTCTCTTCCCTTGCGATCCCTGCAAAGTGTGCTACGCTATGGTAGATATTTAAGCGATCAATGCAATTCAATACCAGGGCCAACATTCCCTGAGGAGAATTGAGGAAGAGATGAGCATTCTTCACAAAAAAGGCAAGGTGGACCCCTAAGTTCATCCCCCACCCCCATATCCTTCACCTCCTAAAACAGACAGCACTTATATGGCCACAGATTTTCATTGAGCCAGCAGAGTTTTTTCTTCTTAAAAACAAAATACACATTTTTTTTAATGCCTCGTAGACCTAAATAACATCCATTTGTGGGGTGAGTCAGCAGTCTCTCGTGACGGGTTTGTCCCCATGTGCTGTGTTTAACTCAGTCCAAGGGCACAGCAAGGAAGACAGAGTGTGAATGAGACGCGCACAAACTTCCCTTCCGTCTGATGAGACACGGTTCTGACTCAGTCAGGAACTGCTCTGGGTAAAGTTCCCACTTCCTTCCTAAACCTCAAATTTAAGAAATCTCATTCATGTTATGGTTTCTGATTTTGTGTTTTTATGGAATTTTGGTGTGTGTGAGTCTGTTTGTCTCTGCATCCATGTTTCTTGTACCCTTTTTTTAAAAAAAAGCAGGGTGTATCTTTTTTCTCTTTATTTTGTCCTATTCTTTTTTTATGTTTTATTTTTTTTAGTGATTTTTTTTGTTCTCTAATTAGAGTGAGAAAGAAAGGGTGTGGATTTAGGTGGGGGTGTGTGTGTGGGAAGCATCTGGGAGGAGTTTGGCGAGGGTTAACTATGATCAGAATATCTTGTATGAAAAAAATCTATCTTTAGTAAAAAAGAGAAATTCATTCATGCAAATGATGCAAATCAGACCACCACATTCACTTTCCTTACCCCTAGGTGGGGTTTAGAGAAAACAAACCTAAAGAGCATCTTCAACCCCTTTTCCAGCATTCTTACAGGATGATGGCACTCCACGAGAACATGTGTACCTAGTTATTACTAATATAGAGGGAGGAGATGGTGAATGTCCTCTCAATAGTCTATGGCACACGCAGAAAGCCTCCAAGTCCTACTCTGCTAAGATCTACAGACTGGACAGCGATTGTTGTGATCCCACATCAATAACTTGGGATGAGTCTGTAGGCACAGAGTACTGGGGAAGTCCACTGCAGCCTAACAGTACCAGACCATCATGCCCAAGTTCAGAGGAGACCATGACTTATCTAAGGTCACCTGCAGGCAGGAATGGGGCCAGAATAGGTTGAGTCTCAAGACACCAAACTGCCATTTAATGTTTCCTTCACATTCAGTCCCTACCCCAGTGACTCGGATATTCACTGTCTAAAAGGCCATCATCCGTATCCTTCAAACCTGTTTCCCAGATACTTCTGTTGTGGTCGAATATAAGCACTTGCATTTTTTTCAAAGTGGTTTCCTAGGATATTCTGACATATCCCAAAATTTGCGGATCAGAACCAACATATGCTATAACAAGCTTATTTATTGTTAGTGGATTCTGGATACAGCTACTCAATGAAGCATCAAATCCTAAACAGCCTGAATGGGTCAACCATCACTAATCTATCACTGGTGGCTGTCAGGGAATATCAATCTCCCAGTAAATTCTTTTCTTTCCAGGTTCTGGGAAGCTTCTTATTCTCGAGTCTGCTCATTAATATGTGTAGTCCTATGAACCGAGATATATCCATAGGTATAGTTCAGCTCTGAATGAAAACAGAATCAATCAATCATCAGTCTTTCTTTCTTGACTTACCTCCTCCTTGAAAAGATTCTGTCTGTTTTTGAGAGACCGGAGCTTATTCTGTTTGTCTTCATGTTGCATCTCCTCCTCTGGTGGCTGGAAGTAGGCAATCAAGTCGTGTAGGGTCTGCAGGACCTCTTCGATTGGCAAGGTGACAGGGGCAGCTGTGCGGTTGTTTCCACTACAACAAACACGAGATGCCACTGCTCAGGCACCAGGCAGCAGCAGGGCAGTGACTAAGGCTACTGGGTCCTTCTAGCTGCATACCGGGGACAGTGAACTACCTGCTGGGGTGGTCATTGCACCAACAACCCCAAGATGTTTGTATCCATTTAAAGCAATGTCATAAACAAGGAAACATGATTCTTTTTGGCACATTTATTTTCAAGCAGCTTACTATTTATCCTGTTGCATTGCTATGCTCAGCACTCAACACCAAACTGGTCTTCACTGAGTCTCTAATGATGATTTCTGTGTAATCTAAGGAGGGAATGTCGACTGTGGTTATTAGGGTGTCAGTTTCTATCTGTGACAGATGGTTCCCTTCCATTCACCTTTGTCTGTCTGTCACACTTTCTCTTTAAAGAAACACTTGAAAAAAAAATAGCAAAGGTATTAACCTACCATACTGTTCTTTCAATCTATGATACCTTCTTAGAATAGGTGAAACACAAGACTGGAAGAGGTGGGGGTCTCTACATCTACACTGTCCTGTATTCTCTCTCTTCCCACGTACTTCCTATTTCCAAGTATTTGCATGTGTGCACATACCTGCTTTCTGTCTTCTAAGTGTTAATGTTGCCTTTGCTCTCTTGTCCATTTCCCACCTCTGGATCCTTCTGCCCCAGAATCCCTCCCTCTGCACACAGCTTCCTTGCCAGGCTTAGCTTATCCCTCTTAGCTTCAGTGTCTATTCCTCTTGACTTCTGCTCCTTCTTAATGTTAAACTTAAAGGGCTGCTGTCAATATCTTTGCTCATTTGCTATCCTACACAGTTCTTAGCAACTGTACAGAGGGTGAAGAAAAAACACAGTGGAATTTTAACTCTTTCTTCACAGTTCCCTCTTGCTCTGTTCCTGTGCTATGATCTGGATTTGCCTTCGTAGAAGGCTGCTGCATACTGTTGCTGTCTCGGATGAGATGGAAGACAAGAGTCTGTTTCCAAATTACTTTTCCTCTTTTATTTCCTAGCTGTTGCAAAGTTGTCACTTCTGAGGCATGGATTTGTCAACACTATTCTTTCTTCTAAAAGATCCTGCCGTGACCGGGAGAAATAAGAGCTCCACTGAGCGTGAAGAATCCAGAAGAGCTGGAGAAGGGAACTCAGTAAACCCATTGTATAAAAAAAACTTGATAAAATTAAATAAATTCAGGATTCTGAAAACTGGCCGGGTGTGTGGTGTGTGTGTGTGTGTAATTGGGAAGTGATGTTTTGTTTGTTTGTTTGTTTGCTGATAAACAAACCTTGGCAAGAACAGCAGGAGTCTATTGTCTTTTAGGTTAGGGATGCTTTTCAATCAGGTTCAGAGCAAAGGGTAGGGAAGACTAAGGGCAAGAACTGACCAAAGTCCATGCCATCCTTTTACATCTGGGTGAATGTGGGCCCCAAGAAGATATAAAGTAAATTCCATGATTGAACTGTAAACTGCCTGAATTTCAAATGTATTTTACAGTCAAACATAGAACCATCAAAGTACATTAGACAAGAAATGCTAAAGGAAACCTCGGGAAGTTAATGACTCCAAACTGCAGGCAGAGCCCACACGAAGAAATAGGGGAAAGGTGAGAAGGCATAATGAAACAAATATTTAAATCTGATGCTCTGTTTTGGTCTTCTAATTGATTCAACAAGCCATTCTGTAAAGCAATCATCATAAAACTGTACTGCTATGCTTCTAACAGATGGAGACGTCACCATGGCAATGTTACCACAAGGAGGAGGGAGAGACAGAGCAACACTGAAACGAAGTTGCTTTACTTAAGTTAGCATGAATCTGAAATAGGTTATTCAAGTTAAATACACATTTATATTACTAAGGAAAAATCCACTAAAAAATAAAAAAAACTCACCAAACTAAATAGTATTCTAGAAATATGTATTAAACCCTAAAGAGGGTAATAAAAGATAGAACAAAGGAGAGAAACAAAAGCAGTAAATGACAATTATAAATAAACATCTACTTAATTAAACATTAAACACACCAATGAAAAGAATTTTTAGACTTGATTTGAAAAAAAACAATGCGATCTTCAGGAGACAGAGCTGAGGGTCAAAGTCGCCCATGAGGCGACAGCATGAGGTTAAAGTACTGTACTTTGCATGCGTGATACTGAGGGACAAAGTCGAGTGCAAAGACGTTTATAGAGAACACATGATAATTTATTATTTCCAAAGAGTCAGCTTCTCAAGGCAGTGTGCATATTATAAAAATAAGCACAGGACAACAATGATCAGAACATATGAAAAAAAATCATTCAGCCTCGAGTTTGAAGACAAAATTCTGTAACAGTTTGAAATGTCAATACCTTATTCTCAGTCACTTAAAGTAATAAATCTTACTAACAGAGCATCAGAACGCAGGGCAAAGAAAAAGTATTTGACAAAAATCAAAACAAAACAAAAAAACCCCACAGTGAATTTCTAGAAACAGATGGCTTGGTAAAGGACATTTGCAAAGACCCTAAAGAAAGCAAGGAGCTTAATACAAATAAATAAATGAATGAATGAATGAATGAATAAATAAATAAATAAATAAAACCTTTGACGTTTTCCTGCTAAGATTAAAAATAAAACAAGAATATCTGCTCACAGTGTCACCATTACACACTGTACTGGATGTTCCAACCAGTACGAGCAGAGGTGGGGAAAAAAATAAAGATCATTCCTGTTGCAAAGGAAAAAAAAAATCTCTCTTCATTCATAGATGACCTGATCTTTTACTGAGAAAACTCTTAAAACTCTATATAAAAACAAAGCTGTTAGAATTTAAAAACAAACAATTTCAATGACATTTCTGGATACATAATTAATACTTTAATAATGATGTCTCTAAAATAATCTGAACTAAACTTTAAAATACAAATTCCACCTACAATAGTATCGAAAAGACACAAACAGATAGGAATAAATTGCACAACCGAACTCTAAGACTGTACATACACTGACAACCTCAGTTTCCTCCCGAAAGCAAATGAAAAGCATAGGAATGGAAAGACCATCCATGTTTGTGCGATTACTAAACATCCCTACAGTGACAAGCCTTCCAAAGCTACTCTACAAGTAAAATGCAGTTTCTAGAAATGTCCCAGCAGGGTTCTGTAGGATTTATTTTTTACAGAAATTTACAAAATCACACTAAACTTCACACAAGAAAGCAGACTGAATCACAAAATTGAAGGACCCATGTTACATGATTTCGACAAGTTTGAATTAACCCAGACTGTGTTTTAAAATACTGATGGGCATGTGGTTCAAAGAGATAGCTAAGAGACCAATAATAAATTCTTACATTTGTGGACTTTTCTCTGCGTGTGTGCGTGGGGGGGGGGGTATACACGTGATTGCTCGTGAGAGTGACTGGCAGGCAGAGGTGAACCTTTGGCATTGCACTCAGGAATTGTCCACCTCTCAGTTAAGATAGGGTCTCTCACTGAGGCTTGCTAATTAGGCTAGTCTGCCAGGTCAACAAGCCTGGGGGATCTGACCACCTCTACCTCTCCTGCTGATACTACACACCCCCTGTGGCTAGGCTCCGGTGACTTTTGACAAAGCTGCCAAGGCAAATCATAAGGAGCAATCCAATATCTTTTACCCCTTACTGTGTAGCCAAAGCTGGCCTTAAACTTGTTGTCTCCTGGTTCAGCCTCTGGAATGTTGGGATTACAGCGTGCACCACTAGGACTAGGTTTTTCCTCTTGTTTTTCTTCTTTCTTGTGTAGTGCACGTGTATGTTCACGTGTGTGTGTGTGCATTTGTGTGTGGGTGTGTATGAGTCCACTTGAGTAGAAATGTGTGGGGTCAAGAAACTGACATTGGGATTTTTTTTCCTCAATCACTCTCCACCTCATTTTCTGAGACAGAGTCTTTCTTGGAATTTGAAGTTCACTTTTTAGGCTAGACTGGCCAGTTAGTGAGACGTCTCTGCACCCTATACTACAGTACTAGGGTTACAGATGTTCACTGCTACTCCCAGATTTCACATGGCCACTGGGGATGTGAACGTAGGTCCTTACGCTTGTACATCAAGCACCTTACCCATTGAGCGGTCTTCCAGCCACTAAGAAGAAAATGAGAAGGGCTGGAAATATGGCTCAATGGTTAAAAACACTGACTGCTCTTCCAGAGTACTCAGGTTTGATTCTCAGCACCCAGATAGCAGCTCACAACTATCTGTAACTCCAGTCCCAGAAGATTCAATATCCCCTTTTGGCATCCACAGGTTCCAGACATATACCTGCTGCACAGATATATGTGCAGGCAAAACACTTAGACACAGAAAATAGATTAAAATTAAAAAAAATAAAAAGAAAATGAGAAGGAAAACCACAGATTAGGATATAAAAGTTGCGAATCATAAATTTGGTAAATGACTTGTACTAGCAGGTTCACTGAACTTAGAAATCTCAATTAGAAGACAAATGACTCAAGGTTTAAGAGGCAAACACATTTGATTACACTGCACCAAAGAAGATATATGAATGTCCACAAAACACATGAACATATGTTTTCATACCAGTATTCATATGGGAAATGCGAATCCACACCATTGCACATTCCACTTCGACTACATAATGGCTACAATCAAAACATCAGATAACAACAAATATAGGCAAAAACACAGGGAAAATGGAGCTTCATTCATTTATGAGGGGGCTATAAGTGATATATGCCCCGTTGGGAAACAGTTCTTTTCAGTTTCTTAAAAGTTAAACATGTCCCACATGGCTATGTATGCCTGAAATTTCATCACTATGGAGGCTGAGTTAGGAGGATCAGGAAACCAAGGTCATCCTGGGCAATACATAACGATGCTGCCTCAAGGTAAATAAATGGGTCCGGGAACATAGCTCAGATGGTAGAGCCCTTGCCTGGCATGTGCAAGGCCCCGAGTTCAAGTTCAATGCCAGTATAGCAACCAAGAGAGAAAGAGAGACAGAGAGAGAGACAGACAGAGAGAGAGAGAGAGAGAGAGAGAGAGAGAGAGAGAGAGAGAGAGAGAGAACAACAAAACAGTAGAAACACTTAAATTTTAGTTGATGGATGAATGGTTCAACAAAATTTGGTAGATATATTCAATACAATGCTTATATTTGAAAAGGAATAAAATTCTGAAAAATGATTAAAAAATTAAAATCATTTTGCTATGTAAAAGATAGTATGCACAGAAGGACTAATATGCAATGTCATAAGTCCTTAGGAAAGTAAACCACACAGATGTTGAAAGCAGAATGGGGATGACTATTGAACTGGCGCAAGGATTACAGTGTGCTATGGATTACAGAGTGGGGATGGCTGCATAACAGTGGAAATTCACTCAAAGCCACCGAGACAAACACCTAGAAATGGCTAAAGGTGGGGACTGGGGCGATGATCTGAGTAAGGTGTTGCTCTGCAAGACAGAGGACTTGAATTTGGATTTCCAGGACCTGTGCAAAACTAGTCATCATTGTGAGTGCTGGCACACACTGGGTGGGGGAAGTAGAGACAAGTCAGTCTAGCCAATCAATCAGTAAGTTCCGTGTTCAGTGAGGGAGTCTATCTCCAAAAGTAAGGAATGGGGCAACAGAAGAAGACACTTGACATTGGCTTCTGAACTTCACAGGAGAATATACAGAAGTGTCTATGACAGACCACACCCCTCCACACACACTTCTACATGTCTACATTAATATCTCTAGAAGCATTACTTATAAAACTATTAAAAGGAAATAATTCATGGTTCTATTGATGAATATAAAATGTATGTCCATTTCTCTAGGTAAAGTCTATGTACACACCCATACACTAAATACATACATACATATGTAAAAATGCAGATACTGTTCATCAATCTAAAAAAAACATGAATGAACTTCAAAAATACAATACTGAGTGAAAAGGGAAGATTCAAAAAGATAATATATTTTATTTAATCAATTTAATGTTTTAAGTTGAGACGAAACAGGGCTGTGAGTGGCAACTGCACCAAACTTCAATGGGCATAAGAGGCTGTAGGGAAAACAAAGAGAGACTGTAGGGAAATGGAAATACTCTAAAATTTAACTGTGGTGATTACTGCATAGCTCTGTACATATATTAAATCTCACTGAATTATTTATTTATGAGAATGAATTTTATGATATATACACTCTGCCTCAATAAGCTGTTTAAAAATAATTTTCCAATTGTCAGGCTTGTAATACTCATTAACTAAGTAATAACAGTTGTATTGAAATATTAATTCACATCTCATACAAGCATACATTTAAAGGATAGAATTCAGTGGGTTAATGATGTTTAGCATCTTCATAGTTACACAAATAGTAAACCATTTCAGAAATCTGTCATTAGCTCTCTTCCCCACCCCCAATCAGTCATCTTCTAGGTCCCATTAACCATTCATCTCCTTCCTGGGTCTACAGATTTGTCCATTCAGTTCCTTGTACAGAGACCACACAGTGGGTGGCTTTTCTCACTTAACATGCTTTTGATCACACTCAGGTAAACAAAAGGCAAAAGCAGTGTGCTATGTCGCAATATGCACTGGTAGTTCCTTATTCTATTTTAGAGATATGGCACATTTTATTTATCTGTTTGTAAACTGGTAAACATTTGGGTTATTTCTGCATTGGAGCTACCATAAATAACAATCCTATGAGTATTTACAGACATTTTTTTGTTCACATGTTTTCATTTTTCTTGTGCATATACCTAGGAGTTGAATTGATGGGTCCTGTAGTAACTTTTATATCTATGCTACAAAGGCGCTTCTAGACTGTCATTCACAGCAGCTGCTACAGTTTACATCACCATCAGCAGTGAAGAAGATTCCAGTTTCATCCTACGTTTCTTATTTAACATGTTTTACCTTAGTGGGTATCGACAGGTATTTTCTTGTGATCTGTGTTGTCATTTTCCTGATAGTTAATGATTCCAGCTGAACATCTTTTAATGTGTCCTTGGTCTTTTGCATATCTTTTAAAGACATTTCTATTTAGATCCTTTGACAATTTTAATCAGTTGTTTAACTTTCTCTATCACTGAAAGTTTCTGCTTTTTTCCCAGATACAAAGCCCTTATCAGACATACAATTTATGAACATTTTCTTCTTTTATGTGAATTGTCTCTGTTTACTTTACTGTATCCTTTGCCCTGAAATCATTCACAAATTTCAACAAAGTCCAATTTACTTATTTTTCCTCTGTTGCTTTTGCCTTCATATCATATTAAGAAACCATGTTCTAATCCAATGTTGTGAAAGTTTAAGCCTATGTCTTTAAAATGTTTTAGAGTTTTAGTTCTCACATTAAAATATTTGATTTATTCAGAGTTAAGTTTTGCATGTGAGGTTATAGCTGTTGATACCAAAAAAATTTTAACAGCAAACATGGGGAGACCTGGAGGACAGATGAGAAAACCATGTTCCGCATGGGTGATGGATTGGATGCTAGTCAGGACCACATGAATAATGTGCTTTGCATGCAATTTTCTCTCTGATTAAATTCTAACCAATGGAATGAATGCAAAATGAATTTATATAAGGAGATCTAGATCTTATCATTTATAAAAATGAAATACCATTTACTCCCCCACTCTTCCCTTTTGCAGGGCATACCTTAGGTACATTGACATTAATAAGCTACATTTGATCATGTAGATGAAGAAATTTGCTGAAATGATTCTCATCTATGACTGAATCTTAGAATCATAGAGAGTCTTCAATGAAGTACTGACATTTGGCTTTTGTTGTTAGTATTGAGACAGCAGCTCATTATACAGCCTAGAGTAGCCTGGAATTCAAAATCCTCCCACCATAGCCATTAGTACAAGGATTACAGAATGGGCCCCAGTTAACTTTGGATCTCACCTCCAGACTTTCAAGGAAGTTGGATTGAGAAGCAGCCTAGAAATCACAGTGTTAAATGCTGCCTCAGTGAATCTAACACTTAGCCAAGGTCTAGTCCAGGAACTCTCTTGAGCTTTGAACACACAGGCAAGCATCACCTAGGGCAGTGGTTCTCAACCTTCCTAATGCTGTGACCCTTTAATACAGTTCCTCATGTTGTGGTGACCCCAACCATAAAATTATTTCATTATTACTTCATAACTCTAATTTTGGTACTGTTATGAACTGTAACGTACATTTGTGATATGTTGGACATCTGGTATGTGATGCCCAAAGGGGTTGTGATCCAGAGGTTGAGAATCAATGTTAAGCAAACGTAACTTGATAGCTCTAAGTCCATGGATGCCCTGTTCAGTTGATCTGAGGTCAGAGTTAACAATGTATATGTATAACAGGTTTCCTAGTATCAAAAGGATTTGGAAGTGAAAGGAAATGGGGCAAAGTACCTGACGAACTGGCTGAATAAGGCTGTTGTGTTCCTGATGATACGAGCAGCCTGGGACTCCTCCCGCTGGCACCTCTGCAATGTTAATCCATCATCCATGTGGCCTTCCTGATGGAGTATGACCTACCCACCGAGCACGGGAACAAGTCCAGGTTACACATCACTCCACAGCTGGGCCACCCACATTTTCTGTGGTGTTTCCTTATTATTCCTTTCCCTCGCCAAGCTCCCCTGAGTCCATTTTGAAAACGGGACATTAACAAAGTTATTTTGCCCACATGCCCTATTACTGACATGTGAATTATTCCCACAACCTGGTGATTTGATGAGAATGAAATTTTATGTGCCACCATGGTATGAGCTACAATAAATTTCTTGTGCCTGGATGGCCAATTTGAAGGGAGAAAACATACTTTTGTAAGGGATATTTTTTTTTTCTCTCTTTAAAATGAACACAGAGGCTGACCCTTGGAGAAGGGGAAGCCACTTTGGTTTAGACCATTCTCCTTCATATGTAAATTGGGCAGGAACAATTCAAAGCAGAGCTCCCTCCTGGGATCAGGGTTGGATTTCTCTACTGAAGGTCAGCTAGAGCGAGCTGGTGAACCAGCAGACGTCCAGGGAAAGTTGAGTCAGTTGGAGAGTGTTTCTTATGGAGCTGATTCAGAGCACGGGCTCACTTATCAAGTGCCCCCCCCTTCTTCCCCTCCCCCCCCCAGTCCTGTTTGACTGCTTGCCAGCTGAGTGACTTCATTGTAATTTGCTCAACATCTTTGTTTCCAGATCACCATTTGCAAATGGGTGTTTATCTTGTAGGGCTGTTTCGGGGATTAGGTGATTTACATATAAATCAAAATGACTCTTGGAAAGTAAAAGGTGCTCAAAGGATGTTTACTATATGGGCAATAATTACTGATCTTTGTCCAGTTATGAGAAAAGCTAGTGGACTACTGATCACCAAGGACATCATGGCACTTGGGCAAAGCTAGCAGATTTAGGAATTCACTAGCTTGTCCTTTTACCGTGGTTCAAGTACCTGCAGGTGCTAAGTGAGAGGATTTGACCCTGGCTTGAGGTAAGGTCAAATCCTATCCTAAATTCCTGAGCACGGAAACACCTTGAGGATATGAGGGACCATGTAGGGTCTTTAGTTTGCAATCAAAGCTTATTTTCCTTTTCTTGTGAAAATCTCTTGTATTTTTCTTCTCTTGGTCAAAACCTAACTCATTATGTTAGGTTATAATTGTATAAGAAGTAGTATACAGGCTTGGAGAAGTTTGTGTTTTCCTTAAAAAGAAACTTTTCATCCCATATGTGTAGCGAAGATTAAACATTACACAGGACGCCTAGCCATTGGGTTCCCCAGCTGTTAGACAGTATTACTTTTCCAGACTTCCTGGTGTGTGGCTAACAATGTGCAATACACTCCTATTAGGTGTAATTTGTGTTGCTCCCGGTTTTCTAGCCCCCAAAGACCAATATTCTTAGGGTTCTGCTTGTTCAGAAAACATGCAAACTGAACAGCCAAACCAGAAAGTAATGAGGACTGAGAAGACTAGTTATAATGTGGCTATTTAAATGTCTAATTGATCTCTAGGGCCAGGTCTTTAGGTCATAATTCTCAAGGAGGTACTCACAATGCATAGGAACTACTCCTTTTAACATGAGTTACTGTTTGTCAATTTCTGATAGTCAATTACTGATTGTCCTTCCTGGGTTTTATTCCTTTCACATAGATCTGGACATTTTAGAGGGAACACTTGGTCTGTTCTTATGACACATGGCATCGTTTGCCTGTCAATGGCTGAATGTTATAATTCTATATAGAAGAGGTCTCTTCCAAATTTGTATACATGTTTTAGCGGTCTACGGGCAGGAAAGGACACACTAAATCAACATCTTTTCATGTGGACCAAGAGCCTCAAACTCACAAATTCCACTCCAGCATTACCATGGCTTGTAGTAAGTGCAGAACACCAAACAGATTGTTCAGATATTCTACAGAGGACTGTGATAGGCTGCCAGAGAATGGGGTTGGGCAGATGTTCTCAGTTTTCTCTAATTCTCAGAGTGTATCTCTCTGTCTTAGAGTGGCCTCATTGGAACTCGTTGAAAGTCGACTGTACTTCCCAGGGCCATGCCAATGTGTGAGACAGTTACTGCCAACTTCTGTCTCCTTAGGACCACAGTCCTGTCTGTCGCTGCTTTGTGCTTGTCCATCACAGCTGTGAACTCCTGTTTCTTGTCTTGCTTACATAGCCCACAGAGGAAACTGCATGTAGAATTTCAGACTATGTCTACAGCTGCCTCTACTTGGGAATTTTGGTCCTATAAATCCCAGAAATACTGCCGGACCTGTGTCTATATTCTATTTCTCCACCACAGTAGAGCCAACCTAAGACCTCTCTCCCTAGTCTATGGATCTGCAATTGTGGGGAGGCAATAACACAAAGATCAAAGTGGCTGTTCTTTCATGTCCACATACTCTGCACTAACAAGCAGGGCTCGCATTCAAGGGATCTTGGTTGGTGAAACCTTCCTATTACCATATAGTATGATTCTAATATCCTATAATAGATATCACTTGGAGACATTATCATTATTGCTTTAGGCCAATATGGTAGGACTATAGTCTATAGGGCTTCCTGTAACCTTATTCTGGGTTTTTTTCACTATCTAAATGTGCATTTTGAAAGGATTTTCCAAGAAAAACAAACCTTTGGCATCAGTTCTCTGGTTCCTATAAAAAAGAATTACTATTATGGCAACTCTCTGCACCTTGGTGTCTGTAGCCTCATTGTTATGCAAACTCTATTTTCTCCACAGACATTCTAGACATTCTCTGTCTTATGAAAATAGTATAATAACTCTATTATCCACTTAAATGAAGGAAGCAATGATGCAGATAATCTCAAAATAGTGGAACTACTAAGAGTCATTAAGACTGGGTTTCAGAGTGAATCCAACAAGCTCCAGCTCTTCTACAGAGTTGTCGTGTATAGTACACTTGAAAAAAATGAGAATGGGGTTACAGGGACCAAATTAGCTTAGTTTATTGGAGAAACTAGGCATAATCTGTCACAGAACTATTCTTTAGATCAGTAATGGGTAAAATATAATCATGCCCACTTGGTCCTCAGAATCACATCTACTGTCTAACTGTACCCACTCAATGTGAAACAACCCGGGACAAGACTCAGACACTTCACCTTTCTCTTCAGAGGTCCCAGGCGGGAAGTTTTGGCATCTTGTGCTTTGTAGGTGACCCAAAGGCCACTGGCTACATGCTGGACAAAGCAGACAGAATCACCATACTTGATTTCTGGAACACCCATGCCTTCCATATCTCTCTTGTGACTGGAATCCGATTTCTCCTTGATTTCCTATTCCACACACAAAAAGAGAAAGAAACAAACAAATGTAGGCATGCCTGATTACATAGCAACTCAATATGGAAAACAAAAATTTGTGCAGAATCTGTAAGACAAAAAGCTTTCATCAGAATAATCATGATGACTCCAAGTCAGGCGTTTAGAAAGACTGGCTTCCTTTATCTGCTGTTAATTGTAAAACCAATGCACTGAAGCTTTGGGCCACTTTAAAACCATGGAAAAGGAAGCAGTTGGTAGGTTTCTTATTCTCTGATTTCATATGCATCTTTATTATATTTTCACCTCCCTCATCCTAACATAGATATGTTAATGACTTTTAAGCGGTCAGTTAACTCATTTTCAGTGATTGATATCTTCCATAATTAAAATGCTTATCTTCCACAAATACTATAATTCAGGAGCTTAAAAACACCATCTGTGAATATCATAGTCATAATAGCCAGAACATAGAAACAGTCTACGTGTCTATAAACGGATGAACAGATAATGAAAATGTGATATATTTACACAGCAGGGTACTATTTAGCTGTTAAGAAAAATAAAATTATGAAATTAATAGGTAAATGGATGGAGCTAGAAGCAATTATTACGAGTGAGGAAACCCAGTCCCAGAAAGGCAAATGTCACATGATTTTTCTCATGTGTGGATGCTAGTTTTGAATCTTCAGATACGTATATTTCATTTTGAATATCTATAGAGGTCAAAATATTAGTGAGGAAAATAATAGAGAAGAGGTTAAACTGGAGTGGGGGACACAAAGGGGTAGAGAATATGGGGAGGGATAAATACGACTAAAGTCATATGGAACCTACTACTATGGAAGCATGTTCACACACACAGAGAGAGAGGGGAGAGAGAGGGGAGAGAGAGAGAGAGAGAGAGAGAGAGAGAGAGAGAGAGAGAGAGAGAGACAGAGAGACAGACAGAGACACACAGAGAGAGACAGAGAGACAGAGAGACAGAGAGACAGACAGAGACACAGAGAGAGAGAGACAGAGAGAGGAGACAGAGAGTGAGAAAAGACAGAGAGAGGAAATACATGTTAAAGTGGAATTACTCTATAATTGAGGTACTAGACAGCAGAGGCTAACAAATAAAAGCCCAGGAATTAGTCACCTCTTTTAGAGTTGTTGGCCAGTGAGTTTCCACAGACCTCCCCCTCAATAACTGGGAAGTATGGGGGGTGTTGGATACTATTAGAACACATTGTATGAAATTTTAAAAGAATAAAAAGGTAAAAATAAGTAAAGAGGAAGTTTTTTTTTAACATGTCAGAGGCACTACTGTGTTTTAAGGTAAATTTGTTATTTGTATATTAGTCTCTCTCTTAGGGCTATGCTGAAATCGGGATCCCAGTGGCCTTATGTTAGAGGCCATTGTCAGCCTGGGGCACTATTGGGAGGTGGTATAATGTTAAGACAAGAGCCTGGTGGGATGGACTTAGGGCTCTGTTGAAGACAGAAGCAGCCTAGACTCTTGTTTTGCTTCTGGTTGGTGTGGGGTAAATGCCTTCTTTATCATTCATATCATGCCGTAATAATACTCTGGTCTCACCACAGAGCTCAAAGTAGTGGAGCCAGCAGCCTATGGGCTGGGAATTCTGAAGTTATGAGCCAGACTCACCCGTCCTCCTTTCAGCCTTCTCTAGTGTGTTTTAAAGTGAAGGGAAGCTGACAAGTGGCCACCTTCGTTATTGTCACAGCCAGTTTCATTCCCCAGTGTCCACTGATTCCTCCCCCCCGCCCCCGTCCTCTAGTATAGAAACAGGACTTCTATGCTGAGTAAGCCCGCCGCGACAGCCTGATGTGCCTGCCACATGTAATAGATCCCGATGCATAGCAGCTTTGTTTCTTTCCTCATCGATAGGGCCTCTCTGGCTGTGTTCTAACATTCTATGTCCATTTCTCTTCTCTATCTTGCATTAAACTGCTCAGCTGTAAAAGTCATTATCTGCGCAGCACTTTGAATATTTTGCAGAATCACAAATGTGGCATGCTATTCCCTTTGATGGCAACAACACCCCTCCTCTTCTTAATGCTGGGCATCGCGTGGACTGAGCCCTTACCACGCTCAGCATCAACTTTAAGTTCTTTACAGGTTCAGGTACTAACTCTTCATAGCAAAGCCTCGGATGGGGCTACAGATATTGTCCTAGTTCTACAGATGAGAAAAATGAACAAAATAATTTGCTTCAAGTCACTCAAGCAGTAAATGCCAAATGCAGTCAAGAAGTCAGGCAGGATCTGGGAGAAGTTGGGGGAGGCGAACCATTAATTAGACTATATTATATGAAAAGATAGTTTACAATAAAAATATAAAAATAAAAAGAAATCTACCTCTATTTAAATAAAGATAAAAATTAACAACAAGGGGATGAAGTTAGGAGAGAGATGAGACTGGGGTTGGGTCATGAATGGAGTGGGAGATGGGGAGAGAGGAGGAGATGATCAGTATATATTGTATATGTTTGAAAATGTCAAAGAAAAAAATTAAAAAGTAAAAACAAAACCATGTCTAGCATCTGTGTTTTCTCCATTACTCTAAATGGGACTCAGCTTTCAGTTTCCCCTTTAGATGTCACTCATTTGGTGAAGATAGTTAGTGTCCCTAGCTGCATCTCCCCAGCGTTGCCTTGATCATCTGTTAAACACTTAGCATCCTGTAACAGATCTATGAAAGGAATCAGGGCAGTGAATTGTGGATCCATAACAGAGAACTCAGCACCTATATTACTTATGGAATGCATTGTGAGGTGGCATGGATTACTGAGTGATTTTTTTTCTTTCTTGTATATTTATTTTCTACTTCAGCTCTTATTTCTTTTCCTTCAGACTTTCATAAAATGAAAATCAGCTGCTTTATGCACACATAAAATATCAATTTGAGTAGTATTAATATTTCATAAGAAGCTTTTTGTTTTAAATATGTACTGAGACACTAGCTAGAATATTAAAAATACCTTATTTCTCAAAACGAACATATTAAAAAGAAATGGATTTCTGATTTTATAACACACATGGGTAGGAAAAACGGATTTGATCTATCAGGACTTTCCCTATAGGTGATTGGTCAAGAATGCATTTACTCTATGAAACAATGAACAGCTGATTTCCATCACAGAAATATTCACAGGCCTATAGATGTTCTAGCCAGTAACAGGGCTTACAAGATGTCAGAACTTTTATCTGCTGCCTACTCTCTAGCTATAGTCAACACACTAAAATAGAAACAACACAAAAGACAGCTGTTATGTGGTAATTATACTGATTTCTAATTGCTTCTGGTAAAAATAATGCATATTCTCAACTAGCAATTTATTTTGTCATTTTTTTTGTTTATTTAAATATGGATTTTCCAAAATAAAATAAATAGGAGGCTCCTTTCCCTTCAGTCTCTGAAACAAATGAGCCACCATTCTCTACAGCGTGTCTGTGCCTTCGCCCTTACATAAGAGCATCATCTTCCAAAGGTCTGTAGTGGTCACTGCGGTGGCTGCTTCTCATTTAGAAGAATAATAACAGTAAGACTCAGATATCAGTGTCAACAAACACAAACCCCAGTTCAACCCAGCAATTCACAACATTGAGAAATCACCAAGGAAACAAAAGAAGTTGGTGTTAGGGAAGCTTGACTGTGCTCACGTGACTGTACTGGTGTTAGGGAAGCTTGGTTGTGCTCACATGACTGAAGCTTATCTATCACATGACCATGGCCTCAGATGCAGTCGTCCCGTTGCCAGATATGGGGTTTTACTGAAGAACAGGCTTAAACTAATTGCTTCTTTTCAGTTCTTAGAACTCGGGAGTTCTTATGTTTTAATCATGTGCTTTAATCAAACTGGGTTTATGAGGGACAACCTTTTCATTTCAGTGTTGGGGATCGAACGCACATCTTCCCACATCCTTGGTAAGTACTTCACAGAGTTCTACTCACAGCTCTCGGGAACATCTTGATGCAATAAATTCTTCTTTTCTTTGGGATTTTATTGGCATTATTACTTGAATTACCTGATCACTTCTGCAGTTCTACAATGGTAATATTTGTATGCTAACCTTTTCTTCATATTTTGATACATTGACATCTTTGCATCTTATCTGAGTAGGGAGAGACCTGGAGTTCTTAAAGGGCTCCAAGGCATACTCGCTATGTGTATACTGAACGATCCAATGTCAGACCTCTTTTATACCTCAGGAGGCAACATCCCTCTGCTTTGTCATCCCCAGGTCAGCCACCACGCAGCTAGAACCCCTCTATAGCTGAAATTACTCCAACTAGTGAACTCTAAACTGTCTGTCTCTGCCCATGGAAACTCCAGTAAATCTGACAGCATAAATTATCCTCTTTAACCCCCAACTCCTCACACCCCTCCTTCTGAAATGTGGTGGTATTCTGCTGAAGGGGCCTGCATGCCATGTCCTGCCTCCTTGTGAGAAGAACCAACTCTTTCCCAGAGTGCTTCTCATGCCTTCTTTCTAATGCCTTGTGACTAACCATTAGAGAAAGAACACAGGGCAAACATCAAGCCTTTCCCACATCCAGAGCCAGAAGACACCTCTGACTTCTCTAGTCTTATGGCCCCATACTCCCTATAGGACCTGTCTTACTTAAGACCAGCTGATTCCTCAAATAAGCAGAAGACTGGCCTAGAAGAACTCTTTCACATGGAAACCAATAATTCAGAGGCCAGAAGCCGATCTCCTCCTTCACAGAGTTAGCATACTTTAGGGCACCATTCTCCTGTTCAAACCACCAGGGTCAAGTTCCAAACCTGTTACAAGTCTTGTATTCCAGAACCTGATGAATCTATTCAAATTCGCCAACTTGATACTTACTTATCCTTCCTACCCCATCCCTTTCTGTGGGGACCACAAAATGACTCTCTTATCTTCCCTAAGATGGACTGGTTTAAAATCAACTTGATACAAATTACAGTCATCTGGGAAGTGGGAACCTCATTTGAGAAAATGCCTCCACCAGATTGGCCTGTGGGGCATTTTCTTGGTTGATGGTTGATGTGGGAGGGCCCACTATGGTTCCATGACAGGGTTGTTGGTCCTGGTGAGATAAGAGAGCAGGCCAGGCAAGCCGCGAAAAGGAAGCCAGCAAGAAGCATTGCTCTGTACTCTCTGCTTCAGCTATCGGTTCCAGGTTCTTTCCTTGAGTTCCTGCCCTGGCGTCCCTAGATGATGGACCTGTAGGGTGAAATAAACTCTTGCCTCCCCAAACTGCTTTTGGTCATGATGCTTTATGAAAGTAGTAGAAACTCTAAAAACATCTCCTTTGTTTGTCTCCTACTGGGTACTTTCTGACCTGGCCATGTGTGGTCAGGCATATCTTCCAGTCTTCAGAACTAACAAAGCATAGTTTCAAAGTCAATCACTTTCTAGTCCACTGCTTTATCACTCCTGGGTAGTGAGAAAAGTCTACATTTCAATACATGTGAGCCACCTTTGTTGGCACAGATGCTTCCTCTCTGGGAAACAGAGGCTTTATCAAAGAGGAGAACAAGAATTTTTTTTTTTTTGCATTTCATATAGCGCTGTGCTTGAAAAAGATTACAAACAATTTGTTTCAGTGGTCTGCAGATATTCGATTTGCATATCAGTATATTGATGTCATCTCTGCCTGTCATTGATGATTCTAAGAAGGAATAGATTACTTGTCCTGATTCTTGCTGAAAGGCAATAGGTAGTACTTTCTCCATTGACAGCTATAGAGGAGATGCCCATGAGTACATCCCAACTGACACATTAGCATTTGGCTTAGATGAGCAAGTTGCTATTCTCCAGAAATAATACCTTCTCAGTGTCTATTACGAGCCGGCTGCTTTGCTAAGTCCTCAGCAACACCAACACATAAAGTACTGTGTCTACAAGGTGACAAGAGCAATGCATAAATCTCTACAAACATTTTCTCTAACCCTGCCAAAGGTCACACTGCTTTTTATCAGCTTGCTTTATTGAGGATAAACTGGGACCTATATTGATTCAACAACTTGCTCTAGGCCACACAGCTAGAAAAAAAAGAACAGAATTTAAGCCAGGTCTGATTCCCAAAACCCATTTTAACAGACTTCTTTAAATGGCTTTTCCATTAGTATAGATAAGTAATTAATTGTATCGATGCCTTAGCTATTTAAAGGCCAATATAATATAAAGTAATAGTTGAAATACATACTTTTTTGTTGTTTTTTTTGTTGTTGTTGTCTTTCAAGACAGGGTTTCTATGTAGCTTTGGAGCCTGTCCTGTAACTAGATCTTGTAGACCAGGCTGGCCTTGAATTCACAGAGATCCACCTGCCTCTGCCTCCCGAGAACTTAAATTAAAGGCATGTGCTACCTCTGCCCGGCTCTACATACTCTTAATTTATGAGAAAAGCAGCTTTGTATTTATATGAACTTTAGAAGTTACACACATAACTCAATTACAAACAGGTGATATGGTATGCATTCAAAGGACAATTGCACCTTGTGCTGGTCTGTTACTTCTTCTAGAAAGGCACCAGTATCCACAGTACTCATCCTGGTAACATTATCCAGTCACAACCAACCCTAAATACCTCATCACTACACAGTCTAGAGAAGCTTTTCCCATGCTTGTTTATTTTAAAAACATTATTTCTTAGATATGAATGTTTTGTTTGTACTTATCTAAGAGCCCCATGTATGCATAGTACTAGCGGAGGCTGGAAGATGGTGTCAGATCCCCTGGAACTGGAGTTAAAGATAGACATGAGCCACCCTGAGGGTGCTGGGAAGGGAACCTGACTCCTGTAGGAACAAGGGTTCTTCACTGCTGAGCTATCTGTCCAAGTTTCTCCCCCCATAACACCTCACTATAGGGATATAGTTCTAATAAAACAAACCCCTAGAGGCCACACTCAAGCCACAGCAGTATGGGTATGGAAGGGGATGACATTCTGGTAAATGAAAAAATTAGACAAGGAGAGCGATGAAATATAGAGAGGAAGTTGGGAAAAACTAAGGACTAAAGAGTCCTATAAGTCCATACTTTTCAGAATCACAATATTAAGAGACTTTCTGCAGGAAAAGATGCCTTTAGACAAATGATGTGTCTTCTAGGAGCCAAATAGAAGCTTTCAGGATTATAAGTCTCACATTAAAAGTCAAGCATCATCATTATCTGCAAAAGTAATCAATTCAGTTCTGTTTAACGCAGCATTCCTAGCATCGTCTGGCATCTGTTTTCGGGGAAAGCTAATGCAGCTAATGCAAGGCCATGAAGGCACCAGGCTGCATCTTAGAATAGCCATTCTAGTATCAGGGAGAAAGGTGGACAGAAAGGGAGTCCGACGAGGGAAGGGTGTGCTGTAAGGTATGGCAGTAATCTGGAGGAAGATGTTTGAAAAGTTTTCAATTCAAACGTATTAGAGTAAGTGAGTAATCATTTAACAAAATTAAACTACATGGGTCCATGGAAGTTACAAAATGCCTTTACAACATATACTGCAAACATCTAAAATATTTCAGAGAAAGAGAAGGGATGATGGAACCCATTAACAGATGCGGAAGGGAGTCTTTGCAGAAGGTCAAGGTGAGTCCACTTCTGACTACCTGTCTCTGCAGAAACCATGAGGAATCAACTCTGGGTTCACTATACCAATATGGTACCCTCGTGAACTAGAATTAGCGGTTTTAATATTGCCTTAAAACAATTATAGCCTGTAGAATGCTGCATAGAGCCTGGGAAGCCCTGGGGCTGGTGGCAAGTCCTCTGCCGGGTGGGATAACAAGGACGTCCTTCTGTTCTGAGCACGTTAGGAAGCAGGCCCATCCGCCTCCATAGGTGAAGCATATTTCCCAAGAGAAGCCTACATTTTCCCTTTTCATCTTTCTGTCACCACCCCCAGTTCGGCAACCCAACTTCCACTTCTTGGTTTAAAAAATACAGCTTCAGTGTGTGGGTGCACCCCTCGCGGTCCTGAGTTCCATGCTCGTACTCTCTCTCCTTCTGCTCCTGATTTGGACCTTGAGATTTCTGTCCGGTGCTCCAATGTAGGTCTCTGTCTCCTTTCATCACCTGATGAAGGTTAATATTCAGGAGGATGCCCATACGTTTTTCTTTGGGTTCTCCTTATTTAGCTTCTTTAGGATCACTAATTATAGGCTCAATGTCCTTGGTTTATGGCTAGAAACCAAATATGAGTGAGTACATCCCATGTTCCTCTTTTTGGGTCTGGCTTACCTCACTCATGGGGATGTTCTATCGGGAACTTACCAAGGCCAGCTGGCCTGGGTCTGAAAAAACCTGGGGTAAAACCGGACTCACTGAACATAGCGGACAATGAGGACTACTGAGAACTCAAGAACAATGGCAGTGGGTTTTTGATCCTACTGCACATACTGGCTTTGTGGGAGCCTAGGCAGTTTGGATGCTCATCTTACTAGACCTGGATGGAGGTGGGTGGTCCTTGGACTTCCCACTGGGCAGGGAACCCTGATAGCTCTTTGGGCTGACAAGGGAGGGGAACTTGATTGGGGGAGGGGGAGGGAAATGGGAGGAGGTGGCAGGGAAGAGACAGAAATCTTTAATAATTAAATAAACGGAAAAAAATACAGCTTCATGGGTCACCTTCCTGGTCTCCTTTAGTCCTCAAAATAATCCTTCAAAAATATGCACCTTGATCCCTAGTTTTATAAAAAGAAATATTGAGGTTGAACAGAAAATGGCAGCATCGAGGTTGAAATCTCAATTTCTCCCACTTCACAGTACATGGTTTTCCTAAACTGCCTTTATTTGGTTCACTTTGAACAACAAAGGCTTGGGAAAACATGCTCATTAGAGAAGTCTAAATCCTTTGTAGTTTTGATGTAAACGAAACAGCCCTAGGTGGTGGTATCTCCAGATCTTCAAATCATATGTTTATATTTCTACTCTCACTTTCATTCTTTTGCTCTACCACATATGACCGACCTTCTGACCTGGTGACAGAACACTGTCATCTACAAAGGCCACTCTTGAGAGCTGTGCAATTCAGTTACAGAACAAGACGAAGACCCAAACCGTTCTGCTGTTTTAAGTAAGTTCACTCGTTTGTGTTGAGCCATGTTCATAGCTGTTCACTGCCATATAAGCTGTGGGTCGGGAAAAACCTGTACCCGCTTCCTGCCCATTTGGTGACTTTCAGGAGGGAGCAATCACTGGTAAGACACAACTTCAGCACCACTGTGTCCATAGACAGATGTACTAGGAGCCCAGTTGCCCCCTTGTTTGAGGGTGCTTCAGGCTGCTGAAGTTAAAGAGCCCATGAGAAGCAGGTTGAACAAGAACACAATACTTAATACATAACAGGTATTTGATAAATGCTTTCCAAATTGAATGAAATGTCCTTTGCTTTGAGGGAAAATTTCCTATCATCTGGAACAGTGACAGCTGTACACCCTTACACAATGAAATAGGCAAAATGTGGGAGTCTAGCCCCATCATTTCAAGACTGGTTCTTAAAAGTACATATAGACTAGCCATAAAATGAATGGCTACACATAATAGGTCTGATTTAATATTATTAATTCAACCTTGCCTGAAAGGAATGCAGTGCTGTAAGCTGACATTGAAGCATGACATCTAAATAGCATTTGCCACGCCAGAGTAAATATTAAACCACATTATCTGACGCTCCTTAGGGAACGGCCTTGCAATGTCAAGACCGTGGAAAATGATGGGAAATCAAATTCACAGAAATTTGACTTAGATGTTCAAAATAAAATGAATCTTTCTCATTGAATGCATACAGCGATGAGCTGATAGCAAAATGATTACACAAGCAAGGCAGAACGTCGCTACGAAGATGAAGGAAGTTAGCCTGAAATGGGCTTCATGGTGGACTTTTATGATCACATTTATATATTCCGTCATCAGGCCGTTTTCAACTGCAGTTTTTACACAATATCCACTGAGATGCTGGAATACAAATCCATTTCAGATATGCATGTTCACTGTCACCAGGCCCAGCTACTGGAAGCATGAGCAGTGTTTGTTCTCATAAGCTCCACCTCCTACTTTCCCGGAAGTATATGAATAACCTCACTAGTGGTGATGTGTAGAGACTAAAGAATGCCATAGGAAAAGGTTGGTCGTGAGAAAAACAACACGATCAAGGACTGGTAAGCATACAGTATGCTGGATCTAAAAGGGACCACAGGAAAGTGGCAAGAGACATGATGGAAGGCCAGGCAGAGGTCAGCTGTAAACAAGTCTTCATGACAGACTTCAAATGAGGTCAGTGTAAAGAAAGAATTATTTTCCAGGTCTCATGAAAAACAGATGAGAGTCAATCCCAGAATTAGGCAATGTTAAAGCTGTGTAACATATCACACTATCACTTTCAGAGTTGGGGTGCTACCTTTCAGAGGCAACAACATATCCCAGAACCTCTATTTGATGAGAATAATTCTGTTAAAGTGGTGGTGTGGGAGCCTGGGTCATGATCATTTTCTGTTCTTTATTTTACATGTTTCATATAATTTCCCCAATGATCTTAGAATCACCAGAATCAGGTCCAGGCTTATATCTGCAGCTGGTGCTTAGATGTGGTCACCTTTCAGGAAGGCTTGGTCACATCCCAATTATCTGTTTGTTTATTGATTTTGGCTTTTGAGACAGGGCCTCTCTACATAGCCCTGGCTGTCCTGGAACTTCCTATGTAGATCAGGATGGCCTCAGACTCACAGAGATCCTATTGCCTCTGATTCTTAAGTTCTGAGGTTAAAGGTGTGAATGCCTATGCCCGGGCCCGTTTTTTCATTGTGTGGTACCAGGGATTGAACCCAGGACCTTACACGTGCTGGGCAAGTGCTCTGGATCTGAACTTGGTTTACATCCTCTTTTTGTCTTTTATTACCAGTCATGCTAAGTTCACTGGCTGGTCCTCAACTTACTCTGCAGTCAAGGGAGGTCTTTAAGCTCATCATCCCTCTACTTCAACCTCCTGAGGAGCAAGGCTTGTGAACCTGTGCCCTCAGGTCTTGTTCACACGTTACTCCTACAGCACACACAAACTCCCCAGGAGCACCTACCTGCCCCCTTCCTGTAGATGTAGCTTGCTAAGGGTATTATGTACTGGCAACTGTTCCCATGCCTCTTATTGCAGTCACAGCTACTACAGACTAATGCAACTTTATTTCAAAGGAGAGGATGAGAAGTTTATAATTACAAATGAAAGAGGCCCAGACCAGCATCCTTTCAGGACATGTGACTGAAGCCCAAACACTATTACTCCCAGGAACCTCTTTTTCTATTACCAGACTGTCCATCTTATAGAGAAGGGCAAATAAACACTCCAACTTCTCCGAACAGAATACAACTCTCTGTCTCTACATATTAGCCTTTCCACTGAGGTATCCCAAACTCATTTAGACCCTGAAATGCTGTCTACTGTCTACTCTGTTAACTAACATGGATAACAGGAAAGAGTGAGGACATCATGCCCACGTACAGCTGAAAGGTAGAGTCCCAATCCCTTGTGTCTTCTGGAGGTCATCACTACTGTCCAGTGAAGCTCACCAAAGTGCATCCTGGGAAGATAGCTTGCAGCTAGTTACTGAGCTTGGAGCCATGTGGAGGCCCTGGGATGCCAGGACACCCCTAGCAATTTTATGCGGGTATGGCAAGAGGAGTGCTCCCCACATGGTCTTTCTTCTTTTGGGTGTAGCTTCACAGTCTAAGATTCCAAATGTTTCTCCCACACTACATTTCAAAGGGAGCCCCAATTTCCTGTGGGAACACAGCCATATGTGCCTGCTATGGAGCTGAAGTAATTTCAATTTTGATTCTTTTATAATGGAAATGAAGCTAACTGGGCTGAGTACAAATGAACGGAGAGTTATTTAAAACCTCTAATAGAGCGACTCCAGTAAAATGTAAGCATGCTGCCAATTGCACGGGCCAGCTCCGACATCTAGTTCTGTTAAGCTGCTGGCTTTCACAGAACCACAGTGACATTTTATACATTGGGTGCTAGCCTCCTTGTATGTGGAAATGGAGGGACTTGAGGAGATAAATGATGGGCTTTGGGAAGATAAAACAGAAGCAAGAAGTGATGTAAGTAATAAAAGTGTTGTAACGATCCTATGGGGCTGAGTGTAACTTCCCCCCAGAAACCATTGCACATTGTAGAGCCTTGCTGCACAAGGCTAAGGCAAGGAAGAAATGCAGTGGAGAGGTTCCTTGGAAGCAGGATCCCGCCAGCTGCCTGGGAGGATGACTGAATCTTCATGTAAATGAAACAGTTAAGACCTTGTCATAATTTTGCTAGTCCAGTATATCTATAGCAGGATGGGGGAAATGAGGTGCAAAGCTCAGGTAGGAAAGGATCAAGGGACATTCTCAGAAAGGGACTGAGTGGGTCATCAACCACCATGAGTCACTTCTCAGTTCCCACCTTCCTCCCTCCTCCCTACCTGCTGTTCCCCTCCCTCTACACCCCATCTCTCAGGAGAGAACGGGACCTTGTCTGCTGCTGTTCTTATATCTTTTCTGTTTTAGTTTTTTCATCTATCATTTTCATAAAATGGACTGCCATAAATCACTTCCTGGTAGCCAGAATAATTGCTAAATACACATAAATTTAAAATCCTCAGCCAGGCAGTGATGGCACTTGCCTTTAATTCCAGCACTGAGAAGACAGAGGCAGGCAGTTGTCTGTGAGTTAAAGGCCAGCCTGGTCTATAGAGCAAGTTCCAGGACAGTCAATGATAGCAAACAAACAAACCAACCACAAAATCCCAAACCCTCAAGCTAGCAATCTTGAAACAAAGGAGAAAGGACTGATGGTAAAAGGTAAGACATATGCTCAGAAAGACAGACTGCAGCCCGCATGCCACCACATAGGAGATAGAGAAAAGGTGGCATGTGAAGTGGGTTTAGTAAGAAATGGGCATGAAACTCATGTATTTCTAAATATTTATTTTACTTTTTAAAGATGTGCCTGTATGTACATCTGTGTGTGGGTATGTACATCTTGATGCAGATGCTTATGGAAGCCAGAGGTGTTGGATCCTTTTCCTTGATGTGGGTGCTGAAAACCAACCCCAGGTCCTCTGCAAGAGCAGTATATTTTAGCTGTAGAAGTATCTCTCTCTCCAGTCTCTAAACTTGGTTATTTTTAATGTTTAAAATACAGATGTGAAGCCAGGTGGTGGTGGTGCACGCCTTTAATCCCAGCACTTAGGGTGGCAGAGGCAGGCAGATCTCTGTGAGTTAGAGGCCAATCTGGTCTACAGAGTGAGTTCCAGGACAGCTAGAGATACACAGAGAAACCTGTCTCAAAAAACAAAAACAAACAAACAAAAAACAAAACAAAACAAACAAAAGATGTAAAAAAGCTTAATTTCTGTGGTAAATAAAACCTTTATGTCAAAGTGTTTCTCTTTCTTAATGAGCAGATCACAGAACCATGAAGGGTTGGGGAGGGCAGTGCTGAAGAGGTTATTTTCTCCTGATGCTCAGGAATCAGAGATGTTCCATAGAACATTCAGCTGTCAACTGAAAACCTACCATCATAAACAGAACCATCAATAACCCTTCACAGAAATCACATTGAGAAAAGAAATCCAAACCTACTTCTCAGAAAATGCAAGAAAGAATGAAACAAGAGGTGAAGTTCTCAAATGAGAGAATGCCCACACTCTCAGAGGAGCAGACATTCTGATAGCCATGCATACATCTGTGCTGAGCTCTTCTTATGCTTGGATGATCTTTCCAGAACAATCAGAAAGTGCCGGTGCATCCAACTGTCCATCAGAAGTCAGCTTAGCATGCAATTCTGACTCCAGTCATATCCAGCTTTCAGCTAGGCAGAATCCAAACTTGACTGAACACTAGGTAGTTGAAAAGGTAGTTGTTTATATGCACATCAGATGGGAAACTTTTCCATTCAGAATTAACATAACTACCTGAGGATGTACTCTCAGTGAAAAATTGAGTGGACAGGACAAAGCTAAGAAATGAGAAAAAATTAGAAGTCCTAATAACTCTATAAAACTCTAAGATTATAGCTTCCTTTCTCCTGTGAGCAATATTGTCTACTCTGATGATTGTATGCTTTCTAAGAGTTACTAGTTCCCTCTTACAGACTTTATCCTTCATCTCAGATAGATGTTCTCTCAGGAGGCCATCTCCAAAGATCAAAGAGCACGATTCTCAGGGGTCCATGCTGGAGACTGTTCCAGTCTCTATTCTTTTCAGTCAGAGTTCTACCTGGAGGATTCCAGTGACTCTTACTTCCAGTGCAGAGTCAAAGTTTATTCCATAGCGCCTTACCTTTGATGCCCGGAAGGAGAAGGCTGTGGACTTGGTGTCCGACTTTCCCCGGTCTTGTAGAAGAAGGCCTTGGTCCTCTGTCAAGGCCAGGTAATGGCCGGTAGTGAGATGCCGGAGCCGGAAAGCCTGGCCCCACCTGATGTTACTGCCACTCCAGCTGGTGAAAAGCACATAAGAAATTATATTACATAGAAGTCAATGGTGTTCAACATTTATCCCATGCTTTCCTTAACCCCAGAGTTATTCCCTCTCTGGGGTTTATCATTAAAGGTCACTGAACTGTTTCCTGTCTGTCTGCAACTCAGCACGGTGCTTCTGTTTGATTCCCCATTAAGGAAAGCGCCGTGATCCGGAAGGCAGGGCAGTACATACTATGACTGGAAGTCCTGAGTTTCAACTTACCATTCAGTCCACCAATAAGTACCCTTATACAAACCATCTCAAAATGATGGGAAGACTTCATTTCTAGGAACACTTGTATCTGGGAAACCAGTCTTTCCATTTGGTTATAGGAATTCAAATACCTCATCATCAATCATAAAGAGTCCTGTCTTCATGAGAGACAAGAAAACAAGCAAACCAAAGCCTAAAACCACTGCGGGTTCAGCCTGCCAGGAGAGGCAGGTAGTAAGGGATGCAATAAGAAAGCAGATATCCTGGGACATTCAAAGGAGATCTATTCTGCAGGGAAAGTAGAGTAGGATGGAAGGACGGAGATAAGGAAAATCTCAGCTGGAATGTCCATCTTTTTATGGCCCTTCACCAAAAGATTAGCATTCAAAAGTAGTTATGGTGAATATTAGTGGAGAAATTATCCATGGGATCACTAGTAATTCAAAATGGATCCTTAAAGTTAGGATACCACGTATGTGTCAAACTTTGAAATAATTTCCCATGTCTTCAATTTTAGGAACACCTGAGAATCAAAACCACAGTGTCTGATGTAAAGAACTAACAGCTACAACTGTGACAGTTTGTATATAACTACCTTGGCATTGGAAATGTCCCATAAACAAGAACTCTTGAGCAAGTGAACAAGTGGGTGCCTCATTAAAAATAAATGGGCATTTCTCTTTCTCTCTCCCCTTGTCCCTCTCTTTAACACACACACACACACACGTACACATTAATTATATATACATATATATCTCAGCTTCATTTCTTTCTTATACAACAGTGATACACTCCAAATAAGCATCTTCAAAAGTTTCTTAATAAGCTATGTAAATGAGACAAAAAGGGGAGGGAGATGTAGGGGAATTGCCACTATTTTTTCATCTCTAGTAGACCATCTTAGGGGGTAAATGCCACTCATGAAGAAGAATTCTCCATCGAACACATGTTTAGGGAGACACTGACCTGAGTGTTAGGGAGGAGATGGAAAAGGAGAAGCAGGTGATAATATCCATTCCCTCCTCTCTTACCCACAGCCGGTTAGCTCTAACTTGACTTACCTATGATCCCAGCAAAAAGAAGCTGCTCTCAACAAGACGGGCCTACAGTATTTGGAGTTTAAATGACAAATCACTCAAACTTTAAAAGCTGTTACTCAAGCTCATGGTTGGAAAAACCAGGCTTTGTTCCTTCCACCTACGTAAATTACTGTTTGAAATATTCTGACAAATGTTGTTTTCTTCATAGTTACATCAAGTTTGAGTCTTATTTTATTTTACTAGCTGCCATCATGACTACCTGTCTATCTTTGTTGTTTAAAGATAGCTCTTAACTGGAGCCAAGATATTCACTGAATATCTTGTTTAATAAGATAAAGGAGGGGAGGCTCTGAGGGCTTTAGGTAATGCCAAAACTAGTGTTCGATTACCTAGCCTCTAGGCTCTATAAGAACAGGGTACAACCAACCATAGAATCAAAGGAGGAACCTGGAAATATCTTGGAAGTGAGGAAGTCAGTCTCCTCTCCCTTTCTGTCTTTCTGTCTCTTTTTCTCCCTGCTTCCTTATAATCAAAGCCATAGAAATTTCAGAATTTAGCTCTCACATATAAAAAATGATAAATAGAAGAGAATGGACTGTACTGGAAAACCAACCAGTCTTGCAAATGGCACCATATGGACCATGTGTTACCTTATCCGAAGGGGTTCCACTCTCCATAGAGACCTGGCTCTGGTCCCAGCTCCTCCAGCTTCATAGAACACCCTCCTGCAAGCAGAGTTGGAGATCAGCACTAGTTGTGGGACAGCTCCTCGTAGAGAAGGCGATCAGCACCAGTTGTGGGACAGCTCCTTGCAGGGGAGGCTCAACCAGTGAGTGGTCTAAGCCTCCTGAAATTAGCAAAACTCAAAGGGAGGATTGGTTGTGGGTTCTTGTCTTTACTCTTAGGACAAATAAGAGCCACTTAAGGGTAGGGGACTGTACCCCACATGCAACAGACATTCATGGGTCACCAGAGAGACATGGGAAAAGGGATGGCAATGTCTCCCATTTCTTCATTGTTAAAACAGCTCAGTCACATACCGTGTTACTGATAAAGAATGTTCTGAGGCTTTCAGGTTAGGCTTCTCAGTGTGATTTACATTTCTTATAAATAGATTTTTACTTTTCAAACATATATGTGGTATAGGGTGAAGCCCTTGCCATTGTTTTAGGAAGCATGGATAAAGTTGTGTCTCCAGCTGTCACGGTTTCCATCATCCTTTTTTGCCAGCTTAAAAGAACTATGCTTTAATATACTTGTAAATCATTTCCGTTTTGAATTAATTTTAGACCCATGAGTAAATGTCACAAACAGTCACAGAGTTCCTTACAGTGTCACCTGCTTCCCCTCACATGGTCACCTTGCATCATATGATTGCCCAAACTGAGAAACCAAAGTTTGCAGCCAATTGATGTACTCAAACTCAACACTTTATTCATAGTTCATCCAAAAAGTTTCTGATAGTTACTTTCCTGTTGCAGGTCATGGTCCAGAGTGCCACCATAAAGGTTAGGCTTGCCCTCTTTATTTGACCCCTCAGTGTTTCTGCTTCCCCCTTGTTTTTTTTTTCCACTAAGAATTTTAGGAAGCACAGCATTGGTCATGTTTTTCTCACTATTGCCAAAGCCTCAATGTTTCCATTTCTGTAATGGGAACGAACCTATCTAGATCACACATTATGTGAAGTAAACTGACATACTTCTACTAATCGTGTGATGCATGCATGAGCATATTTGTGTGTGACTCTATATAACGGTGCATGAAGAGACCAGGGAAGAATACTGGGTGACTCCTTCATGAGGCCTTTCAAGGCTAATCATTTGAATTCACCAACCTTACCTCTACCTCTGTCATAGTTTGTCTAAGTCACAAAAGTGAATTATTCAAAGCTTCATAAGAGTTTGGACTTAGATTTTAGAAAAAAAACTCTATAGTGATGAAGAGGAATAGATATATCCCCCATGGTGAAGTAGTAGTTCAAAGGATGCACCTTAAAATGAAAGATACCTGTATTTGGATCTGTTAGTGCTATGACCTAGGGAAAGATCTGTCAATTCTCTGTGGTTCAGTTCCTTTGTCTGCAAAACAGGTCTAATCAGGTAGTTATATCATGAGATATAAAGACGCAAAATGTGACTTTAAAAAGGATGTTAAAAAAGAATGCTCATAGATATACACAGAACTATAAAATACAGATTTATCTGAATTTTGTTTAAACATAGACATTTATACATATCATAGAAGAACAGATTAAGGCACATGGCTATAATGAAATATTAGATTAAGCCTGGTTACATCAAGCAGATAGGGTTATAGAAGGTATTTCTAAGCCTTTTTTAAAAAATGTATACTCTACCAGAAAACACTTAGTGTTAGAAATGAGCCTTGATAAAAATACCCCTTGCCAGAGTAGTGACACTGGGATTTAGAAATATAGTAAAGAATACAGAGATGTGAAAATAATAAGACAGAAAAACATAGAATTATACCAGGAAGGAATTCCAGTGAATACTAAAATTTCCCACATTTAATTTCCAACTGCTTAAAATACCCCTGACCCCAAAAGGAAGGAGTAAGACAAAAAACTGCAATAACATGATACAAGGAAGTGAACATGCCAATTGAAGGTTGTGGGCTACATCCATAGTTAAACATTCTATTTTTAGAACAAAACACATCACATTCACACCTGAGACCAAAATATTCTGTAGGCAAGCCACTCCCTGGGTGGAATCCAATGTTGTCTCCTTAAGGGAACTGGAACTTAGTCAGATCCTTAGACTTCTCTACTTCTCTATTCCTGAAATCCACTTGTTGACAATAACCTTGAGAGGGCAGAATTCTTTTCTTGAGGTGGAAACACAATAACCTTGAAGGAATAGAGGTAAGTTCCAACTCTCTGACCTTTGGTCAAGTAGACATAGGTTCACATTTTTGACCCTTTACTACTTAGTAAAAAATAAATAAAATTATACTACTTAATAGCCATAACTTCTTGGTGGCTATGTACCTGGCCAAGAACGGAAATACTCCAATACTGACTTAACTACTCCTACAGATTGGCTGAGATATTAACTGTGTGTCTCTGCCTTCAGCAAAGGCTGAAAGAAAAGTAGAGATGAAGGGGCCCACTTTGGGGCTCAAGCAGTCCAGCCCCGGAGCTAGCATCAGAATGCCCTTTAAGT
The DNA here is from genome assembly GCF_037038515.1 of Microtus pennsylvanicus. Classification (NCBI taxonomy): domain Eukaryota; kingdom Metazoa; phylum Chordata; class Mammalia; order Rodentia; family Cricetidae; genus Microtus; species Microtus pennsylvanicus. The sequence goes on from NC_134580.1 coordinate 91,421,228, forward strand.
CCAATTTCTGAAGTATTCGCAAAGGTCCATTCTTCCTGACTGAAACATTCTTGCAGCTTGGTCTGTTTAATCTCACCAGGTTACCAAGGTCGAAACAACTTGTTCCTGCTACCTCAAATGACTACAATCAGGGGCAGAGTGGGAGGACAGCTGAGGTGCTTTTGGAAAGCCAGGCTGACAGCTTAGCCTTAGTTCCCACAGGTCGAGTGACTTAGCCCAGGGCGTTTGACAAGCCAGAGGCAGAGCCAAGAATCTGAGTTCAAAAAATGAGATTGTGGATCTTGAGTTTCCATTCTTGGGTAATATTTCCATCAAGCCTGCCTACTCTCTGGGTTCAGAGGGAAGACAATCAATTTCATCTGGGGAGTTATTACCATAGCATGCCTTAGTGGTTCCCAGAGTTCCTTAGCAAGCTCCCTCCTCATCCCCCTGATTTCATTGTTTCCAACAATCCTGGCCAGTTGAGGATTCTTTCTCTGATAATGAACATCAATGAGGAGGTTTACCACTCACAGTCCCTAGATGTAAAAAAGAAAATTCCAAGTCATTTTGACACCCTGCTTTCATTGCGAATGGCAGAAATTATAAGAATTCAGGCTCCAAAGTTTCCTTGCTCAATCAGTTTCTCAAGCTGCCTTGCAAAGGAAAGACGCAAGTATGTCTTCTCATATTCCTTGGTAACACAGTGAGATATAAAACCAACAGTAAACCAGACATTTTTTTTTTTTTTTTTTTTTTAATTTATTTATTTATTAAAGATTTCTGTCTCTTCCCCGCCACCGCCTCCCATTTCCCTCCCCCTCCCCCAATTAAGTCTCCCCCCCAGCCCGAAAAGCAATCAGGGTTCCCTGTCCTGTGGGAAGTCCAAGGAACCCCCACCTCCATCCAGGTCTAGTAAGTTGAGCATCCAAACTGCCTAGGCTCCCACAAAGCCAGTGAGTGCAGTAGGATCAGAAACCCATTGCCATTGTTCTTGAGTTCTCAGTAGTCCTCATTGTCCGCTATGTTCAGAGAGTCCGGTTTTATCCCAGGCTTTTCCAGACCCAGGCCAGCTGGCCTTGGTGAGTTCCCAATAGAACATCCCCATTGTCTCAATGTGTGGGTGCACCCCTTGCGGTCCTGAGTTCCATGCTCGTGCTCTCTCTCTTTCTGCTCCTGATTTGGACCTTGAGATTTCAGTCCTGTGCTCCAATTTAGGTCTCTGTCTCTGTCTCCTTTCATCGCTTGCTGAAGGTTAATATTCAGGAGGATGCCTATATGTTTTTCTTTGGGTTCTCCTTATTTAGCTTCTCTAGGATCACTAATTATAAGCTCAATGTCCTTGGTTTATGGCTAGAAACCAAATATGAGTGAGTACATCCCATGTTCCTCTTTTTGGGTCTGGCTTACCTCACTCAGGATAGTGTTTTCTATTTCCATCCATTTGTATGCAAAATTCATGAAGTCCTTGTTTTTTATTGCTGAGTAGTACTCTAATATGTATAAATTCCATACTTTCTTCATCCATTCTTCCATTGAAGGGCATCTAGGTTGTTTCCAGGTTCTGGCTATCACAAACAATGCTGCTATGAACATTGTAGAGCATATACTTTTGTTGTATGATAAGGCCTCTCTTGGGTATATTCCCAAGAGTGGTATTGCTGGGTCCAGGGGTAAGTTGATCCCGAATTTCCTGAGAAACCGCCATACTGCCTTCCAAAGTGGTTGCACAAGTTTGCATTCCCACCAGCAATGGATGAGTGTACCCCTTTCTCCACAACCTCTCCAACAAAGGCTATCATTTGTTGCACTAAGTGCCCACTTAAAGAAAACAGAGAAAGCATACATCGGAGAATTAAACCAGACATTTAATCTGAGAACTGAGAGGCAGATGCAGGCTGATGTCTGCGAGTTCAAAGCAGCAGCAGCAGCAATGAAAACCACTAAAATTAAATCAATATGAAACAAAAATGAAATGGAAAAATATCCTGCAACTGAAGATCACATGTCAATATTTGAGTAGTGTTCCATAATTCCAAGGGAAATCAGGTCAACTGCATAGACATGACCATCAGCCACTGACTGGGATTAAGGAGGCATGGAGTAATTGACTCACAATACTTATATAGATCTATATTCAGTGTGTTCGATGCTCTGTTCTATGTCACATATGGCTCCTATGAAGGGCATTCAGAGGGCATAGCAAGTAGGAGGAGACATACTATAAGGGGCTCAAGTTACCAGTGGAAAGTTCCTATAGTAATACATTCAACTACACTGCTTCTGGGTCTGTCAGCACATGGAATAAGAAATTAGTCCTGATGGAAAGCCAACAGAACTTCGGCTTTCTACACTCTCACCTGAGATTAGCCAGGATGTCACCACTGGCAAAAAGTCTGATCAACATGATCTCCAAAATGTCAAGATTTAGCCCTAATGTTGCTAATGAAGTAAAATTAATATCGTTGAAAAGGATCTTGTAAGCATGACGAAAAGACAAGAAACTACTGTCACCAGATCAGACTAATTACTGCCAAAATTAAGCTGAATTTGGATGGGAGGTTTGATTTTTATTTATAGTATGAGACTTCTACAGTCACAGAGCAGAGCATTTTATGTACTTTTCCTTTGATGATAAGCAAAATAGTAATAACTATTAAGTATATATTTATTATGTGGGTTAATATCTTCCATTTCATAATTTTGAATCTTTAAAAAACCTTTGATTGAAAAATTACAAAATATATTTGATATTCTTTCCCCTACTCTAACTCCCCTTATATCCTCTCTACTTCCCTCCCCAAACAACTTCATTTTCTTTTTCTAACTCTCTCTCAAAAAAAATAAACACACAGGAAAAACAATAACAGAACAAAAAAATAAAAACCAAAACAGAAAAACTAAGGAAAATCAAGTAAGAGAAAAAAAAATACACACTGTAAAAAATATGGAAAAAAGCACACACGAACACAAGAAGCATGTAGTATTCCTTATTACTATTAGTATGTTGATTACAGTGCAAAAGGAACACAGCAATAAAATGACTTCTAGTGACATAGTGCTATACCCATAGAGCACAGTGTTGCTCAACCCTCATTACAGAAGCTTCCTCTTGCAGTAGATGGGAATAACAAAGAGATCCGCGACTGGATCTTTATCAAACCCATCCCCCTCAAGGTTCAGTGACCTATGCAGAAGTGAGGCAGGAAGATTGTAAGAGGCCAGAGGTACTAAATAACTTCAAGGAACCAGTGTCTTCTAGACACAACGGGGCTGACTCACATAATTTTGAATCTTGAATAAGAGCCAATTAAACAATCAACAGCTGACATCAACACTACCTCTGGCTGTACTCCTCAGCTAAATCCATCTTCTGTTGGATTCTGATGCCTAGTTTTTCCCAATGAGTTGGTAACAAGAAAAATGAAACCAACTTCATCTTAATTACTCAGTACACAAAATGGGAGGAACGGAGGTAAGCTGTCTTTCAAGGAGCAGCAATAACTTGTGAAAACACACAGTTTCCCAAACGGGCTGAATTTCCACACCAACTGGGTGTTTGAGAATCAGGAACAATCAAAGACAATCGATGGTTTGGGACACATTGTAGCATTGTTTGCTTAGATTGAATATAAACCCATCATTTTTGTGAGCAAATGCTATTGTCTTCCATTCCTATTTAACATACTGGAACTTGTGGCTAGATGAAGGTCAGCCCAACTGAGAAATCCCTATGCAATTCCTGTGTGGCCAAATAAAAATGCAAACTCCTTAGTGTGAATCGCCAGAGACTAGAGACAGCCCAGAGAACAAAAGAGGATAGCGGTTTACCTGTGCTGAGAGTCGTTCTGGTCTGTCGACGGTATCGTCAAACACTCATCATGACCATGGAAAAGACGAACTACGTGCCCACCAAGTAAGTATCCTATGAAAGAACCGTATTCCACCATAAATTTATAGAAAGCTTAAAGAGAACATCACACTCAATGAGGCTAAATTCATGCAGGTCCTAGCTGGTTCAAGCAAACAGCAAGAGAGGTACATTTGGGAAATTACAGAGTCCATGATTTCAGACCTCAGGCAGGAAGGAATTCTAACACTGCAGCTAAGTAGAATTTCAGAAATATGTAAATAAGGCTAAATATCAAGTGGAAGGTGAAGCCACTGTGTCAACTGTTATCACTAAAAAACAAAAGGAAAATTATCGGTTTTTTATTTTGGTTTTTTGAGACAGGGCTTCTCTGTAGTTTTGGAGCCTGTCCTAGAACTAGCTCTTATAGACCAGGTTGGCCTCGAACTCACAGAGACCCACTTGCCTCTGCCTCTCAAGTGCTGGGATTAAAGGTGTGCACCACCACCTGCCAGCTTAGAGAAGTTCTTACAATTTGAGTGTATACACTTTATGATAAAATCTAATCAGATTATGATCATAGGATAAAAATAACCTGGAATGGTATGACGATCTCTTTGTGAGAGCTGTTTAGGAGAAGGCAATAATATGCTCTTCAGAGTTGCTTGAGGACAAGGTAGTTTTCAAATGTAGCTAACAAATACATGTAAGATTCAATGGTGCATCTATACAGCAAAATATGGGAGGCAGACCCACTCCAGTGTGTCTGAGTGGGCACGTGTACTAACTGCTATCAACAAGCACTCAGATTTCAGCCAAAAGGGATCACAACAGTCATGGAGTTCAGACAGTAAAAAGAAACAACGAACTTCCAGGGCATGGTGACCCACTGGTCTTCAAATGAATTCCAAGCATTAATTCAAGAAGCATACTAGCAGGAGACAGGCCTGGCTGAGCTGGTTTTGCACAAAGAAATTGGATTTGTTATTCTTCTGAATTAAAAAATCTCTAGGTTACTCTGTTCTCAGGAGACATATGGACTTAATAGGCTCCATGTCTGTATTCGGAGTTTTTCTTTTTAAATTACATAATTAGATCACTGGGGGGAGAGGGTTGTCTCAAACTATTTTGGATGCTGGATTAAAACAGTAACAATGAGAAATCCTGCTAGAGGGGAAATTGGTGTAGCCAGAGCACACTACACAGCAACCGTCTGATTTTCCTTAGCTTATTTCTTTTTTACCTAGGCAAAGAAAGATTATCTTAAACTCCTCTCAAATATTCACAAGTATTTTTTCCAATAGCTAATTATACTAATATGTACAGTTGCATTTTTTCATTTGAATAATTCATGACACACTGAAGGGAATTCCTAGTAGCCAATTTACATAGAAAATTAAAAACCTCAGCCATCAAGCCCTTGATTAAACTCTTCATCCTCTCTTGATGGTGAGACTATGTCCATTAAGAGTCCATCATGAATAGTTTGTGGGTTTCTCCAATCAACATCCTCCTCATTAGAGAAAACTGCCTATTGCTGGCACAGGACAACCTTTCTTAACCAAAATATCTCTCTCTCTCTCTCTCTCTCTCTCTCTCTCTCTCTCTCTCTCTCTCTCTCTCTCTCTCTCTCTCCACTCGTGTGTGTGTGTGTGTGTGTGTGTGTGTGTCTATGGGTCACAGTCAGGAAGAGGAGGGCACTAAGGTCCATGAGGGCAGGGCAGGTTTCTGTCCTGTGGATGCTGAGAGGCCATTCACCACCCAGCCCCATGACTGAGCTGATGAGCTCTTCCGACTTCATGCACACAAGGGCACTCAGCACGTCTGTGAGAACCATTTGACATGATTTGCAAACACTCCTTAATTAATCTTCACAAGCTCTCTGTTGGGACTGAGGTAATTTTATTTTTGTGGTTGAAGATGAAACATTTAACAAAGAGATGGAGCTGAAACCTTCTAGGGAAGCATTTAGGACAGGGTGTCTGGATTCCTGATAGCAGGGAAAGACTGAATAGATTAAAGAGGTGTATTGATGTTTGTATCTATGTGTATGTGTGTGGGTGAGGGGGAAGGGAGACACATACACACACATGGGGTGGGGGGCATGGGTAGAGAAAAAGAAAGAACCTTGGGCTTGGCAATGCTGGGCAATCCTTCTATCACTGATCTATAGCCCCAGCAAAGGCCTGGTTTTTAAAGGCCTCTCATATCCTACCAGGAAACTTAGGGTTTGTCCCTTCCTAACTATTTAGCTTAACTGTGGTGACTTGTGAAACTGGGCTATCACCCTGACAAACATCACAACACTGAAAGGCACCTCTCTAGTTTGCAACTGTGAGGCTCAGGAAGAAAACTGGGGTTAAAGCCTGCGATAGGACTATTTTTAAAAATTCAGATCTTTCTATAAAGTGCTAGAATGGAATGCAATAACTCTTGGGTCATTGGCATTTTATTTTTCTACTCAGCTGTGGTATTACCTATGAGTGAGGTAAGGCCAATGTGTTTATTACATAACCTGTAAAATGCATTGACTTTGCCTCTCTCCAAGAAATACAGTATGAAAACAAAGTTACATGACCTTATTTCCACGGAAAGAATTTAAGGCTGAGAAAATTTCATTTATTATTTTAAGGGGTGCTCCATAAAGGTAAGTAAAAATCAAAGACCAATTATATATTTATTGTAAAGGAAGCTTCTCCCTGTTATGGAGAGAGGCAGGGCATGGGGTGGGGAGTAAGGCATGTTACCTTTCTGGCAAATGTTCTAAGATGAAAGTTCCTGGGCCTGTTTTCTTACCAATAGCAAGCATGAATAAAAGGAAAACCTGGTGAGAGAGGGGAGGTATCCATCCAAGTCCTGCTTGCTTGTAGTAGTCAACTATGGGCGCCAATGGATTAAAAGCAAGGTTAACAATGCCCATGGGGCTTCAGAAGAGAAAACAATCTATACTGACATTGGAGAAAGAACGTAGGAGAAATAAAGCCACAATGTGTGTGAATGAAACAGCAGAAAATGTTGACATCCACAGCCCAGATGGAATGTCAGGCTCTGGGCTGATGGCATTAAAGTGGCTTACCTTCTTCGATGCTGCTTCCCGAGCACGTAGGATGCACATTCCAGAGTGTTTGCATAAAGGAGGCATCCACCTGTATGCTACCATTTGATATCGAGAGATGCTGCAGTGGGAGAAGAAGGGAAATGCCCTTTAAACTGCTAGCCCAGTCCTGGTCGAGCTACCGACGACAATCTCAAGAATAAAGTTAGACAGCGACAGTGTTCTGTGGTTCTTTCTACAAGGCCTGTGTGAGAGCTTGCTTTACTCAATCTTGAAGCAGCTTTATAGTGGGCACTGTAGTCCAGGAAGAATAAATTCTTAGCCACAGAGATGGTAGGCAAGCGTTAACCTTGTCACCTCAGCTGCACCCCTGATTCTATCCACTTATAAAATGTCTATTTTTTATAGGATAAGAAAACCCACACATGGGAAAAATTGTTTCAACATTTGGAGAAAGCAAGGAGAAATCAGTTGGCAGGATTGGCCCTATAAGAAACTGCTGAGAAATTTAACACTTCTCTTTGGCATTTCTCTATCTTCAGGCATCCCCACCCTGAGCAGAGCTTGCCGGGTACCTATACTCAGATTCAAGACCCCATATGCATCTGTCAGCCTCTGCAATACTCCTGCACTAATATTTTACATTGTTTCTTTCTCTATAAAAGCTTATTTTTCTGTATTCTTTTTTTCTTTTATTCCATTTTGCAAGAGCCAAACAATGTGCTAAATTCATAGTAATCTGACTAATTCATCTTAGCAGCATTTGCTCAATACAACACAACACTCTAGAAGGAAAGCTAACAGTTAAATTCCAGGCAGTATGATTGCCTCATAGGGGAGAGACATCTTATTCTACCCAGCCTGCTGTGGCCCCATTTCCCTTTTGAAAACCAAAGATGCTCCTGCTAAGAGGTACTTACAAGGTATCTTTCAGAGGACACACTGACGAGGATCAGGTCATCTCCGATTCGCACTTTCTCTCCTTCAGACCTCTGTTTGGAGGCGGGATGTATGGTCCACCAGCAGGCTTCTCCTACATGAAGGTTTTGTGAGTTAGCCTTTGTGTCCTGGAAAGCAGTGATCCCATTCTGTCCCATATTCCTTCCTGATGACACACCTTTCCCTTCTCCCAAAGTCTCTTTGCTTCACTTTCTAGTCACCTATAACCAGCCCTGTTGTCTAATAATGTGTGCTTTAAACTGTATTTTTTCATTTCCAATAAAGACAGAAAGACACAATTTGGGGCAGGTTATTGGAGGCCAGTAGCTACAGAAGTCTGAATATTTTAACAGACATAGGACATGATTTTTTCACACTCCCCTTTACATATCTCTTTAAGAACAGACTTCAAAGTATGTTGTGGTGGTATATGAGAAAACAAGATCAGAAGTTCAAGTTTGTCCTTGGTTTAATGAGTTTGAGGCTAGCCTGGGCTATATGATAGGCTCTGAACACTTGTCCCCACAGAAAGGGAACCTTGAGGACCCTATTTCATTGACAAATTGAGCATTTTAGCAATTTTACCTTTCTTCCTCACCTTCTATGAGATGTGCTAAAACAATAGTAAAGAGAGTTTTCATTTGGTTCTTTAGGTTCAAACCTATAAGAACAGCCTAACACATGTGGAAATATATGTGCCAAGGAAGAAACACTGTTACGGGGTGAGGGGTGGGGATCACAATTTTAACTAACGAAATGGAGAAGAAGCCACTGACTTAAAAGGACACCCTGCTATGAATAGATCCCAGCAGGAAAACTGACTGGGCTGGAGGTGAAGACGGGTTGTAAACAGGAAGAATGGCTAAAAGGCTTTGAGGACTTTTAAGCCCCAGATCCTTGCCCATCCCACACAAGCAGATGCCTCTTCCTCCCTCAGGCGACAGCAGAATTCAAGGAGTTGCAAAGCCCCAAGGGTCTGGCCTTGGAAATTCTGTAAGATACTGCCAAATAAGCCAGTGGAGTCCTGCTGAGAGCAGATAACTATAGTTTATGTGTGACCACAAACACCCCAACTTCTCTCCCTTTGCTTCTGCTCCCCCCCCCACTTCTAGAATGCCAGCTGCAAAGCTGAATAATTTTTATCGGTCCTCGGATTTGAGGATTGCTTTTTAGGGAAGCCAATGTTTCAAAGGTAAAAGCTACCAGGTTTGGAGATTCTCTCGTCAGTGCTCAGGGCTCTGAAAGTTAACCCCAGAGTGAGGACTGACAGATGCCCAGCGACAACACAGCTTCCAATCAACTTTTGTGACCTTGACTTAAATATGGGCAAAGATGAACGGTCATTTTGAATTTGAGGAATGTCTCTGACATTCATATCAGGAAACAAACCAACAAAAACGGTGGAGCAAGAACTAGAAAAATTAAGACTTCAGAGAACAAAAACTTTAAACAATTTTGTAAGTAACAATCCTAAAAAGGAAAGAAAATGTTATACTCAGAAAGTGTCATGAGGATTCCCTTAAGAGAGGAAGAAAATGACTCTAATTCTGAAGAAAAACAAAATAATTACAGTTGGAAAATCTTCCAAAAAGAAAACAGCAAAATAGTTTAGAAAGGAGAAAAAAAATTAGAATTGAACATGGTGGTGCACACCTTTAATCCCAGCACTCAAACGGCAGAGGCAGGCAGATTGCTGAGTTTGAGGTGAGCCTGGTCTAGAGTTCCAGAGTGACACAGTGACATCTTGTCTTAAAAACAAAACAAAGGAAGAATTAGAATTTGAGAGGAAGTGAGAGGAGAAGGAGAAGTAGGGGGTGGAAGAAGAGGGCACATGAGGGGTTTGAGAGAGGAAAAGGATGTAATTATATTCTGATTAAAATAAAATTCTAGAAAACAATCTAGAGGAATCCCAGAGCAAGAATAAAGAGTATTAACAAAGAAATAATACCCCTAAAGCTTTCCCAGTGCTGGTCAGCAAGCATCTGTGAACAGGAAAGTCCCCAGGGCACCTTGCATAGTTAAGCATCCACCCTACACTGCACCCTCTTGAGACTGCACAACAGAAAGAGTCCAATCACACTGTGGAATTTTGGATGTAAGAGAGAGAGAAAAAGAGTTTTCAGAAAAGATAAACCAGTCACACACAAACCATCAGGAATCAGAACACGCTTGTGTCAGTAGCCAGTTTGTCTCAAAAGCCTGTAGAACGCCAAGAAAAAAAAAACTTTTAATACACAATTAAACTAAACTATGAATTACTTATGAAGCAAGGATGAACAAACCTTCAGATAACTTGGTACCTGCATACATCTTTTCTGCAAAAGCTACTGTATAGTGTGGTTAGTCAAAATAAAATAGTGACCCATGCTGTAGTCAAAAGGAAGCAGAAGGTAGAAGAGGCAAAGTGAAGTCCTTGAGTGATAGTGGATATTTCTAAGATGAAGAGATATGTGACTGATCCTTATAATTCAGGGACATTTTTGCATCAATGGGAAAGCTTGGAAGTGAATCCATGATTCAGTCATGGAAAGCAAAACCAGGCAAAACAAACCTGTGGGTTATTTACAAATATGTGATAGTAGTTATATCAATGTAAGTTGTTAGTTTTGTTTTTACATAAAAATAAATAAGAACATATTGAGAATGTAAGGAAGAAGGACAGTGAAAAGTAGAACGTGAGAATTAAGCTTTATCAGGACATGAATAGATAAAACCTAATCTGGAAAGAACAATGAAATGACAGCATATATGTATTTTTCATAAACAGCAGCAAGCAATGATAGAAGAGCTGAACACAGGTGCCCGAGGCAGGAATTTAGATTTGGGAGATCTTTTTAATAAATATCAAAGTGCCATTTATCTATTAAAATTGTATGTAGGTATTTCACTACCTTTAAAAATGCATTACAAAAGGATATGAACTCCATCTTTGAAGTGGAAAAGGATCAGGCTCTCCCGTATAAACTCTGTGCGCCGTGAGAGGGCACCTGGCATGAAAAGCATCATGAGCAGACACACGTAAAAGTGAGGGGGCAACTTCCCTGCCACTTCTCATGTCCTCGGAACTGGTCCCTGAACTCCCAGGCTGTGTCGGTCACTGGCTCCAAAGCGCATGGCAGCACTTTCATGGTCTCACAGGTCTACATTCTAAACCTATGTCAAAGGAGTAGACTCAAAACAAAACTTCAAACATGTGAAGAACTGAGCAGTCAAGTCAGTTGTTCTGATTATCTAGTCTGCTAAGTCTAGGAAGTTACCAGTAGGTATGGGGGGGATCCAGACTTATTGTTGAAATGCCCCCTACTATTTCATCCCACTTTCTCCTTGACATCCAACCCAGTTAAGGTGTTTGTGCTACAGAGCATTGACAAAATTGCTTGGTATGGAACCAGGATTCTATCCCAGTGGATTCTATGTGCCCTCCTTCGTGACAGGTCTCATCCCAGAAAACCCTGACTGTCCCTGGGGGACCCAGCGCCTCTCCTGACTCAAGGAGAGTGTGAGTGGAGTAGGTCAAAGATGAAAGAAAAGCAAACTATTCCAGGCCCTAACTTAGCATGCAGCCTGGCACCCCTTTCCTGTATGTCCCCACACAAGTCAGTTTCTGAACAGCCAGTGTGAACCTGGCCCAGCTCAAGTATCTACTAGGTCTGCTGTCACCGAGGGTCCTACTGGTTCTGATCTCAGGGACTCAGAAAATGACTTCTGAAATGAGCAATGGTCTATTGTCCTTCTTTCCATCAGCGGCTCTAACAGTAAATTAGGTAATTTCCTGAACTCCTTGCTAGGAAGTGTGACTTTTCCATTCCTTTCTAGCTCTCAGCAAACACAACATCATCTCACAGTTATAAGCAGAAGGACCACATGACTCCCCCAATTACATGCTAGAAGATTGGCATCTGGCTGGTCCAGCGAGGTCAGCTTCCATTCATAGACTGACATTCTACTCAATTTGTAAGTTTTAGCAATGGTTGACAACATTCTAGAGAAAGTTATACTTGAAGAAAAACACAAGCTAAGAACAAAGAAACCTCAAATCTGACTCCCACATGATCTTACTCTAGGGGGAAAAGCATCACAACAGTCAGAGACAGGCCCTGCCTTTCCAGTGTACAAAGAGAGAGCACAGACAGCGTGGTGCAGGCCGCAGAGACAGCAGGTGCGCGAGGGTAGGATCCTACATTGTTTCCTGATCATCACAAACTCAGGTCATCTGAACCCTCAGCTGATACACTAGCCTCATTCAGAACAACAGCACAGAAGTTTGTCCGTCTTTGGAGATGCAGCATTGGCCCTCCCTTCCAGTTAGGTGGAAATGCCATCCTGTTAAAGACTAGACTCCAAACAGAATTTCTGTTGTTCCCTAAGTGATTTTACTTCCCTGGTCTCTCTTTCCTCAGCCTGGTTAATTTTGATGTTCTAATTTTAGTCCATGTTCTACTCAGTATCCCTCCAGCAAATCCTTTCTCGCCTTAAATCCATCAGAATCAATTTCTGTTGCTTTTGACCACACGTTCTAATTGGTAAGAATAGCCCAACCTCTACCTGGAGCAGAAATTCTATATGCCGCGCCCTTGACAGATGGTCATGTCTACACATGTTTCCAGCTACAGGGAACATGCTACATCCCTGGCCAGCTGTTCCTCTGCTGGTTAATTGCAGATATTACAAAGCATTTTCCCTCACGGAGGTGTCAATCGTATGTCTCATTTCAACCTCTATCTTCTTCTCTGTTGGTCTTCAGAACAGCCCCCAGGAAACTGGTATTTTCTTGACCGTGTAACTTCGTACATATTTGTAGTTGTCTTGGACCCCTCCCTTCATTTCTGGATTCCAGAGAGAGCTGGTATTGTCCTGGCTACTACTTTTCTTAGTGCTGACTTCTCCAAGGACTTGCTATAGAGCTTAGACTGGCCTTAAACATACTAAGTAGCCCAGGCTGACCTTGAACTTAAGATTCTTCTTTGTCAGCCTCCCTAGTACCAGGTTCAGACACATGCACCATGTCTGGCTGATCATCAATATATATATCGCTTTATTTACATTCATGCCTACATACACACAATGAGGTGGTTTCCAATGTATTTGATGCTTTGTAGGAGACAAATGACATTGCATTATTTAGTGTGAAATTTAAGACAAAAAACTCTCTTTAAACTAATTCTATCACAACAGTTTTAAGTTTTGATCTAATATTGACACTTATTTATCATTAATTTCTCAATTATTTGACAATTATTTTGTTGTTGTTACATAATTTATGGCAAAAACATTTCTCTACTTTCAGAGATAGGTTTTTGCTTAAAATACTACAGATAAAGCTTAGGTACATTTATAGAAAAATACGCAATAAATATATGGAAAATACACTGGAATGCCAAAACTGAGGCTGATGGGCATCACTGACTGACATTAGGGAAAGTGACTTGGGAATGACTTGTTTGAAGAATACAAAGGGCCCATATCTCTAATCTAGACATAGTATTCCACTACTATGCCCTAATGAAGTCACTTTTATTTGTTTCCTTAGCAGTTACTCAGTACCTAAAGTTCTCAAGAACTAAACTGTCCATTTATAGTAATAAACCATTAAAACAGTTTCCAGCACTCGGGCTTCAGGCCCCATACCCTCCCTGCCTTAGACTCCATATTTTCATATGCTTCACACATCCTCCCTTGAATCATCCTCAAAATATTTTTTTATCAGTTTTAACATTTTGGACCTTGTTGATGTGGAATTCCAAATGAGTAACATATCCAGCTTCTTTCTCAAAAGTCCCTAGCACAAGATCCCGCTGGCTGAAGCTGGGAATGACAGCTTACCTGTGGCATGTTCCCGCAGACCTACATCAAAGGCAAGTTTATCTGTCTGGGATCTTGACGTGGTCAAGCATGTTAGATACTGTGGAATAAGAGCAGATACTGGGAGTCAGACCCTTCTACCAAGTCCTGGTACCACCACTAGTTAGCTTCCTATTAAATGCAGGAAATCAGCGACTATAAAATAGACTCAGGCTTCTTCCTCATTGGAAAGTTAAGTGACGTCATGCTTTTGGAAAATATTTTTGTGTTAAATGTAAAATCTCAAAGACATTCTTATTTGATGATCTGGTAATGTCTAGGACTCTATCCAGAATGAATTGAAATATTCAATATGCTTTAATTCAAAGGTGTTCTGAGAATTTTTTTCATATTTTTAGCTTAACAGAGCATTTAATTCACATCAACCATCGAACACTGTGATCATATTGGCCACTTCCAGAGCTTGGCAAGAGGCTCTTCCACCAGTGGCTTCCATGGCTTCCAATGCAGCATCTTCCTTGACAGACTCGGTTCATTTTCAGCCTGAAGAATCTATTCCACAGCCCTGAAGCAAGTTTTCTAATGTGGTAACATCTGGTTCCTCCAAATCCATCAGTTAAAGCTGCGTTTCTTATACTCAGCTCAGGAAGAAGCTTAAAACTCAACCTTGGCCCTTCCTAAGTTCCCCAGAGGCAGGCAGACCCGACTTGACCTTTTAACTTGAACTTGAGAATAATACAAATGGAACATCAAAAGCCAGCAGTAGAGAAGAGGCTAGATCAGCTTTGGTTCTTCTGTTTTCTGAAGTACTGTGCCACTAAGAATACTGATAAAGGATGTGCACAGAGCGTACAACTTTATTTTTATAAGATCTTGAGCTAAGAAGTCACATAAAATAGCACATTTGTACAGCTGACATAAACACAAAACTTAAATGTGTAACATATGATTAGAATGAATTATATTGGAATAATAATAAAAATTGTGCTTGGATAAGTAAGGTGGGTAGAGGAAGCTGGGAAATCAGACAATTCCCCATTTAATTTAATTTAACATGCTTTGAGAACTTCATATATAAGCACTGCCTCTACCTCTCTCCTGCCCCATCCCCTTCCAACTCCTCCCATATGGTCCCCCAAATTCATGAAATCTTCTATTGTTTTTGTTATACATACATACATATATATGTATGCACACGCACACACACATCCCATTTATATATATGTGTGTATATATATATATATATACACACACATACACAATCTACTGAGTCCATGTGTGTCCAGAGCCGATCACTTGAGGTTGCATAGTCTATGTGGGGCATTGTCCCCTGAGCAGAGTGTTTTTCCATCTCTCAGAACCCATTGGCCTCTTATAGCTCTTCATCTAGGGTAGTGGTTCTCAACCTTCCTAGGGCTGTGACCCTTTGATACAGTTCTTCAAGTTGTGGTGACCCCCATAACCATAAAATTATTTTTGTTGTTACTTAATAACTATAATTTTGCTACTGTTATGAATCACAATGTAAATACCTGTGTTTTCCAACAGTCTAAGGTGACCCTTTGAAAGGGTCATTTGACCCCAGATTGAGAACCACTGATCTGGGGGATGGGGCTGTGTGGGATTTCCCCTCTTCATGTTGCCTTGTCAACTGTTAGGAGTTTCTTTTAAAAGAATCTCCTGATATTTTAAACCTCTCAAAATAACATTTATCCACTTTTTTTGTGGATTATGACAACATATATGCAGGTGAAACTTTTAAAATGATCTTTAAAGCAGTTTAATAGGGGAAATAAACGAGGGCTGTTTCCTTGCCTTCTTGATGATGCACAGTTGTGTAGGCTGGAAGCAGAGCGGGAGGGAAAGAAGCACAGGCATACCTCCAGCTCTCTGCAAGCAGGTGAAAAATCGGTGCATTATAAAGGCTTATTTCATAGGCTTTACACCAAAGCTACTTAAAAGAAAGCCAGTGGAGGGTTTATGTTAATTGGGAGTGAGGTTTTATTTTTTTACTTTCTTTTTTTAAAAGAGGAGTGAATTTAGGCATAAATAGTTCAAACCTTTGCATCTTTACCAGGTGCTAGCCTAAGTTTTCCGAGTCATGGGGTGGGGGGGATACTGTTTCAAGATTTACTTATTCTATCTGGGCAGAAAAAGAGCATATTTTAGGGTTCATTGTAAATAAGCAAACAGATTCTAAAAGGTGATCATCTCTCAATTCCAGAGATTGCCAGGCAAAGGGTCTCCTCATTCAAAACTGCCCCAGTACTCAAATACAGCTGGCCAGCTTTGTGCGGTCCTTTGCCATGAAGTAGCAAATCAGGCAAGGGTTCGGTCTGAAAGGTCAGCTCCTTACCAGTGCTCAGACAAAATATGCTGCAGCAAATCAATTATTTAAGAAGTAGCTGCTGAGCATGCTACAGTTTGGAAGCCCAAGCTTTGAGAAGTTCGTGTGGAGAACCTGTGAATGTGTGAGAAGAAACAGCAATCCCCTGTCCCTTCCTCACGCTGTTAGGATTGCATGTGGCCATGCCAACCTTCCCAGCAGGTGTTGGAGGTCTGAACTCAGGTCCTCCTGTTTGCACAGTTAGTGTATCAGTTTTCTTAGGGTTAGAAAATGAAGAGCTATCTTCCTTACACCGAGAGCATGCACAAATTATATACTTAGGTGCTGAGAGCAAATACTATTGGAGTCAGCTCATATACTAGATCAACCTCACAATATTTGCAATAACTCCTTGCAAAACATCAGAAGTGTATGAATTTTTCAAGTTATGTTTATTAAATTCTGCCTATTTTTTATTCCACGCTTTTGCTTTCCAAGTTTGGCTGAATTATCGCCACTCTAGCGTTTTGGTTGCAAGTCCCTGATTAGTATAGCCCGGGCCAGCTTTCTGTGATTGCCTGGTCCATTATCTTCCTCCTGCCACTCGGTTAGCATATTACCTGGAAGGATTCAAATTCTTCCAGGACTGAAGGCCCTGGACACATTCCATTTCTTTTGCTGTGTACAAGTAGAGAAATTTCACACAAATCCCATTTGGTTTGTTTTATTCAAATACTAAACAAATCAGTTCCTCCACAGTTCATTTGATCAGTTATGCATTCGAGAAATATTTACTGGGTATTTAGTATATCGGTGGACTATGCTTGGCGGGGTTAGGCTTTGTGAAGATTAAAGAAAGGGAATGGCTCTTTTCCTCACTCAATGGGACACACATTCAGTAAACATAAATCCCTGGGTTATGTGGGAAGTAATAGGAAGGCAAAAATGGACTGAATTATTTATATTCTGAACTGCTGTCAGTGTTCATCCTTTCTTTCTCATGAATGGTGAAAGCTGACATCTCCGTGTGCTTACCATTCCACTGAAAGAGTGCCTCAGGAGAATTGCGTGACCGTACAGCAGGGTCCTGTGGCCACCCCCTTGTGCTGCCTGTGGGAATGAGGAAGAAATCTGTCAGCACATACCAGCTGTGGCTTCCTTGGCAGAAAAGCAACACGACGATTTGGGATGCAGATTCCGGGAAAAATAACCATGACAAAACTCCCCAAGAATTCATTCAAGAAGCAAGTGTCCAGCCAATGGGTGAAAGGAGACTTTGTGAGCATAGCCATGCGGCACCCTTGGGAGAGGGTGGAAGGGCCTGCTGCTCTCCTCAGAAATGGCCTCTGCCCAGGATGAGCAGGAACCCAAAGCTGTTCCAGACTGAAAGCATGTAAATGAGGTACACTTGGCTTACCTTCCTTTGAGCTTCTCAGAAACAACTGGGATGAGAGACACACAAGAGAGAAGTAACTACAGCCTAGTGCAGGAGGGCACCATGGCCTATGAGTATCCATGTGGGCCGTGGATCTTGCAGTCTTTTGTTCCCTTCTGGGCACTGTGCTTTCTGCCCATGCAACTCAAACGGTCTTTCTCACACAGATCTCACCAACCAGGGATGGCTCTGAAACCCAGGACTTTAAAATAGAGTAGCTAGTTCTGCAGAAATGGTCCCCTTAGTGGAGAGGCCCATGTGACTGTCCTCTCCGCCTCCCTCTGCACATCCGTTTTGACGATTTGATAGTGGCTGCCCAAACAGCAGAGCAGGAGGTCAGAGAATATAAAATGGCCCAAAGGAAAACCTGCCACTGGTGCCTGATCTTCTATGGGACTCTGATCCATACAATGTTAGGCTGAAATGAACAACATATGGTAGGAAAATCAAGTGTGACATCCCAGCTACAAGTGGGTATAAAGAACAGTCAGCTGAAATTGACAATGAAAATAAAGCAATTTAATTGACAATGAAAATAAAACAAAATCCTGTATGATTTTGGTACCAATCCCATACTGTTTTGGTACTAACCTAATTCTCCCAACATCATGCTAATATATCCCTAGGTAACACTTTTTAAACACACACACACACACTCTTTTAAAAGAAGATACTTCCTGCTTACAGGCTGTGTCTTCCCCAAGGGAGACTACAAAGTCAGAGAGCTAACGAGATTTTGTGTGTGTGTGTGTGTACTTGCCCATACTTGTGCTTGAGAAGGCCAGAAGTGGCCATGGGTTGTCTTTCTCATTAGCCTGTTATATATTTTTTGAGACAGGGTTGCTCTTTAAACCTGACCAGTTGCCTGACTAGCCAGAGGGCTCTTGGAACCCTCCTGCCTGGTGCTGAGATGACAGGGACATGCTGCAATGCTTGCATTTCATGTGGGTGTTGGGGATCAGAACTCAGGTTCTCATGCTTATACAGCAAATGCTTTGACCCCTGAGCCATCTTCCCTGGACCACTAGCAACAGGAATTTCGGCATTCTGTGTCTGTGGTCCAAAAGCATCTTTTATGCATCCTATTCTTTTCAGAGTTGCAGACTGGCTGCCCAAGGCGCTGTCTGCAGTTTTAGCCTATCCATCCTGTACCCTCCAGGCATGGCAACGAGCAATGTAGAGGACGAGAAGCAGGTGGTGGGGAGAGAAGCAGAGGTCTGGATAATGAGCTATGAGTGATTTCATTTTGTTTCTGTTTGGAGTAGCAGAATTGCTCTTTCACAGAGATTTTTTCCCCCATGTCATTCAACAAGTCTAAAGAGAAAAAAAAAAGACAAATGTGGTATATTGAAAAGAGGATAACTAAATATAAATGTGGCTGTGTTCACCCCTCCGATAGAGATATTTAAGTGTTCTCGGATTTTAATACCAAGTAGGATTATACAGCTTTTCACAATATTTCCAAATTTCATGGAACCATTTGCACTAACTTCAGCTGTATTTACAAATGTGTCAACACCTTACATTAAAATTAGATGTACTAAATCACTTTACATCTTCTCTGTCTAAATGGAATAGTCCCATGAGCTTGTATCCTTACAACTTAACTGAGGTTTCCAATGTCTCATGTTGTATATACATACTCCTACCGTGAATAAGTGACTAAATTACATGTCCTCCTATCAACTGTGGGTTCAACTCTATTCTAATTCTTCTGTGTTCCTACCAGCTCTGTAATCATCAGAAGTCAAGAGTTGCTGACTCTGTACAGTATCACAGAGTGACTTGGGCTGTTCTCCTCTGATACCTTCAGAAACATTGATGGGACATCATGTCTTTCATTGAGATGCCACCAGAGAAAGAAAAGATTTAAATGCCAGAGGAATGGAATCTAATTTGCTCTGCAGACGCTTAGAGCCTCACATTCTAGCTTCTCTTTCATATAAGACAGTAGTTTGTAGATGTTGGAGGATATCAGAATCACCAGGTCCCCACTCCACAGTGGCCTGGGGCTGGCCCGAGGATCTGCATTTCTAACAAGGTCTAGATGATACCGATGCTGTTAGTCTAAGGCCAAAATTTTGGGAATTGCTGTTAGGGGAATGGATGGCTCTGGTGCTAGGATGGAAGAGGAGCCTTTTATCACCATTGTAATGTTGATTTCTGCTATGAAGCAATGCCATGTATGCACCAGGTGCTTCACACACCATCACAGTCCATCCCCATTGTGACCTTTCAAGGTTGCCATGAATGTCACATTTAATATGGGAAGAATTTGGTATCTAAAGAGGGTGCCTTGCTGTCTGTGTCACAGTTAATACGATAGTACCATATACACTTGGGTTAACAACAGATCTTCATCTCAATTTCCTAATGTGTGCACAGTGATTGCACAAGCCACCAATGGGAAGAGATACAGAGACATCTTTCATGGGACTCATATAGCTGGGATCTAATTAGCTCCAATCCAATGGCAGGCACATAACACAGAATGGTACACAGGGAGCATCTCACTTGATATTAACTAGTGATGCAATGATAATCACCCCCATTTTACAGCCACCCATGTGAACTGACACTTAGATTAAATTACTCACGGGTCATACGGGCCCCAAGTGCAGAGTGGGAACATCACAAAGGGTATTTAACCATGCACCACAGTACTGCCTTTTTTGTAGTATGGCAGGGGAGATGAAACTTGGACAAAATAAAACCTTGTTACATGAAGAAACAGCATACATATTAAAGAAGTGAAGCACAAAACTTTAGTAGACCATGAGGGTAAGAGTATGTGCTAAGGAATGGCTCTATGGAAAAGGCAGACCAAACACAGACTGCTGACATGCAGATGGTCAGAGGGAGACAGCAACATGGGTGGACTGTGTCCTGGAAGTAGGAAATGTAAGTTACACTTGACTTCTCACAGCCATCCAGTAGTTAGTGCCCATGGACAGGGACAGGTGGATACATTGGGGTGCAGACAGACTAGTCAGGCTATTTAGGCCAAGACTCATCGCTCACTGTCCCACAGGCAGCAAGACATGGGAGTAGCTTATGACAGGATGGTGTCACAGCCAAAACTGTTCCTTAGGAAGGGAAATCAGTGGTAGATGAACAGAGGAGCCAAGCCCCGAGGGGCAGAAGGGGTTGTTCTCTCATTTGGTTTCTTCTACATGGTTGACAGGGAGTGAGCAAACCAAACTTTGGGGTGGTATCATTCTTTATTCCTTTCTCTCATTCAAATCTAAAACAACTCTTGATACCACCTCTAAAACATTCTCCAAGCAACCACTTAGCCGCCCACCGCTCCTAGTCCCTGCGACTGCTTTGTGTATTATCTGGCCTACGGTCATGACCTCCAAAATGTGCCTGCTAAGTAAGTCGTGGGCTAACGTGGCAGCCAGAACCACCCTTTCCAAAGATGTAAGCCACGTCTTTGCTTTCCAGTGGCTTGCTATCCAGTTAGAGGCAAATGCTCCCACTGCTCATTCGAATTCTCTACATCAGGATTGGAAGTTTTTCTCTGAGAGCCCACAGGGCAAGTATGTTAGGCTCTGTGATCTCTGTCTTACATTTACCAAATCCTACCTCACATAGTTTTTAAAGGAATATGTTCAAAGTTTAGACAGTAATTTTACCCTAGCACACTGTGCAAGTAAAAATGACAGGCTGGATTTTGCCTGCTGCTGCAAGTTGTCAAACCTTACAGCATTTACCTGAGTTGGCTCCCTTACACCCCTCTGACGTCAGCTCCCAGGACCACATTCCCCTTTACTTCGGCTCTGGCCTCACTGACTGCTCTGCAGTTTTCAGATAACCTTGTTCCTACCTCCAGGGCTTTTGCACATGCATTCCTCTCTCCCCAGAATATACTTCGAATGTCCTCACAATCAACTTATACATTAGATTAATTTCTCCTCCAAAAAAATATCCCATTAGAAAAGTTTCCTGTTATCATTCTTTAACAGAAGATCTGTCGAATGTGACCCACCACGCCTCAAAAGCCATGGTCCCAGAGGCTCTATAGTGTGTGGCTGTTTCTGGATGTGCCTGCTTTGATTTTCTCTTCTTTGCTTATCCCACATCTCACTTCTGTTCTACTCAGGCTATAAAAGAAAGAAAACGTCTCTCTAGAAGATTGCAGGACACAGTAGAGACTTTTGCACAGGACGGGAGGTATGAATTTCCCTAGATACAAGACTGCTAAATTACCATGGTGCCACTGAAGCATAGGACAGTGAGAGTGAATGAGCTCAACATTCCAAATGAAGGAGCAAGAACCAGAGAAAGTGGTTAACCTCGCAGAGTTAACTAGTTCAGTTATTTCACCATCAAAGACTCAATTCAGGACTGTTATAAATTATTGAGATTTTTATAGCCTACTTAGGTGAGTAGAACCTTTGTGGAGAAACAAGAGAAAAGATTGGATAAAATCTCAGATTTGATGAAATGAAAAGGTATACTTTGGTACACCTAATGGGAAAAGGAAAATTTGTTAATTGCTTATTACCCTAAATTTCACATGTAGATTCTGTGTGATTTTGATTAAGACTAAGAGGCTAGTTTGGAGTTTGACAAAATTGTCAGTGAAATTAATGCTGAAATATGAACAATGAGAAATTTTGATTCTGAAAGGAAACTTTTTAAAAAATGCTTTTAAGCAAAATAGTCTAATTCAGTCTGCAGCAGATTCACAAAGAAGAATATGGAGATTGCAGACAGTAGGTAAAGATCTGACGTCGTGAACCATAGTCTATAAGGAGGCAGTTCTTGTATAGAGGAGAGGCAGGATTAAGTCATGTCTCTCGTATGTGACTAGCAAGTCAGAGAGACGGTCAGCATCGGCCAATGAGAGGATAAGAACATCAGATCATGGGGAGTATGAGAGTTAAAAATTCCACTTTAAAATTAAACTGCAGAACAACTAGTGTGCAACACAATAGTCTCCATCCTTTGCTGATGCTCTGAAGTGCCATGAGCATTCGAAGGAAACCAAAGGCAGATATGACTGTACCCAAGCCAAGGAGCACCAGAAAACTGGAAACTGAGACACTTAAAAGACCACACAAAGACGTTGGACCACAGAGGCAAAGGGTTCATGACTCATTGAGATGTGGCAGAAAACTGGGCCTCAACTAAAGAACTAGGCAAAAGTTATAAATAAATGATAGCTATCAGAACAAAATGAAAACATATGGAAACATTTTTATTTCTTTTAGCAATGAAAAGAAATTAAAATTATATGGATCTTGGCTATATCACTTTATAGCTACAAAATGTGCAAAAATGGAAGGTAAAATGCTGTGTGAAGTGTGGTTTAGCTGATGTGAGCCTGTGTAAGGCTGTGCCCGGTACAGCAAGGCAGTATATGAAAAGGGCCAGAAGGAAGTCCATAACCTCTGCTATCATAATTTTACTTCTGGGAATAATTCAAAAAGAGCAAGAACATATGCACATAGCTGTGGCAAGGACCTTATAATAGTCACAACAAAATGGAAGGAAACCTGGCAAGAATCTAAGTATGCAACAGAAGTCTTGTCTGTTAAACCATAGGGATTATTTAGGATGCTCTAGTCTGCAACCATTAAAGGCTGACATCATGAGGGTAGGTAGAAAGAGAAAATGTTTATGGTGCACCACTGTGACAAGATGCAGGATGCAAAGCATCTTCAACCACTGCTTGTATGTACACAAAAATGATGAGAAAAATCCCAGGACACTAAAGATGGTTCAGCCAGCCAAATTCTTGCCTTCAAAGCACAAGGAACTGAGACTGATCTCCAAAACCCACATAGAACATGCTGGATGTGATAGTGAATGCTTGTAATCTTAGTGCGGGGAGCCTGAGGCAGGCGGAGTTCTGAGTTTGGCTAGACAGCCAGCATAACCTTCCTGGTGCCCTTTGGGTACAGTGAGAGAGCCCTTGTCAGTAAGTAAATACGGCAATTAATTAATTAATGGTGGATAGCATCTGAGGAATAAGACCAAGGTTTTCTTCTGGTCTCCAAATGCATGTGTGTGTTTACATGTGCACCTGCACACAATGTACTCATTTACTCATGAACTGGCACGCACATGTGCGCACATACATGTACACCTGCAGATATGCATAGTCACCCACATATGAACATGAACACACATACACATGTTCACCTGTGCACACAGGTACTAACCCACACGTGAACAGTCACACATGTACACACACACACACATGCGCGCGCATGTATACCAACACACACACATAAACAAGACAATGAAATAACAACTTGCATGGTTGCAGAACAATTGTACTTTATTCTGCATCTCAATTTTTCTGTAACACTCTTACCAACATCATCGTCTCAGTAAGTTGCATACATGTGTGTATGGGGGAGAACGTGCTGCATGCTTTTAAAGAGATGGATTTCCATGAATATACTTTGTTCATTAAACTTTTAGTTACTCAAGGGTGCTGTCTATTTACCAGGATCCTCAGTAAATGACTCAGCCTATATGAAAGGCAACTGGGATCCACCGCTTCTCTGCTTGCTTTTAGATACTGGCTCTCAAGTGCTATTCTCCAATCTAGTGTTACAAGAAACCCTCAGAGGAAGACTCTCTTTAAGACACCGGAGCTTTTATTTCATCACTTCCTGAGTCTTACTCCAGATTCTATTCAGAAAGTGTCCAGTCATGAGGTGTCCATACCATGCGTGGGTCCCTGGCCCATCAGCGTCTCTGAATCTGTAGGTTCATCTCTTTGGATTTCACTCTTGATTCTAGGGACTTGGTTCTACACAATTCTGTGCTTTTCAAGGCTGCCTTGTGCAGTTAGCAGATGCCAGATCTATCTTTCCCTACAGCTGCAGGCTCGGGGACCACCATGTTGGCCCAAATTGCCAAGACTTAGCCCAATAAGCTTCTCTTCTGTGAGGGATAAACAAATAGGGAAGGGCAATGCCTCTTCAGCTCTGAGGATTGCAGAGGAACCAATCAATGAGACTTTTCAGGTAGATCTTAAACTGTGAATGCCTTCCAATAGGGACAACTTTTCCTCTTTAGTCACAGTGGAAGAAAGACTTTGCTAAAACACACTGGAATTCAAACAGCACATTTCAGGGACAGGAGGGCCATGGCTGCAGGTTAACATGACCCATGATTAGGAGCCAGATACAGCAAACGAGACAATAGGAAGTCTACAGGTATCACAATCCCATCTTAAATCCATGTGGACTCCAGGGATACAAATATAAGGTTCTTAACTTTTTTCTCCTCCACTGTTTTGGGTCACATCTACTGCTCAGCTCTGTAACTGCCAAAGCCTGTATTTCCTGGGCTGGAGAAAAATGCTCTTTCCCTTCTACAGCTTTCTACTGTGGGGAATTGAAACGTGACATGAGAATAAGGCATCCACTTGTAATTAGACACTGATATTTTCTACTCATTACAGTTGACTATGAGAATAGAACCAGCAGTCTTCACTGCCTGAGATGCTGGCTGCTGACGCAATAGGATGAAGTCCCAAATGGTCCCTCCCTAAGGAGTCCTTCACATGCATGTGTGGCAGCTCAGCCTGAGCAGTACTCCCCCTTTAGACAAATCTAATGGAGAGAAGGCCTTCACATTCTGTGCATCTTCCAGAGGCTCTCGGGCTGTCACTAAAAAAACCAAATCATGAAGCAGAATTTGAATGAAGTTCTGAAAAGAGGAAGAAGATATAGCATCCAGCAGCCCTACTTTCCTGAATCCAGTATTTACGGCACTCTCATTTGAAGTTCGCTGATGTTGAAGAACTCCTCAGCATACCCTTCGCCTTGAATTTAGTGGAATGTTACACATGGTGGCAGAAGGTCTATGGTGATCACTACTCCATCGGCTTCTAAGCTGTTGTCCTGAGGGCAGCAGGGCAATAGTGATCCCAGGGCACCTCACTTCCCACATCCCAAGGCTGTCCTCTCACTGTCTCTGCATACCACCACCCAGAAGATGCCCTGCAGATAGCTCAGAGAGGCTGCTCTCTTATGACCTCCTTTATTTTTTAAATACATGCATCTTACTGCTAAATAAATTCAACAATATCCCTTGACTCATGCCTGCCACTATATGCCACACTCACTATTCACCTGCTTTATGAGTTATTGGATCCATCCAGCCATTCCTTTTAGCGGTCCCTAGGATGACTTCTCCTCGGTGAAAAGGTGGTCAAAGAATTTAGTTCATGTCATTAATTTTATAATCTGATGAAAGTATTCTAGGACAATAGAGTCTAATTTAAGAAACTGAGAATTTTGGGTCTTTATGGTCATGAAATATGGTTGAGAAAGAAGTCAGGGGAAACGATTCTAATAAGAAAGTAGCTGGCTCATTTCTTTCCAAAGTATTTTTGTCATTGGGTGCGGAAACACACACAGCATACGGTAGGCTCTTCTAGGATGCCTACCTGGTATCTACTGCACTTGACTGTGGTCCATTGGGTAAGGATAAATTGACTTGGGTCATTTAGAGACAGAAGTACTACTGCTGTGGAGACAAACTTGGTTCTTCTCTGAAACAAGATGCTCCTCCTCAGAAGGAAGAGGCCCTGGATGCTGTACTCTTAAACCCCAATGGCATGGCTAAACACCCAAGGACTCTTCTTCCTTCCAAATCTTCAAAAGCAAAATCTAGGCTGGTGAAAGCATGGTGACCAAGCTTTACAATTAGAGCAGATGAAGCCTTGGGTTCAACTCCCAAAGCTGACAAAAGTCGACTTCTAAGCATTGCTGCAGATTGGTATAACCATTTCCCTACTCTCTGTTGTGAGCTACTGTGGCTAGTGACAGGACACTGTAGTCGCTGCTAGGCCTGAGCTGTGGCAAGCACCTGAAGTGGGAGGGTGTGTATCCTCCACCAAGCGTGAACGGATGGCTGCTTTGGGGTGGCTTTTCTGAGAGATGATTCCACTCTTTGAGCATCTCTGCCATGGGGAGATTGGGCTGCCAGGGTGGCAGCTGTAACGCGCAGCCTTGAGAAGTCAAGGCATCTTTAAAAGAACAAACTGACAGGCTATTTGTCAAGGCATTAGTGACATTTAGACCGATGACAAGTATACTTTGGAAAGAAATGAGCCAAGTACTTTTTTATTAGAATTAATTTTCCCCCTTTCTTCCACATCAAACAGATTTCGTAGAACCAGACAGTGCCAAGTTCATTCTTCACAGAAAAGGACTCGTCAGCCAGATTTTTTCCCCTAGTCACTACCCTGGTTGTTATTTGAATTCCCTATACTAGATTGCTGGTGAAAGAGCAGACCAATGCCATACAGGGTCAGGACGAGGAACTTCGCCCAACAATTTCTTTGTTTTTACCAAGTTTAACGTATAATCAATATTTCCTACCAAGAACCTAATATGGTTGGAGTACCAAGAACTGAAAACTTTAACATTATCTCTTTCATTTTTCTCTACTAAAATATTAGTTTATCCCAGACACTGGCAGATTTAAAAATAGGGTAAAGCACCTACTACTTGCACACAGTAACTCTTAGTGAGTGTAAGCACCGTTACCTTTATGTATTCAAAAGCACCTCAAACAGTTTGCTGTTTGATTCTGTCCATTTTCTCTTCTGAAGTTCTCTAAGTTACCATTTACTTTTTCTCTTCTAAGCGTCCTATATTAAACAACTGCCCTCATTTATTTTATCATGCTTCTGTCCCCACTGTACTGACCCCACTAGGATCCTGCTGTATAAAGATGAATTCATGCTGCTTTCTCTACAGCCATGGAAAGTGCCTAAAGCCAACTTTATATACCTAAGTAAAACAGCTTGAGTTCTCCGAGCAGCACAGGAAGTGACATTAGGTGGAGAAACTCGTTCTCTGGGCTCTGGATGCATGGGGTCTGCAGATGAAAGATCGGCTGATCCTGATACTTAGCTTCTGCATCAGGACCAGATGCTGTTCTGAGGGCATCACTTTTCTGAACCCTGTGTGGGTTCATTATGGAGATGTAGGCCTGGATCCCAGCTATAGACCAAAAAAAGAACTTCGCATGGAACAAAACAAAAAAGAAACCCACAACACAAAAAGTGGGCCACTTTCCTGAGATTGAGATTTTGATTTCTCTTGTCTGTATTAGGCCATAGGATATTATCTCAAAATAATTCTTTTTTTTAAATTGATTTTATTGAGCTGCTCCCCTACCTTCTTCTCCCCTTCCCTTCAACCCTCTCCCATGGTCCTCATGCTCCCAATTTACTCAGGAGGTCTTGTCATTTTCTAATTCCCATGTAGATTAGATCCATGTCTGTCTCTCTTAGGGTCCTCATTATTGTCTAGGTTCTCTGGAATTGTGATTTGTGGGCTGGTTTTCTTTGTTTTTATGTCTAAAAGCTACCTATGAGTGAGTACATAGGATACCTGTCTTTCTGGATTTGGGCACTTCACTCAATGTGATGTTTTCTAGATCCATCCATTTGTTTGCAAATTTCAAGATGTCATCATTTTCTTCTGCTGTGTGGTACTCCATTGTGTAAATGTACCACATTTTCCTTACTTATTCTTCAGTTGAGGGGCATTTAGGTTGTTTCCAGGTACTGTCTATGACAAACAAAGCTGCTGTGAACATAGTTGAGCACATGTCCTTGTGGCATGATTGAACATCCTTTGGGTATATACCCAGAAGTGGTATTGCTGGGTCTTGAGGAAAGTTGTTTTCTGATTTTCTGAGAAATCACCACACCAATATCCAAAGAGGCTGTACCAGTTTTCAATCTCCCCAGCAAAGCAGGAGTGTTCCCTTTACCCTACATTCTCTCCAGAGTAAGTTGTCATCAGTGTTTTTGATCTTGGTCATTCTTACAGGGGTCAGATGGAATCTCAGAGTTGTTTTGATTTGCATTTCTCTGATGGCTAAGGATGTTGAGCATTTCCTTAAGTGTCTTTCAGCCAGTTTAGATTCCTCTGTTGAGAGTTTTCTGTTTAGGTCTATACTCAATTTTTTTATTGGATTATTTGTTCTTTTATTACCCATTTCTTGAGTGAGTTCTTTGTATATTTTGGAGATCAGACCTCTGTCTGATGTGGGGTTGGTGAAGATCTTTTCCCATTCTGTAGGCTGCCATTTTGTCTTGTTGACTGTGTCCTTTGCTTTACAGAAGCTTTTCAGTTTTAGGAGGTTCCATTTCTTAATTGTTTCTCTCAGTGACTGTACACTGGGGTTATATTTAGGAAGTGGTCTCCTGTGCCAATGCACATGTGTATTCCTACTTTCTCTTCTGTGAGGTTCAACGTGGTTGGCTTTATGTTGAGGTTTTTGATACATGTGGACTTGAGTTTTATACATGGTGATAGATATGAATCTATTTTCATTTTTCTACATATTGATATCCAGTTATGGCAGCACCATTTGTTAAATATGCTTTCTTTTTTCCATTTTATATTTTTTTGCTTCTTTGTCAAAAATCAGGTTTCATAGGTGTGTGGATTAATATCTGGGTCTTTGATTTGGTTCCATTGGTCATTCTGTCTGTTTTTATGCCAATACCGGGCTGTTTTCAGCTCTGTAGTAAAGTTTGAAGTCAGGGATTGTGATGCCTCCAGAAGTTCCTTTATTGTATGGAATTGTTTTGGCTATCTTTGGGTTTTTTGTTTTTCCATATGATGTTAAGTACCATTCTTTTGAGGTCTGTGAAGAATTTTTCTGGAATTTTGATGGGCATTGCATTGAATCTGTATATTGCTTTTGGTAAGATTGCCATTTTTACTATGTTAATTCTACCTACCCAAGATCATGGGAGATTTTTCCATTTTCTGGTGTCTTCTTCAATTTGTTTCTTCAACAATTTAAAGTTTTTGTCATATATGTCTTCCACTTGCTTTGTTAGAGTTACTCTGAGATATTTTATGCTATTTGTGGCTATTATGAAGGGTGATGTCTGATTTTCTTCTCATCCCATTTATCATCTGTGTACAGGAGGGCTACTAATTATCTTTTGAGTTAATTTTGTATCATGCTGCATTACTGAAAGTGTTTATGAGTTGTATAAGTTCTTTGGTAGAATTTTTGGGGTAGCTTATGTAAACTATCATATCAGCAAATAGTGAGAGTTTGACTTCTTTTATGATTTGTATCCACTTGATCTCCTTTTGTTGTCTTATTTTTACTGGGAGCTATATGGATACTAAGGTTTGAATACAGACTTTTATGTATTCCAGGCAAATGTTCTATACCAATCAGTATCCCTAGAGTGGTTCTCAGGGTAACTGGAACACAGTCATGCTCAAACCCACACTTCTGGGACTTCCTCAATCATTTGAGACTCTGCATCCATGGCATTAGCATGACACTGGGCAATT
The DNA here is from genome assembly GCF_037038515.1 of Microtus pennsylvanicus. Classification (NCBI taxonomy): domain Eukaryota; kingdom Metazoa; phylum Chordata; class Mammalia; order Rodentia; family Cricetidae; genus Microtus; species Microtus pennsylvanicus. The sequence goes on from NC_134580.1 coordinate 91,450,928, forward strand.
GGTAAGTACACTACTCTCAGAAGCAACCTATTGGACCCATGATTGTTTCCTAAAATTTCTCCAAATCTTCATCGATGCAGTAAACAAATATCATTGTTCCTCATGACTTTGATAATTTTAGAACTGTTATTATCACCTCTCTGCCACTGTCTTACCTCTATTGCCATACATGTGACACATGGAAAGACCATAGCTCTACTACAAAATCTGTATGAGGTGATGGCTCAAGACAACCCAGTCTTGATAGAGGAAGAATTCCAACCCTCCCTAAGTTACCCACGATCCACGCACCCTCTCAGCATTAGCAGCCATCTGGATACTTCTCTCATTGCCTCCTATACAAACTAGCCATGCTTCTGACCTCTATACGCCTCAGTACCTACATGGAGATGGAGATAGAGTTAGGGAAAGTGTGAGCTAGGAGACAGGGACTGGCATCCTTTCTTCTTTGACACACACATCTCTCAATAGTGGAATCAGTCACCTCTGATCTTATGCTGTCACTCTGGCTTCTGCGTCTTGCAGGTCTCCAGGCTTTCAAGGTATGCCTTACTCAGAATTATGTATGCTTATCTACACGACTCAACTTTTGTCCGAGTCTGCAGAATTGGTATCTCTCAGAGTTGTAAATAATTTAATACTTAGGCAGTCAGTCCTGTTACTGGCTGCTGTCAAAATCCCATTTTCCAGAGGCCTAGTCTAGGTTTACGTGTTATTCTTACCACCTAGCCCTTCTGTCAGAGAGGAAAAAAAAAACCCCTCATTTTAAAAACATTTCTCCTCTGCATTTGTGAATGGAAGCTGGGCCCCGAATACAGCACACACCATCTGATCTGTTTTCTCCCCATTGTGGAGAAAGGGAATTTATCATACTGACACGGAGAGGATAACATCCCGGGCTGAGAGCAAAACCAACTTCCCCCAGCCAAAGGCCTCATAACAAGCGCTGTTATAAGACAAGAAAGCATTTTAAGTGGAGTTCTCACAAAGCTCCTGGAGAGGGGGAGGGCGGTGGACCACCACCTCAAAAATGCCTTTGCCCACAACTTAGGGGGAAAATCATTAAGAATTTAAAAGTTCTGTAACATTAATGAAACTAAAACTCAGTTGTATTTGTTTACCTTTTGTGTGTGTGTTTTGTCTTTTTTGCTTGTCGTTTTCAATGGATAGGGGAAAACCAAGTCAGTTGTGTTTCTCAGTGGGCTTTGTGGTTACTGATAATGCGATGTGATAGAACTTGATACCTAAAAGAGCATTGCATTGTCACTTCTTCCACTGGGAGGGGCCGCTGCTGATCAGGGTCTCCAGACACTCAAAGAGCAAGCACATGGAGTCTGAAAGCAGTTGTGAGCAGGCAGCCCTCAGGGAGAAGCAGAACTAGAGAGAAAAGTAGACAGACTTGGATGAAGCAGGCTACTCCTATTTCTTGTAATAGTATCACTGCCTATTTACCAATCTACACCAAGAGCTGTGTATGCAGCTTGAAGAGTCAGGAAACGAAGTCCCCCTTGACACCCTAGAAGGCCTTGCCAGGATACAGAAGTTGGAAAGGACCACAGAAGCGCTCTTTATTACGTGATTGGAGGGTCCTAATATAGTATTGCACAGCTAGGGACCATAGGACGTCAGCTATTTCAAAAAGAACAAAATGTCTTATTAGTTTTCCATATTTAACAAGGGGTAGGGGGAATGGAGCCTAGCAAATACTTTATTCGCCATTGTGAATGATAAATCCATGTTCTTCACACAAATAAAGTCTTCTACTGTCACTAAGAAGATTTAGGTAGCCTTTCTGATTAGACCAAATCCTCTCGGTTTGGCTGGAGACTGGAGGTGACATGAGTGAGGGCGCAGAGATAGTTAAGCACCATAATTTCATCCTAAAATCTCTCGCAGTGAAGCAAACTGTATGGCATTAAAGATTTGTTCAGTTTTCTGTCCTGTGAAAGTGGTCATCCTAAAAACACGTGCTTGCTTGGATCAGGCAGGGAGCATCTGGGAATCTAAGAGAAAATGATGCCTGTACTTTAAAATATATCTTAAGATATATAGGAATGCATGACGATTCTGACATAAGAGGATGGCATATTATGAGAAATGGTTATTGTGGTGAACATTTGAGTCTCAAAGTAAAATCTTGTAGCAGTTGCTAACCCCAACCTGAAGTTATTTTTTAAACAGTAGATTATAAAATAAGGATGTAATTAGAAAGGGTACTTAGGATGGGAGAGAACACTGGGTAGTGGGATCTGGTCTTGACTCTGATTTTGTAAACATGGTGACGTGGTTTATCTCTTCTTGGTGGATACTGGTTCCTTTTAAGACAGTCCTTGGCACTGCAGGAACTCCGGCTGATACAGAATGCTGCGCAAGGTCTCAGGGGCTACAAACTAAATGGTCTGAAGCCAGCTGGACCTTGCTCCAGGACATACAGGAACACCAGGGATATCATAGAAACTGACTCAGCAGCTTCCCACTTGGGAACCCTTGGGGTGTGGAAGAAAATAAAACTCTTGGTTTAGCCTGAAACTCCTCTTCCTGGATCAAGTTTATGCATATAAAACTGCTCTTACAGACACTGATGCCTTTTGCTCTATGTCAAAAACACCATCACCTGGGGTGGATGTACCTCAATCTGACACCAGAATGTGAGGAAAAATTGAAGTTACCATTATTGAACAGAGCATGGGAGATGTAAAATATGAAAATCTTTTGAATATTCTGACACATTTCCGAAGATATAGTAATCAAAATGTCACTCTTCAGAAGGAGGGACTAAAGGAACTGACTTTTAAAGTAAACATAGATTATGAAAACTAAACATAAAACAGGCTGTTTTTCTTATGCAAGAATTGTGTTTTGATAGTAAGGCTCAATAAATAAAATAAAAAGAAACATGAACACATTCCTTTTACGCAGGGAGATAAGTTCAGCAATGCCATCTTTCCGCATGTTGAGTGATATCTTTTATGTACTAAAACTATCTACATTGGTGAAAAGCATTAAGATGAAGTTAATATATTTAAAGAAAAGTACGTAGTTATGGACTGATCGACAAAAGGGACTGGCAGAATCGTGCATCATCTAAAATTCCTGTAAGTAAAATATTAGACGAAGCGAGAAACCAGTTGGAGTTCGCCCTGATAGGATCAAGGATTTAGCTGTATGAACTGGCTATTCTCCAGTGCTCTTAGAGCAGCAAAATCTAATAAAATCTAATAAAAATTACAGATAAAATCAATACAGTTAGAGGTGAAGTCAGCATAGTCTAAGTAGCTTCACATGAGGAGAGATTCAAGCATCCAGATAGGATTTGTGTTAGAGAAAAAGATTAGGGTTATGAAAGAGGGGAGGGGGTCCATTTGATACTATAGTAAGTTCAATTGACACTATCTTCTGGAATAAGCCTGGGAATATACAGAGTTACTCTTTCTTCCACTGATGTAGACTGAAAACAGTAAATCAAGTATTGTTCCTTTGTTTCCACATATATGATACCTGTCCAAACAGAAGTTTAGAAAGAATAATGGATTGAGAAATAGCAGTTGTTCATCCACTCGACAACCAGGGGGTCAAATGTCTTGGGTCACAGAGCTACCACTTCTGGTGTCTCCACAGTTCTGAGGCTTCCAGAATCACCCCTGAGGTTTGCCCATCAGGACAAGATGCTGGATATAAATGTGGAGCCAAGACTAACCACACAATCGACACAGGCAGAGCAAAAGATTTTGGAAAGCTGTCCTGTTCATTATCCTTCCGCTATCCCTCAGTGTGAGGAAGCCATAGCTCATGATGATACAGAAGTTATTGCACCCATTTATAGGCTGAAAGAGTATGCATTTGAGGTACCGGATCGTTAATTTTGAAATGCAGGTAACTTCTAAACTGGGATCAGCATTTGTAGATAGTCTTTACTAAGCTGGCATGGAAAAATCCCCACGGGGAAGATAAAATGTAAAGTTGCCAGGGTAGCAAAGAGTGGAGACACAGTTGTTCAGGAGGCTGGGACGCGGTGTCTCTCTTTGCTCTGCAGCTGCACTGTGAACTGCAGAGTGGAGAGAAACATTTCATTTTAGAAAGTCAACACCATAGCCTCTTCTGCACAACTGACCCAGTGCAGCTGAGTTATCTGTACCCATAAAAAAAAAAATTAAAGCCTGGAAATTTCTGTACTTAAGAAACAGCTCTGAAAATTTCTAAAAACAAGTCATAATTTTAGAAAATGATCGAGATAAATACACAGAAAAGCAGTATGTTCTGCTCAGTTTCCTCATGGGAAAGAAAGGAAAACAGCAGTATTTAGGAACAGTCCCATCACGAATCCTGCCCCTCCCACACCCAGAGAGCAGGGCTCAGGCAAGTCAGCAAGGGCAGGTTCTTCTAACATAAACTTCCCAGGTCCAGTCTTAATTATCTCCTTTGGCACAAAGCTTCAGTCTGTCTTGACACCCCCTGTTTGCCCCTGCATCCTCAGTCGAAGCCTGAACGGAAGAGGAGCTAAAGAAACTGTCAGCGTCCGTCTTCGCAGACAGCTCTGCTAGCCTCTGCAGAACAGGGGCCATTTTTCACTCTCTGGGTCTTCCGGAACTTCTAGTCTTTATTTCTGCTTTCTTCCCACTATTTTACTGCATCGCCTCATACCCAGCCAGACAGTGGGAGCCGGAGGGGGAGGGGGGTGGGACACTTCATTCACTTACTCGAATGAAGATTAGAATGCCCCACTGGGATCAGGAACTCTCTGGCTTTAGGCTAATTTTTATTTACTCAGATATCCAAATTGGTGTTTTTACTAATATTTTGCAAAACAGAAGCAAGCTATTTTCTCCAGTTCAACCAATTCTCTCTGCAAATATATAATTTAAACTCTGGTAGCTATTAAAAAATGAGATACATGATCAAAGAAATTGTCTAATAAATAAATGGAAGGGTTTCTATTCTCTTAGGATTTCTTGAATTCCAAATGTGCTTTACTGGTAATAGAAAGCATCGGGAAATATTGCCCTTAAATCCACATATCTAACGGCTCACAGTTGTGATTCCTCCTGATGCAGAATCCGGCTGCTACCACTTATCTTAGCAGCCACGTCTCCATACTGATGATTTATCTTTAATTCTGCAAAATCTCTCACGAAAACGTATCAGTGTACTAGAAGAAGCTCAGATACTCAAATTCTTTTTATCTTCTACTAAAGTTTGATAAATATGTTTCAATTTTTTTTGCCATGAAAAATTTAAAAGGCAGAACAAAAATGCCCCTGCTAACCGGAAAGTCATGCTTTCTAAGATGGTTACGGTCACTAGACACAGCTATCCTACCAGAGTTTCAGTGTCCACAGCCAGAATGACAAGAACCCCAGGGTTTGTGTGACAGTCAACCAAGCTAATGTTATCATGGCTACAAGGCAGCATCAGGACCACATTGGCATACTGGTCTCAAGTGCGGTTTTCACTTCAGCAGAGGATGGAATCATCACAGAACAAGCAATGGCACTAAAGCTGCAGCAAGAAATACGAAGTGGAGGATCTGAGAGGATCTGGGGCTTTAGAAACTCTGTGCACCTTTTCACTTGGAAATGTTTCTACAGAGATGTGAAGAAATGCAAAAAGCTAGTTAACCTCAATGGTTCTTCTTAACTGTTGGCGTTAACATTTAATTGTTCTATTGGGTCACTTGGGGATATATCACACGAGAAACAGAAGAATACCAAACTAGCTTTTTTCATTTTTATTATGAATTCCAGCCTTATGGATGAGCAGAGCTGGAGTTGCATAATAGCACCAGAACTCAGAAGCACCCGGAAGCTTGAATGAAGGCAAGGCTGCACACTTGTGCCGTCTCATCAAGTTGAAATCTAAGGACACAAGCTATCGAGACTATATCAAGAGAAAAAAAAAGAGAAACTTTGAAAAACAACTTCCAACATCTTGAAGGAGAAAATAAAAATCTGACAAAAAAATAAAAAAAAACAAAAGCAGACCACAAGTCCACAGACAAGCTGTTCTCCCAACTGCAGAGCCGTGGCAGAACAAGCAGCCTGGCTGGGATTTTCAAGTGTGCAGCCAGCTCTCAGCTCTGCGAGATCGAAACGTGTGGTGCGGTAGTATTATGTTTGTAAAATAGCAGAAGCACAGAGAATGGAAATGCCCTGAACACTTAACAAGTGAAAGGCCCAGATCGTTACAAATACAGCTGGAGTCAGGTGCCCATGCAAAGTACATGTATATGAAGGAGGGAGAAACATACCCATTCCGAGAGGTCACTGAGCTAGCAAAATAAGAAACAGAACAGTGAATGGATGTTTTAGTGAGCACAGGATTTTCTGAAAGTTGTCAACTCATTTGAGGACTCGATTGAGGCTTGCTACAGAAAACAGAAACAGAACACAGTGAGAACCAAGGGAGTAAAGACAACCAACCTGTCAACTATTCTCTCTTAGCTAGAATCATAAGTAGCACTATATGCTGAAATACGCTGCTAATTTTCATTTCATTTCTAAGAGAGCAAACAGACAAAGTGTTATAGCCTAATTCTGACTTTCCCATGATGCTATTCACATCAGAGAAATCTGCTCGAGGAAAACGGCCAGTCCCTACACCAGGCAATTAGAAAGTTCTTTCTCTTAGGATTATTGTAAAAAATTAATCAGCTTTTTTCTTTAATTAAAGAAGGCTTTACTGTGAAGTAAGTAATGTCTTCAAGATTGAATATTTTAAGTAAGTACCATGTTATTGAAAAGACTAGTCCAAAAGTGAAATATAAGCTAACAATTAATATATAATCTTCATATGTATATAATCTTACCACAGAAATATTTTAATCCATCCATCAGCACAAAATCCCTGAATCACATCATAGCTTGTGGCAGAACAGTGAGAAAGAGAAAATAAATACATTTCGACAATTTAGTGTGTGAAAAACAAAACCATGGGAACTTTAGTTTGCAAATCTCTCATCTCTAACAACATTTAATTTCTAAAAAACAATGGCTGGCTATTTGAAGAAACAAATCTTGTGCAAATGATGGAATAACTTTCCTTCTGTAAGAATTTTCCAGGAGAACCAGGTTTCCTCAAGGTCAAAGTACATTATCAACACTTGTCCCCTCAGAGGTTCTGTCCTGGGTGGACTTCAGACTTCAGAGGGTTTTCTTTGCCCACACCACAGTAGGAAAAGAACCGACATACGTATTCATTCTGTCTAAATATAGGAGTGAGCACAAAGGCTGATATGGACAGCTCAACATTTCCACAGGGACTTAGTGATGGGCTACAGTCAACAAAATATTCCAGAGGAAGTAAGGTGTTGACACTTCCCATTTTAACTTGGCATATCAAACCATCAGGGATTGACTACCTAAACAATGTCCTCTTTCACAGATGCTGTAACCAAAATCCAGTATCTGTAAGAGTTTTGCCTAGAATTACGTTTCTAAGTGTTTGTAGCATTAGGACCAAGCCTAAACCTTCTGTCTTTCAGCTTTGCTGTCAACAGTCACCTGCCACAAGCGAATCTGCAGGAGGGATTCTAATGAAGGTTTTGATAAACATTTGCAGAAAAGAGCCATTTACCAAGACATCTGTTATTGTGTGAGCACAAAAATATTATTGGTTTCATAATAGGAGTTGATAACCAGCAATAGATTAAAAAAATGAATGAGGGCAGCTTTCAGAATCTGTTACTGATTTTCTCCCTTCTAAATAAAAAGCAAGGTCAAGTCAAACTAATTAAGAATTTAATGGAATGAGACATGCTACCATTGCTCTATGAGATCTCCAGTTAAGAATGGAATGATGGGACGTCCTAGTTTTGCAAACCGAGTGATAGCGGGGCTATCCTCAAGCTAATACTCGGAGAGGCAATGGCCTTGGGAAGGCATTGAGAGTCTCTGACAAAGTCACCACACCAAAGGTTGAACAGCTTGGGGCAGTAGCTCTTACCAACAAGTACAAAGAACGTTTATATTTTCATGCCTACCATGACTATTAGAGGGTAGCCTGGCTATGCTACTCTAGGGTTTGGTATACATGTAGGCAAGGTAGGATTAGATCACCACATGAACACAGGTAACCTTGTACTTCTAAAAGGAAAGCCTTATAAAGTAGTCCAAAGACATAATGAATTACTTCTTATTGGAAGTGAACCATTAAACAATTTATTTCTTTATTAAAGGTGTAATTTTTTACCTTTTAAAATTGTTTTTATTGAGCTACATATTTTCCTCTGCTCCCCTCCCTTCCTCTCCTCTCCCCTCCCCTTCTACCCTCTCCCATGGTCCGCATGCTCCCAATTTACTCAGGAGATCTTGTCTTTTTCTACTTCCCATGCAGATTAAATCCATGTATGTCTCTCTTAGGGTCCTCATTGTTGTCTAGGTTCTCCAGGATTGTGATTTGTAGACTGGTTTTCTTTGCTTTATGTCTAAAACCCACTTATAGGTGAGTACATATGATAATTGTCTTTCTGGATCTGGGTTACCTCACTCAATATGATGTTTTCTAGATCCATTCATTTGTCTGCAAATTTCAAGATGTCATTATTTTTTCTGCTGTGTAGTACTCCATTGTGTAACTGTACCACATTTTCTTCATCCATTCTTTGTTTGAGGGGCATTTGGGTTGTTTCTAGGCTCTGGCTATGACAAATAACACTTAACACTTCTATGAACATAGTTGAGCGTATGTCTAAAAGTGTAATATTTTTAACATTGGAAATGGGTATCAAGCTGATTCACAATGTGCCCATTTCCTCCAGAGACTTTGTTCCCTTCCTATTAAAATGCATTCTCAATCTGAATTTTTCCCTTGGCAATTAGAAGGGGAACATAAAGACCTCAACTCAGAGGCTAAAACTAGATGATGGGTCGGGGCAGCTCCTTCGTTTCTGTAATACAGAGATGTCTGTGGAGATCCAGCGGCCCAGGAAGAAGGTGGAAAATATTCATTTAACCTTCTTCATTCTGGAGGAGTTCTCACAGAGTCCCTAAGCAAGAGTTCTGCCATTAAAGGAAAAGCCTTCTGGAAACCTTCATCAGTAACTGTGTGACTTGTTGTCTGCTATCTGGAAGCATGTGATGTAGCGGATTCCTTTTTGTTATGCAATCTTCTGTAACTTGATGTGATAGCCGAGTGTCCTGAACTTGGCCATAAGGTTAAAAAAAAACTACAGTAAAGTATCCTGCTTTGTAGGTCTTTTACACAAATAGCCTTTGCCTCATTGGCTGTTTACAAGGTCACATGATCCCCAGTAACTGCACCTAGCTTCAACAGACATAGACATGTCATCTTCAAGAAGGGTCAATACATGATAAGCATGCCACATCACATATGAGAATTTCTCTAGCAAATGTTCTGTGCATAGTAGCGCCCACTCTAAGGACAAGGACAAACGAAAGAAACCTGAAGCTTGTTTTAGAGTTAATGGTTATTGTATACATAATACACAGAAATAGAGAACCCCTGTGAGGGTATTTATGATGAAGGGTCTTGCAGAGATAATATCTTTCCAGGTCACATTTCCTATCAATGTTAGAAGGTTGAATGTATTAGCAAGATGCCTAAGCTTATAAAGTCAAACATAATTTTAAGCTTCCAGGTTATGGATAAAATTAACATTCACATTGCAACCATGCCCTTACTTATATATAAGTGTGTTCATATATATGCACACATATACATATTTATTTAATCTCTCCTTTTAGTACTACAGGACTGACACTAATGAAGTCAGAACTCTTAGCAAAAAATGTACAGTTGGTAAACGTGTTCATCAAGGGCTATCATTACTAGAGGCACTATGTCACTTAGTGTCAGAACTCATTTGGAGCTGGGCAGCACTCGATTTGATATGTACCAGGTCATTTCATAAGGGAGTCTTTCTTTTGTTGCACTGTGAACTATTCTAAAACAAAACAAAACAAACAAACAAAAAACTTGTAATAGAAGTTAGGGGAGAGATGACATAGGAGCTGAACCTCTGTGCACTTCGACAAGCAGTTGTGAGCACTGACCTTCTTTGGTTATCAGTCTGTGTGGAAGGGTGCATTTGAGGGAGGTGGAAATTAAGGCACAGAAAAAACAATTTATTCTAGAGACAACCTTGTGAAGATAGTAAGGACTGAAAATATATCTGTGTGATTCTTAGGCATGCTGCTATACTACAAATTAGTTATTTTTGGATGGTGAAGGGATTGAGACTTTGAGGGAAATGAGCATTGTTCGTGGCTCCACATCATGATGAACGCTCATGAACATGTCAGAAACTAGAGGGCAACAAAAAATCTGAAAATATTTTAATATTTGCATGCAAGCATTTTATTTCAAATACCTGCTATAGAGTTGGCTTCATGGTAATCTCCCCAAAATAAAATTAGATAAGATTAGATCAGGAGGAGATGATCCAAAGGTGAGATTAGCTTGGGCACTTTCTGAAAGGTGCTGGACCTTTCTGCCCAGAGGCCCTCGCAATTAATTCTCCCTTTCAACATATAGCTGGCTTGCATATGCCACTCGCTACAGCTAAGGACATTTCAATAATAATTCTCCACTGTTAAATTTGGCTAGGTATCTTTGTTAGCAAAAGAAATTGCTGCAGAATGGTAGATCCTTGCAAAAAGCTTCTGTACACGCATCATGCAAAAGTGCAAACAACCGAAATCATTTTTTAAAATGCCGAGTTGCTACACAGCAGTGAACAGGTGCAGCACACAAGGACCAATTTTTGACTAGAAGAGGAAAAAATTACACTCTTCAAGGCATTCTGTTTGGTGGCAGTCGTGATCATTACTGAAAGTAATACTTATTTAAAAGCAGTAAATGGCCATTTCCAAACAGAACGGCATGTCATCAAAAGGAGGCAGCCTCCTGCTCACACATCCCCAGGCTCCCCTGAGTCTCATTATACTCTGTCGTGTTAGCTCTCTTCCTTCTTTATTTTTTCCTTCTTATTTTTTAGACTTCTTTTTCTTCCCTACTGAGTATTATCTTCTAAAATCAAATTAACAGCTAGTAGTAAATGTGCACAGTCACTTCAGGAAAGCAAAAACAAACAGACACGAGAGATTATATAAAAATAGCATTTCTCACACTAAAGACTAAGAGCCCAGATGGAAGTGTGAGAGAATTGCAAGTAGGTTGTAGTGCCTGAAGCTGTTATCTAGGTAACTGTTTTGTAGAGTCATTAAATGCATGCTAAAACTATAATAATTTTGAGAATTCATTTCCATCTGTGTTCTATCTTTTAAAAAAAACTCTTCTATTTCTAAGATTTCCAGTGAAGAAAAGTAATAATAATGATAATAATAAGATAGGAAATAACTATTAGATCTTGTTTCGGTAAAATATCACAAAAAGGAAATATGATAAATTTTGGAGACAAAAATTGATATTGTGACTATTATCCAGTGGCTAACTAATAATAAAATGTCATGGATTTTTATTTTGAATGAGTTTTCAAAAGAGTAGATTTCTTCAATGAGATTCAACATATAACTATCTAAATATTATGAAGAACAGATGTATGTTAAAATGCAACTATATTGAACAAATTTCTGCTATAACATAGGTGGTAATTAAGAAGGCATTGTTTAATATATTCCAGAACTAAGGTTTCAATTTCTTTAAAATGGTCTTTTATCTTATTTTGTTTTTTACTGGTCCTTATTTAAGACTAAGTTAACATTAAGACTATGGATCAAATTCTTGGCAACAATGAAATTTACTTTCTTATTTATAGGATTTTCTGAGTGATTTGAGATAAATGATAAATATCAAGGATCCCTTTGGAATATTCTCTTTGAACATAACAGGGCAAGACAATAGCCAAGGATTCACTCTGGGCATCAACTCAACTCTCTTTACCTATTCTGGGTCTACTGAGTGCTCAGGATTGAGCAGAGCAGGTTTTATTTGATACCAACAATGGTGATATTTAAAATCAGTCAAGTTTCTCATCAAAGAAATTTGAATATGATGAATCCTTGGGAAAAGTATAAGCAAGTGTTTTATTGCTGTTTCATCAAAATAGGCAATGCTTGGTGAGCTACATGGAGACACGGAGTGCTGAGGTCAATGCAAGAAGGAAGTGAAGTCAAAGGGGGTGGGAAAAGGACTCATGTCAATGCTCTGAGAAACAGAGAAAATTATTATCAGATTAATCTAATCAGAAAAGCGAAAACCACAAAACTTTGGCATTTATGATCCTAGAGTGTGGACACTCTAACTATATAAGTTAGAACATTCTGGCTTTAAGCCTTCAGGGGTCTCATCTAAGATCACATTAAGGTCTAGAAAATGACCAAAATGTAAACATGAATTCAATCATGTCTGTGATCACTGTTTCTTTAATCACAAATGTATTGTGAATGAATTTATCAATGTCAAATTAGAATAAACTATGTTTCTTAGTAGCTGCACACTGCTCCTCACCATGAGCGGCAAGCTCTCTGGGACAGGAGAAAGAAATTCAAACTTGCAATGGGAGTGCAGAGTGAAGAGAACAGCCTTCGAAAAGCTTAGTGTCTTCATGCAACACACTTGCAGGGTCAGTGGAGGCTGCTGGGCGGATCAAATATCAAAACTGGTTCCTTGAAGGATAAGGAGGGATTACACAAGGGAAGAGAGAGGAGGAGGAGGAATGCCGGGCCGCACTGAGGAAATAGCTGACAGGTAGGATCAGAGGCAAGGAGGGACTGGCATGTTGGAGGCAGTGGGGGGAGTTTAGTGTGCCTGGGACACTGAGTGCTGGTGGGATTTAGTGACAGATGAAGCAGATGAACAGGGCTCACCAAATACTGTAGGGCGTTCAGCTGTGCTGAGGAGTTGGGAATTCATCTCAAAGAATGGAGAAATGAAGGAATTTAAAACAAGTGCATGCAATTAATTGGGCATTCATTTTAGAAAGGAATTCATGACTGGGGGAGGACTTGGAGGAGGCAGTCAGTACAAAAGGAGCGAGAACAGTGGTAGACTCTTGCAATATCCCAGGAGATGGAGTTGACATCATCAGGTGGAGCATGGGGAGTTAGGATGGAGCAGAGATATTGTCTTTGAATATCCAGGGCACTACAATTATAGTATTGGATGGTAAATAGACATAAATGAGTGGGCCCTTAGCAGATAGGGAAATTATTCTGAAATATTTGAGTAATCAACTCCCTGGCTGAAGAACCTTCTGGAAGATAATAGAGCGCCCTTCTCAGTTTAACAGTCATGACAACAGCATTTTAAGCCAGCCCTGTATTTTCTCATCATCAGTGAAATCAACCTGAATTCTACAGGAGACCTCTCTCAACTGTTGTAACCTGGTTGTGTTCTGCCCAGAGTTATAAAATCTCAGTGAGATTCTCCATGGAAAAATCACCTGCAGCGCAGGCATTTTTAGTCTCAAGGTGCTCTTGGCCTCTCCATGTTCCCCAATAAACGTGGGAATAAGAGACAGAGAAGGGAGCCCAGCCAGCAATAGTGGTGCGCTCATCTGTTTTCTGAGGGAAGCCGGTCAATCCAAAGGAGAAAGAATTAGAGTTGCTGAGTAAGAGGTATCTAAACTCCGAAGAAAGGCTTCCTATCTCTCCATGGAGGTCTTCCAGTCCTGAAGTGGAAGGATGAAATGCCAAGTATGCTTTGGGGCTGTGGGGTGTCTAACGCAAACCCAGGGCACGATGCAGGTACTCACCCCTTCTCCGCCATTTTCAACGGTGTTGGCAAGCATTTCTTGCAGTGCTCTGACAGATAAGGACTGTTCCAGCACGAAATTGCAGACACAGAGATCTGGAGGGATGTACTGTGGAAATAAAACCAGAGTGAGGATGCTTTTTCGTATCAGTCAGGAATCAGTCACACAGGGGCATCACAATGGCGCTGGCCCCTACCAGCTAAAATCACAGCTGGCTGGACGGATAGAAATGTAACAAGACAGCTTTCCCAAGTCAAGATGGGGTTTAAGTTGGATCGTAAAGGAAGAAAAGAAGCAAAGCTTGGAGGGAACAGTGGCCAAATGTCAGGATCTGCTCGAGTGAAGACGGGCGGTACATAAGGGCGAAGAACACACACGGCCCTGTTGAAGAAGGAACAGGAAGGAACGGGGAGGTTCATCTACACTAACTTACCCCTGGACCCAGCAATACCACTCTTGGGAATATACCCAAGAGAGGCCTTATCATACAACAAAAGTATATGCTCTACAATGTTCATGGCAGCATTGTTTGTAATAGCCAGAACCTGGAAACAACCTAGATGCCCTTCAATGGAAGAATGGATGAAGAAAGTATGGAATTTATACATATTAGAGTACTACTCAGCAATAAAAAACAAGGACTTCATGAATTTTGCATACAAATGGATGGAAATAGAAAACACTATCCTGAGTGAGGTAAGCCAGACCCAAAAAGAGGAACATGGGATGTACTCACTCATATTTGGTTTCTAGCCATAAACCAAGGACATTGAGCTTATAATTAGTGATCCTAGAGAAGCTAAATAAGGAGAACCCAAAGAAAAACATATAGGCATCCTCCTGAATATTAACCTTCAGCAAGCGATGAAAGGAGACAGAGACAGAGACCTAAATTGGAGCACAGGACTGAAATCTCAAGGTCCAAATCAGGAGCAGAAAGAGAGAGAGCACGAGCATGGAACTCAGGACCGCGAGGGGTGCACCCACACATTGAGACAATGGGGATGTTCTATTGGGAACTCACCAAGGCCAGCTGGCCTGGGTCTGGAAAAGCCTGGGATAAAACCGGACTCTCTGAACATAGCGGACAATGAGGACTACTGAGAACTCAAGAACAATGGCAATGGGTTTCTGATCCTACTGCACGCACTGGCTTTGTGGGAGCCTAGGCAGTTTGGATGCTCAACTTACTAGACCTGGATGGAGGTGGTGGTTCCTTGGACTTCCCACAGGACAGGGAACCCTGATTGCTTTTCGGGCTGGGGGGGAGACTTAATTGGGGGAGGGGGAGGGAAATGGGAGGCGGTGGCGGGGAAGAGACAGAAATCTTTAATAAATAAATAAATTAAAAAAAAAAAAAGACTGATGTCTCCTCCGCAAGAACTCACAGGACAGAACTAGACAAGGTGTGGCTCTAGATTACAACGGCCCACATAGGAAATCTGCTTATTTGTAAAGAAAACCTGGATTTGATCGTGCATAAAGAGGCAGCAAGGGGATTAAAAGCTACATAAACATAGGTCTGAACAAGGAAAACTTATGACTCATATAATAGCCATTATAACATTAGAGTCACTTAGCAGGGATCAGTTATCATCACGACACTAGCATTGTTCTGGATATTTCTTACCAATGACTAAAGCTCCTTCCCTGAATACTGCTGGCAATAGCTAACGCTCTTTAAGTGAGCCTGTTCTCCACGTCAGGTATTTTCCTGAATGTTCTGCATATGTTAACAAACCTAGTCTGTATCAGCATCCATTAAGATAGGTACTCCTAATGCCCCAGTTAGTAGCCCAGGGAATGAAGGTATAGGACATTCAGGTCATCTGCAAAAACACTGTATTTGGCTAAGTCAGATTCACACGGAGTCAGTCTGTCTCTAGGGTTCAAGCATTTAATCCTATACTGTTCCCCATACTAATGAAGACAGTAAAAATTTCTTTTTAACAACTAGAAAATTTTAGATTAGCAAATGTTTAAGCACTACATTTCTGTTTGATAATGAGAAAGCTAGAAAAAACAAGGCCATTGCCCTCAGGACCTTACGGTCAAATTTCAGAGTACACCCTCTTCCTTGGGAACACAACGTGTGACTGTCCTCAACGCGCATCCTTCCTTTGATAGTATATCAGCATGAGGAGAATAGCACACATGTGGGGCTGCGAGGCAGAAGATGGTCATGAGAGGTGCTGCTGGCAGAAGGACCCTCACAGACAACGGATGTCCTTTTTCCAGAGTAGCCTGCTAGTCTTGTAAAACCCTGGGTTCACCCTTCAACATAAAACCTGTTTAAGGAAAAATAATACAAATAGCAAGATGTCTTAACTGAGGGAGTCATGACCTGAATCACACAATCTTGAGCTGACTTGTAAAAGGAGTTAATCATGAAATAACCAAGAGAGGCACAGTTGCATCCAGATAGCTGTGCACGATGGTCAGAATATCCTCTGTGGGTTCATGGCCTCAAAGCTGATGTTAGGGTGTCTGTGTCTGAGCATTGCTCCACATGGGTACTAACGATGTGTATGTCTCCTCAAAAGACCTTGCCTTTGGTGCTTCTAATGGAACACTTTTTTCATCTTTGTGAACTTTTCTAGAGAAACAGAAGGGAAAAAAATCCCCTAAAAAGGAGATCTGGTCTATCCATGGTTTGGGAGGGAAAAAGGATCACCTTATCCCAAGCACGTCCCATATAACTCATAAATATTCATAAAACCTTTAAAAGAGTACACGGCATAGACCCCACTGTGCTGTTATGCCTGCCTTGGGACAGCCCACGCCAGTCTCTCTTTGGAGTGCTTGCTTTTCTAAGTAAACCACTTAACTGTGTCTCTCAAATACGTCTTTCCTATGAGGAGAACAGACAAGCAGTCCCCACCCCCACCTCCTGTTCCTCAGGATAGGAAGCAGAAACTGACAATGATTCTTAATGCTTCAGAATGGAAAACCGTTTCCATGGAGTCTGATTTAAAGGTAAAGGTAGCCCATTACTAAGAGCTAGATCACTTCTCAGACTAGTGTTTTCCATTTTGAAAACAGAGATGATGGAATTGACTGTTTTAAGTTACTTCTATTTTCATGTGTTTGTATATTTCTCATCTCTTCCCAACCTCAATGTGCTGAAAAACTAAGAACGTGCTGTCCTAAATGTAAGATGATGTACTATTTGTTAGACCTACTGGGATTGTTTTCAATAAAGTGTTAAGACTCCATCATTAAAGTATTAATCTAGACATGGACCATCCTATCCCAAAGCTAGCTTTGGTGACTTCTGTTTTGAAGTACTTTGTCACTAAGGCTTTGAGGGACTCGTTTGCTGCTTCAGCTCTTTCTCCACAGGTCTGCCTAATCAGAAAAACTAAAAGCCTAGTTGCCCCAGAATTCTGGTGGAACAGGAATTTTCCAGGTTCTCATCCTAACAGTTTAACAGAGGAGAAAGGGTTCTATGTACAAAGAATATCACCATATCTTCACTTCACAGTCGCTTTTTCTTTGCTTTGTTTTCAAAGTGCATTCCTAAAGCAGGTGATTAATTCATTTTCATGGGAATCAAGACAGAGGCTTCTGAGCCTCATCTCTCTCAGAGCATTGTAGCACTATTATGGGCAGTATGCAAATACATGATCAAGTACTTCCCTGGAGACTTGATGCTGTAAACATATACCACTGAACACAGTATCCCAAAATATGCCATCTTGGGAGATTTTATATATCTGTGTCTACCTGGAGTTCACCAGTTTAGAATACAGAACTCATTCAGTCTTTCGTCCTTCTTGACTTCTTTAGACCATGTGATTTGGAGAGTTTCCTTTCAGAAATATCTGCAGTTAAAGTTCATATTTGAAAGGGAGCTTTAAATTGGTCATTTAAATAGTCTCATATGTCTTTAATAACTAATCTATTTAACTGATTCCCTCAATAGCCCCAAGTATCCAAGACCTTTCCTTACAGGAGATTACCTGATTTATCAACCTTTTCTCTTAGTATGGTTTACTTGGAGGGGAGATAGGACCTCTTGTCTGTGCCGTCGTTCATTAAGATGGAGGGTTGATGATAACGTGGACAATTGGCATGCTACAATTGTATCTGGCCTTTCCCTCCAGGCACAAAAATTATCAAGAAAATCTTACTTTCATGAATGGCAGGAATAGGTACATTTAAGCAGGGACTAGTTTGCATTAGGAGGATGTATCTCAAGGTGGATAGATCCTTATGGTTTTGTTTCTGTATTTCTAGCATGCGGTCCCTGCCTGCAACTCTTTATATTTGGGAAAGTGATCACATCACCTTAATAGCACACAGAATAATGTGTGGGCAGTGTCGAGGGAGAGAACAGAGTAACAGAAATATCTGGAGAAAAACAAAATGCAACTTGTGACATGAATGAGTGCAGAGTCATCTGACCAGCTATGCCAGCTGCCATCCTTAATTAAACTCCAAACTGGACCGAGCTCCCACCTCTATACCCCTAAAGAATGAGCCAAGGCCACTTGCTCATCCAAGCTCATTTGTCTGCATCCAGGAGAGTCCCCTAGGAGGCCAGCTCATTGTCTCGATGCTCTGGAGCCTCTGCCTCAGTCACTCTGTCTGCCAGACATGGAGCACATATTTGATGATTCTCAGCACGGAGAGAAAGACTCTGTTGACATCTGTTCTGAAATAGTTCCTCATCATTCTCCCAGCCCTGTCCTTAGCCTACAAAAGCATTTCATTTCAAAGTGTCCTACAGAGAACCTTGAGATGCCAGAGCCCTGGATAGCCAGGGACAAATATTCATTTAGCCCCACTATGTGCAAAATTACAGATAGGCAGGTCTATTTATCATCCATCCTCTGTAAACTTATACAGCAGCATGGCTCTTCGGAGGCTTGCTGCACCCTAGCTGGTGGGAATCTGATGCCCCTATTAGCAGAGCATTTCACATTTCATTAGTACCCAACAAGAGCCATTCCACATTGCAGTAGCTCATCCTAGTGAAGCCTTCAAAGGAGTCCAGAGATAAGCTAATAACAAGGAGGAGAATCATTGCCTTCACCTCATAAAGTTAACCACCGTCTGTTTTTCCTAGTCTAGGTTTTGAGGTACAAGAGTCAATCGATTGAATAGGCAGTGGGGTTTTTGAAAATTTGATCTGATTCACTTAGTGCCCTTGTATGTAAAACAGTGAATGTTTGATTCTCTGTAATCCTTTAATATCATCTAGATATGTATGGCTGGTATTAACTACAGCTATGGACAAATTGCATTGAGCCTTTCTGGCTGAATCATTTCTCCAGACCTCCTGTTCAGGAATTAAGAGACTGTTGTTGTGATCCCATTGTTGTGATCTTCTTTGACTTCTCTGCTAATGCATCTGTTTCACACAGTGTTATATCTCAGGGATGCACCTTTTATGTGAATAGATGCTTCCAACACAAGTTAGAATGCTCTGTGCACAGTGATACTGTTGTAGGATGGCCCGAGTTCAAATCTCTGCCCTAAAAGCTGTCAACTAAATGATGTGGAGCAAGTAATTTGGTTTCTCTGATCCTTAACTTTCTGTTTTGTAAAATCATATCTCCTCAGATAAACGTTTTAGGTTTGAGTAGCTTAAAAACTGAATGCAGGCAATAGACACTTGAACTATGAAAGAAGACATAAAGCTAATTGTTTTTCTAGTTTTAACTTTGCTGTATATTTTTCTTTTTTTTTCTTTTTGGTGGTGTATAAGTGCACACAATTACATTTGATAGTGCAAGTGGAAAATCCAGTGTGCATCTCCACAGCTTCAGAATGACTATTCTAATAAAAGTTCATTGACGTGAATAGCCTGTGGATCTAGTTAATATAACTGTATAAAGTTTTTGATTTTTAAGTTTTTTATAAGAAGGTTTTAATATTCTTAAAAGTTCAAAATTGGGGCTATTATTTAGTAAATACTTAATGTTAGACAATATTCAACAAAAGAGAATGATTTGAACTATCAATAGTCAATTTAAATATTCATTTATTTGTAACCTTTGGCTTTGAAATCATTATTTCAAGGTGGTCTCTAACTGTAGCAAGAGGCTGCTTTTTTGTTTCCAGGCTGCCCTGTAGCTCAGACCCAAAATAATCACACAGAAACTTTATTATTTAAAACACTGCTTGGCCTATTAGCTCTAGCTTCTTATTGGCTAGCTCTTACATATTCATTTAACCCATCTTCATTAATCAGTGCACCGCCATGAGGCTGTGGCTTACTGGGTAAAGTTCCAACGTCTGTCTTTGGCAGGGCTACATGACTTCTCTTTCACTCTGCCTTCTTTTTCCAGGCATTCAGTTTAGTTTTTCTCACCTAGCTCTACTCTGCCCTATCACACAGCCCAAGCCAGCTTCTTTATTCATTAACCAATAAAAGCAACACATAGACAGAAGGACCTCTCACACCATCTAACCTTCAAGACTTTGTGGGCTAGTGAAATGTTAAGGAAACAAAGAGATAATTCCAGACTGTTGGACAAAGTATCCATATCTGAGTAAGAAAGGCCACTAGAAGAATCAAGTTGAAGGTGATAGAAGTGGGTAAAGGTGGTGATGGTGGTAGGGTTGGAGTGGAGGGGTTGGTGGATGGTGCATGAAGAGTTGGTTGTGTATAAGAAAATGTTTTTGTCAGGGTAAAGCTACCAAGACTAGGAAGTTAGCAGTGAGGTAAAAGAAATAGGTGACGGTGTCTTGCATCTTATCTTTACAGCAAGTCACATAGGAAGTAATATGATCCAGTTTTTGCATCTTTGAGGGTATACTGTAAAATAATCTACACCAAGGGAAAGACATCTTAGGAGATCATTCTAGTAGGCTATGACTTGAATTAAAGAAGAGGCAGTAGGGATGGAGATAATGGATGTATTTAGAAAATCTTGAAATAATTGGGAAGATTTGGCATGGTGACTAATTGGATATGGAGAATAAGGAAAGAGAGGGCAACCAGGTTCCCACTGACGGGATAGGGCACAAATAGTCATCAGTAAGGCTAAACCATGGTGAGATCACAGTGAAAACAAGTTCCACTCAGGACATTACCCACTACAAGAAGGACCAACAGATTATGGGTGAACTCTCTGTGATAATGTGTGTGTATTTCTAAGATATTTGTAGAGATACACTGATCAGGGAAAAGAGGAGTCAGATACTGGTATGTATTCTCACTCAAGGGGAATTACCAAATCCATCTAGTTGATCTCACCTCCTTTCCGAAGTTCCTCACATAACCACTGTCTAAGTAAGGAAAATAAAAAATGTATGTTCAGTGTTGTATTAGCTACTGTGTGAACAAAGCAGCAAAGTGAGACATGTTTTCTATCTTATAGTGAAACTGTAACCTATTTGAAGAAGCTTTTCCTGTGCATCATGATATTTTATAAATAAGACCAATGCACAAAGACACACACACACAAGTATGTTAAGAAGTTTAGTATATACTAAACTTAGTATATAGTATATATAGTATATAAAGACTGGTGTGAACCCTTTCAGGGATGTTGTGATTAAGAAAGTAATCCAAGTCAGAACTTGGTCAGAAGTGATAAAGATGTTTCTTAGAACCTTCATCCAGTAACTGATGGAAACAGATGCAGAGACTCACAACCAAGCACGAGGGTGAGCTCTGAGTTCAGGAGTCCAGTCAGAGAGAGGGAGGAGGGATTGTATGAGCAAGGAGGGAATCAAGATCACGACTCTGAAATCCACAGAGATAGTTGAACTGAGCTCATGGTAACTCATGAACTCTAGACCACAGCTGGGAGCCTGCATGGGACTGAGCTAGGCCCTCTGCATGTGGCTGACAGTTGTGTAGCTTGATCTATTTGAGGGGCTCTTGGAAGTGGGACCAGGATCTATCCCTGATGCATGAACTGGCTTTTTGGACCCCATTGCACATGGTAGAATACCATGTTCAGCCTGATACAGAGGGGAAGGAGCTTGATCCTTCCCCAACTTAATGTTCCAGGCTTTGTTGACTTCTGGGAGACCTCACTCTCTCTGAGGAGCTGATGGGGCAGGGGTTGTAGAGGGGGAGGAGAGGAGGGAAGGGAACTGTGGTTGATATGTAAAATAAATTTAAAAAATTAAAGTAAAAACAAAACAAAACAAGAAAGACCTCTTGTACATAGAAATATTTTTGTTTAATGAGTGGTTAAGGTGAGCTTTATTTCTACTTTTTGCATTTTGTATACTTTTTCTGTCTAAAAATATCATTAATTGAAATAGAAGTTTCCAAGTTAAAAGACTGTTAAGAGATGAAGATTCAAGCAAGGGGTGACTAGCATCATTGAAGACTCTGTTTTAGGAAGAAATTAATATGGTTCTCATGGAATGCCAGTTTCCACAAGAGTGGGTTGCTATAAAGAGAAAGACTGACTTTTTCTTAATATCTGCCCCATTTCACTGTATGATCTCTCTCATTTTACTCTTGCCACAATGCCACCGCTCTTAGACCTTTACCAGAGCCAAATAAATGCCAATACCAATATCAGGCTTTCAGTTTCCCAAGCTATGAACTAAATAAGCTTCTTTTCTTTATAAAGCCCCAGCCTCAGATATTTTGCTACAACAGTGGAAAATTGATGAATATATTCCACCCTTTACTCTATTGTGTTGTTTGAGATGGCCTAGTCAAGGAACAAATACAGCTGGCATTTGTTGTCTTATATTTTAGATTGTGTAGCAAAGGAAGTCTCATTCTCAAGGGGCACGGTCTGCTGGTGCGACGCTGGCCTCAGTCCCTCGTATCCTAGCTTCTATACCCATTTGTGTATTCCATTTCACTGCACTGTCTCAAACAGGGGATAGACCTGTCACCAAGATGGCTCAATTAGCGCTAATCAAAGACACGAAGAAGAATATTCTCCAAGCTCTCTTGCATAGAAAATCATTCTCTTCTTTTAAAAAAATATGCTGAGTCAGCTAGACCCATAAAGACTGGAGTGAGTTTGGCTAAGACTGCTATCTCGTAGGACAGTATCGGAACATGCACGGATGAGTGCATAGTTTATATTCAGGAGCTCTGAGCATACAGACATTATCTCATCCACCTACAGAAGATATGAGCTCATTACGAGCTTCCAATCAATTATTGATAATGCATAATTATTTGTACTGTGCTTATAATTCAAAAGCAGAACGAGTTATCAACCAAACACCCATATTCTACACCAACCAGATTTCACTTAAATATTTATACAGTTAAGCACTTTTCAAATCTAACTCCGTTAACCCTAAAAGTTGTTGATAGCTTGTAAGGAGTAGATTGTGAATGTTTAAAGCCAAAGCTTTTGCTTAGCCTCTGGATTTCTGAAGAAAACAAACAAACAAGAAGGTTAATTGTTTTATAACCATATTAGAAGTAGGTCAGCTGAGACAGAGGAATTTGATAACATGTATACAAGTAAGCAAATATATGTATATATGTATATATATGTAATCTATCCATCTATGTATTATTTGTCAGACTAGCCACAATCAATCAATGTAATTCTATATGTATCAATGCTCCTATCTACATAGCTTGTCTCAGACGATGAACTAAATGCGCTCTAAGTATTGTCATATTTAACTCTTACCTCAAAACCCTTGGGAGATGAGACTGAGATATTTTACATATAAAGAAACTGAGACTCAGGAAAGCTGAAAGGCTTCCTCTATACCACATTGCTGGAAGCAAGATTTAACCCTTTTTTTGTAATTTTTATATGCTTAATTGTTATTTAAGAATATAAATTTGTATGCCGGGCGGTGGTGGCACACGCCTTTAATCCCAGCACTCGGGAGGCAGAGGCAGGCGGATCTCTGTGAGTTCGAGACCAGCCTGGTCTACAAGAGCTAGTTCCAGGACAGGCTCCAAAACCACAGAGAAACCCTGTCTCGAAAAACCACACACACGAAAAAAGAATATAAATTTGTGAGGTATGATGTAATAGTTTGATTTCCTACCTCCACCTCTATGTATATGATATGTAGAGATCTAATAAGAGTAGTTAAAAAGTTTCATCTTCATAAAGAGCTTAAATTTGTATTAACTTATAATAATTGCATTTTTAAATTTGGCACAGGATTGTATTTCAAATGGGCACACCATGTGTACCGATCAATTTGGTTAAAGTTAAGGCTTTCATTTACTTAAATTTTTGTCTTGGAGACCTTAAAGAGGGCTCCTGTCTAACAGTTATAAAATGTTACCAATTTATCATTAACTACTGTCCCTCCACCATTCTGTTGGGTCATTTATATCTTGAATTTCAAACCCAACTTTCCAACTCATTCTGAATCAGTATCCCAGAGGAGAAAATGAACTTCTAATCTCACTGGACCACCCATCTCCTAAATCTCACGCTTTAAAATGAAGTTCAGAATTCCATATTAATATTTTTTTATTTTTTCAGAAAAACTTGTACACTATATAATGGTCACCGGAAACATAGAAGGTACAGACTGAAGTTCTGGTCTGCTTAAAGCTTTAGAAAATTCCTGGTAGGTAAAATGATGCCGGGCTTTGTGAAGTTCTAAAATATGAAGTCAGTTAGCTAGGTAAGCTTTCTATCTGCTGCAAGAGGCCGCAGAGTTGAACTTGTAAATGCTAAGCCTGTTACATCCTGATTTAAAGCCATTCTAGGGAAGAGACTTTCCCTGTTTCTATTAGGACCTATAATATTGAAATAAAGTTAAAATGTACAAACCTTAAATTGTTAAAATACTTAGCTATGGTAAAGGATAATGGATCTTTTAAAATATATATGCACATACACAAATATGTTTACATGGATGTGTATATATTATTCAAAAAAGTTGGATTCTAAGTTTTTTACATGGTCATTTCTGTCACATCTAAATGTAGATAACATTTAAACTCACAGCTGAAAGAATGGTTTGACGGAGATAACCAGGAAGAAATCAAAAGGAAGTAAAGAAGTCCCCTTCTGATGACTGGGGAGCCCGTCACAGGAGTGCAATGCTGTCAGCAAAAGCTAGACTCCAGGGTGAGTGAGCTGTCTGGAGAATCATGACACCAAGTGAGTCTTGAAGAATTTCCTGTCTCATACACCAAGTGCAGCTTGCAGATGCTCCACCGGTCTGAGTTCTCTCTAACCTAAGAGAAAACATTCAGAGGAAAAGGCTGGAATATGGTAATTGTGTTCAAGGGAAAGAGAACACTATCAAATGCCAGGTCAGGGAAAATAAATTCGCTCAAAAGTCTGGCAGAGAAAACCTAACCTAACATGATAGTAGAAGGAAAGTCACTCATATTGGTGTCCTCAACCATGCTCTGACATTCAAGCTGTTTGAACCATGCTGGTTGACAGAGCTACGGAAGTCCAGCCTCTTCCAGAGAAAATATTTACAAACTTAGGTGAGGGTGATGTTTGCAATATCAGTTCCTCTTGGAACTGTCCAGGGATCTTTAAATAAAAACTAACGTAAATATTATCTTGCTTTGGATATACTAATGCACAGTTGCTCAAGAATCCCCTGCGGGGAGATTGATACATTCCATATTTTGGGGACCTTTCTCCAGGAGACACATTGAAAGAGTAAGTCACATGACTGTGAAGTGGGTCTCATATTCAAGAGATACTGCAGAACAACAGGACCAAATAAGCAAAAGCAGGTCCCTGAGGTGCTGATTCTCAATCTAGAGCCTTCTTTAAATCACTTCACTTATCAGAGCATTAACCTTGTAAGGAGAGATCTTTAACAAGGTCGCAGATAGAAGGAACACTGAGGTAGTCTGGAAACCTGCAACTTGTCAAACACCCATTATTTCTGGCAGTTAGGGCCAGTGTTGTCAAGAGCCTGTGGAAATCAATGCTGCAAACCTCATGTTCTTAAAAATAAGAAAGAGGGGGAGAGAGCCAAGGAAAAGGAAAAAAAAATGTTGGGCAGCTGGTTTATAAAATGCCTGCTGGGAAAAGCATAAGTGACAGGTTGGATGGTTGACTTGGTTCTTTATTGAGCCAACTTTTTCTTTCTGCCTGGCAGTACATGGCTGGCATGTTAAACAACTAAGGTGCCAAGAGACGGCAACTTGCAACTTGTGGCACTGAGAGAGGGAAGCCATACTGACGAGCAGCCGTAATGCCTACAGCTGATGTGCAGAGATCCCATCAGAAAGCACTGACTTTCCTGTGGCTTTAAAATATATAAAAATGTATAAACGAATATAGAATATGTAAGGCGTAAAACTGAAACTTACACCCTTGGAGAGCACAGGTTCCACAGCAGGCGCCATAGATACCTGAAGGGAACCTGACAACCCTGCATTCCAACTTTCAGCTGACGCTGGAAGGAGACAGCCTGAAGGTGTTATTCTCAAGAGCTTGACCATCCAAATAGCAGAAAGGCAGAGTATCCAACAAAAGATAGGTTTATAATGGGGGTCTGAGAATCCACCAGGGAGGAAGGTGGGGCACAGAGTGGTGGGATTGGGATAACAAAAACTAGCAAACACGAGGACGTAGATAGAGCAAAGCTAAGTGAAGAGGGGAGAAGCAAGGTCTCGCCTTGAGATAATATTTATCATTTAGCTCAGAGAGCACCATCAGTGCTAGGCCTGCCTCTGACCGCTGTGCTAGGTCCAGGAAGCTCACAGATACGGGGCAGAAGTGGACACAAAGCTTGGGTCAACTAAAAGCAAGAACAAAAGCTTGGGTTCTCAATGTTAGGATTTTCTCCCAATCCCTTTTCCTTACTCTTAAAATGAAGCAAAATTCCAAGTTAGACATACTTTTTTTTTCACCCCCTACATGGTATTTTTGTTTTTAGGGAAATAAGCATATGACTACAAACTGAATTCTGGCCTTTGAGAAGTTGGCAAAAAACCCGGGCAGATATTCATAAAATTCACAATGTTCCAACGCCTTTGTGAAAATAAGTTTTGTAAATATTTTTTTTCTCAAAGATAGAAAAAGTTCTGTTATCTTTTCACAGATAACTCAGCTGCTCGTCGGCAATCTCCTAATGTCGCAGGAAAACCATCAGTTCCAGATATTCACATTTTCGCAGCACTCATCACGGACCTTTGACATCCAGCTGCTGTGCAGAGTTACCACTGCCAGACAGCCGCTACAGGAAGTGAGGAAGGGCCAGTTATGATGGTCAAGGAGAGAGGTGGGAGAAGGGCAAGTGACACAGAAAAAGTTGAGAAAATTTATGTGGAAGTCTAATTGTAAGTGCACTAAAGTATAATTTTTAAAAAGGAATTTGAACAGAGAGATCACAGGGAATGAGTGACTACGGAGTCATTTAAGTGACATCTATATTCCTTTCCCCCTCCCCTGACAAGGTTTAGAGAACTATCACGTAAGAGGTGCCAGAAAGTTTTTCAGAGCCAGAGGTCAGTGGACAACTATGAACAAGAGTCTTCCACTAATAGCAGGGCCAATGCAGCTGTGGTACCTGCATAAGTCTGCACAGGATCAAGCCAGGCCCAATTCATGCATGGATGGGGGAGGAAACATGAGGCGCTACTCATCACTACTGACATTTGATGACTCCTTGGGTGTGTGTGTGTGACTTTTCTTCAATAACGTGATTCCTGGTGGTTGTCCAGATTTTAGTTAATGGCGCCACATCCATCTACAAATAGGCAACACTAATTGAACTAAGTGGTTTTTTAAAAAAGGACATGAAATTGGTAAGGGGATATGTCTGGAGGATCAGAGAGGAGTTGAAATGGGGTAATGGTGGTTGGATATGATCAAAATATATGGGTCTATGAAATTCTTGAAGACTGAATATATAATATGCTTCCATAGATCAGTATATACAAATGTATATATTACGAAGTGAATACCTAGTGTGTTAGACACACACACACACACACACACACACACACACACACACACACTAATGTATTCACTTATCAATAAGCACTGGCTGAGTAGAATGGTAATGGAGAGACCCATCACCTCCTTGGGCAACACTGTTTTTAGTGCTCTCATTCTTACCAGAAAAGTTCTAAGTGTGAAGGATAGAAAAACCAACAATGCTAAACTGTGAAGTTTAGCAGGGTCCACTTTTCTCCAAAGCTGCATTAGGTTGTCACTGATTCCTATCACCCAGGTGGTGTGGGAAGTCCTTCTGCATATTTGTTATTTTTATTGGTTAATGAATAAAGAAGCTGCTTTGGCCTGTGATAGGGCAGAATAGAGATGGGGGGAACTAAACTGAATGCTGGGAGAAAGTAGGTGGAGTCAGTAATACGCCATGTAGCCTCCAGAACAAACACACAGATTAATAGAAATGAATTTATTTAAGATATAAGAGTTATCCAGAAATAAGCTTAAGCTATTGGCCAAACAGTAAAGCAAATAACATAGTTTCTGTGTGATTATTTCAGGTCTGAGAGGCTGGGAACCAATGAACCGGCTCCTCCTACACCCAGGAAAAGAGTCAGCACTGATAAATACAAGGAAAATTATAGAAGATTCATTCTCTTCCTACTTGAATCTAACTCAGAATTTGGATGGAAAAATCATGTCAAATGTTACTTCAGTTCAACCATTCAAGTGTGCATGACTGAATTTTAATCTTTAGTTTCTTTGTTCCTCTCTGCTAAGTGTCTAACTCAGAAACCCAATGTTTCCTATCAACAGTGGGCATACAGAAAGGGTACCACATCACTGATTGTGGATTTTCTTTTCTCCTCTTGGATAACAAGGTACTCAACCTGAAATGGTTAATTTGGCAGCAGCGGCAGAGAGAATGAACATATCAACAGCCAGAGGAGACTGCACCACATCTCAAAGAGGAAAGTCCTTGCTCATGATGACCTAAGGACAGACTGTCAGATCTTATGAAGATAAATGCTTCAAATTAGTGAGTTGCTTTCCATGGGGCTGTCTGTATATTTTCAGGGAACAAGATGGAAGATGAAAGGCATATCTAGTTTCCTATTAAACTTGTATACTTGGGGAAAGAAATAAATTTGTTCAGTACTATTGCTTTCTAAGGCAGGCTGTAAGCTTAAATGTGGTGTTAGTGAGTCCACATCAGTGCTTTGCTTCATTTATTATACTATTTCAGCATGCTTAAGCTAGCTTGCTACTTTGTCATTGGCAGTAGAATACCAACAAGGATATAGGTACATGAAAGTCAGCAACTGAAAATTTAGCTGCCACAAATTCTCAAAGTATGGTCTGAGGACCACATATATAATATGTTCAAAAAATTGTATAATCAGATTTCTAGTTCCAAGCATAGGGATGGAATGGCAATAACATATTCTGATTCAACTTTGAAGAGCAACAACTTCTGATTCCCTCTGCTGTGTCATTTTTCCTCTCCTGAATTCCCCTTTGCCTGGTGTTCTCATTCTCCAACCTCATCCCCACTCCCTGCTCCCACTTCTCCACGCGAGGTCAGCAGGCGTCCTCATCACTCCATTTGGCAAGAAGCTGGTGGATCACATTTAATTAGCACACAAGAAGCTGAAAGAGAGAGACAAAGAGAGAGAGAGAGACAGAAAGAGACAGAGAGAGACAGAGAGACATAGAGAGACACAGAGAGAACTAAGCTGAGGCAATAAACCCTTAAAACCCACGTTCAGTGACATACAAAAACAACAAATCCTCATATTTGAAGCTTATTTTTCACAAAAAGTACTCCGGGTGTAGAACTAAGGTTTTTGTGGAAGGGCAATAGTAAGCTTTCTTGCACACATTTCAGGTACCGTCTGCATCTTTAAGTAAAAGAAATGAAAATTTTTGAGCATAGATAGGTGCCACAGATTATTAGGGTAATAACTCAAATTTCAAGTCAGAAGGTGATGCTCTAGGGGTTGCAAAGGTGGAGCAGTGATTAGTTATTCCACCCACTGTACTCAGGCAAAAGTAGAGCTGGTCCACCCCCAAAGAGATGAAATATCATCCTATTTTGAAGAAAAATGTCTTAGGATGTGTATATATAGTCAAGTACAAAAGTAGGGCTCTGGGCAAAAATCCTGATTAAAGTACTCTATTAAAAACGACTCACTAGGTCAGACGTTTCTTAATTTTTCTAACCGTGCTTTAACTGAAAAAGAAATCCAGCGGTTTGAGAGCTGCTCGCAATGGCTCTCTGTACCAATTGTTCTTATGCTTTTAAAGACTTTGGGCAAAGCTTAGTGGAGTTTATATGAAAAGGGAGAAAGATGATATGAAATACCTTCATGAAAAAAGCAGCAACTCCTGGGATGTCCACACTAGGAACACTCTGTGGTCATCCCTGGATACAGTTCAGGTGAGAAAACACCCATGATTTCCCCAGAGTGGTTTTGAACTATTTAAAATCACCTATTCCCTACATGTCAGAGAGTTGAGAAAAAACAAGATATTATGTGAGAATGTTGAACAATGTCTCAGTCCATAACACTTGCTTGAGCCATTATTTAAGAACAAATAAGTGTGCAGGAGTGTATGCACACTTCATGAAAAGGAGAAATAAGATTAGCATTCTTAATGTCCATAAATCTTAACATCTGAAAACACTTTAAACACTTCCTTTATGAAACAGTCCTTACTGTGACACGTAGATGCTCTGGCCGGAGAGGTTACCTTGCATAATAGTTTTGCAAGTTGGAGAAAGTAAAGTCAGGTACCTTTTTGAATCAATATCTAGTTTTCTCTGCAAATACAGTGTGATTTATAAATTTATGAGTAAGCATTTATCTTCAGAAGGTCACAAGTATGATTTCAATTTTATTTTCATTTCTTTTTGGTAGAACAAGGCTTTGATTTTTAAAGTCTAAAACAAAGGCAACACCTCATTTTTCTGTGTAAAAGAAGCAACTTGAAAAAAAGACTTTTCTAATCACAGAAAAGAGGTACCTCTTTGTGAACTAATTAGTAAGTTCTCAAGTTGATAAAGAAAGAAAATAATACTGCTAATCGAGACCAAAATAGCAGTGATTAGGTATGAAGAGCAAAGAATTGAGCCCAGAGGTGCCTGGGTGTGAATAATTCCTAGTCATAAGTCACCTGGGGCCATTTGCCTGCTGGGAACAAGCAGATGACGAATGAACAGCAGATCCATGGTGCTACTTTACACACTGAATAAATTCTGCGAGGAGATTTCCTTCGCTAAGGGACAGATTACTTTTAAATATAAAGGGGCGGCATCGCCTCTAGCAGGTAAGTCATCGCGACAGCATTAATAACTCAGGCAGGGGGGAGGACAAGATAGATGAGAAGAGATCTCAGACTTAAAAGGATGCCTTTTTCCTGTTCCCTCTTTAACTATGGATCCACCAAATGACAAGTTCATTAATACACTCAACATGAACAGCCACTGACACCCATGCTATTGCTGTTGACATCTGTTTCTCTCTGCTTCTTGTCTGTTAGAAATAGTAGATCAGACAAAGAATGCGAGTATAAAAGTTATAGAGAAACTGCCGGGAGGAAGCAGTGCAACTGCTCAGGGAGAAAGAACTGGAATGTGGACCTGTGCCTTCAGAATTTGAGCAGTCAGGATCCTACCCCAATCATTTGTTGATGAGTCCACAGAGGGACAGATAAACATATTTTTTTTCTCTTAATCCTGTCTACAAGATAACACAATAGTCTCTGGACCAATTTGAACAACAATCTAACGTAGTTCTGGCGCAGTGCAGAGATGCACAGTGGCGCCACAGCACGCCATCTTGGAGCCAGACCACTGACTTGTGATAATACACATGCCCAGCCATTCTGTTCATCCCTGTCTTGGACAGGAAAGCTTTCAACAGGCATTTTGTCATCTGCGGAAAGGGAATGTGTATTTAACAGAATGATGGCCAACCTTCCATCTTCTGTGTTCCAGCACTGGGTCCATCATCCTCTAATCTGGCCCCATTAAGCCATGAAGACTCTAGTATATTATACCCTGGACAATTGCTGCCACTCATTCCCTTTGCTGTGTCACCTTTCCTCTCCCAAATCTCATCCCCACTCCCTGCTTCCTCTTCCCCACTTGAGGTCAGCAGGCTTCCTCATCACTCCATTTGGCAAGAAGCTGGTGGATCACATTTCATTACCCACAAGAGAACTGAGCCGAGGCAATAAACCCTTAAAACCCGCTTTCACTGACATATTTAGTCCAGGAACTCTCTACATCTTAAAGGTTCTGTAAGTTCCCTAAACAGGACAACCAACTGTGTTCAAACACATGAGCCTATGGGGGACGCTCTCATTCCAACTGTCACACCTGTGAAAACTCTCTTGGTGTCTTAAAGACCCTGTGAATGTTCCATCATCATTTCCTTATCTAGCCTAATTTCTTTCTCGTATTTCATATCTCACAACACGGCATGGCACCTACAAGAAGCCAGACTCTATCAGTGTAGATTCATACTTGATTTTATTACCTGAGTCCTTCACAACTGTCAGTGTTCCATAAAGAAACCTGAATACTGCTTGGTGTCCTTCTGTTCATCTCCTTTTCCACAAGGTTGTCTTCCTCCACAGTAAGTCCTAATTCGCAGTTACCATCCACTCTTGCTTTCTTTGTCTGTGTCCTCACCTCCTCTCTTTTCTTTTGCTCATGTTAAAGCTACACTCAATTTAATCCAAATAGTACTACCCGACTCCTCTTCTAGAGTCTCTTACCTCACTGCCTAGAAACACACTTGTGAAAATTCCTTCTTCACAACACGATTTTTATACTCAACATCTTCAAAGTGCTGCGAACATTGGTGGAGTTCTGGGCAACGGTAGAGAATTACTAATATAATGCCAATAACAGTAACACCCTCTGGATGAGCATTTGAAATGAACTCTTCAAAGGTGGTGGCGACAACCACAGCTGGAAGGAACACATCTCTTTATAGATAAAAGGTAGCCAGGAGACTTCCATATGGACTTACACTTTCTCACAAAGGTACAGATCTGTACACAGGCTCCGTTTATAAGAGGTGCTACGAGGTCAAAGGCTTCAATATGGTATTGCCAGAATGACTGGAAAGTGGAGAGAGAATTCCAGATAAGACAGAAGCACCACAGACTACCCTCAAGGATTTGGCCACTAGTACAGGTTCATATTGTAAGTATGCAAAGGAAACAATAGCTGGAATGTTAAGTATGAGCACAGGCTCATGCAGATACCCGGATCTAGGGTGTCAAAATTTGTTCTTTAAGTTTTGCTCTTCAGAGGGGTTTAAAAAAACATTATTGTATTTTCATTAAAATCCAAAAAAAATATACTCCCAGTCTAAGGAGTATAAAAGAAAAATTAAAATACACCAAGGCCGTACAAGATTAAGTAGGAAATTCATTAATAATTTAACTGCCTTTTAAAACAAGACATAATCTTCATGGGGAAGATAATATAAAGCAGAGTAATTACAAAACCACAATATCCAGGGTACAGTAATTTTTAAAAAGACTAAAAGAAATAGAAAGCATGGGAAGTAGAATGCTGAAGCAGTAAAGTATGAGGTCAGCCTGTACTACATGGTAAACTGTTTGTGTGTGTGTGTGTGTGTGTGTGTGTGTGTGTGAGAGAGAGAGAGAGAGAGAGAGAGAGAGAGAGAGAGAGAGAGAGAAAGAGAGCTGAATGAGAGATGAGAAAAATCAGACAAACATCAGAAAGAGTTCTTAAACTAATATTCAAAGGCCTTAAATAATTATTATAAGAGTAAATTGGGAATGGTAAGTGAATGACGAATCTCAGGAGAACATGCAGAACTTTAAAATAACATTTTAAAATGAGGGGTAGACTGATGGATCAGCAATGAGGAGCACTGACAGGGCTTCCAAAGGACCTGAGTTTGATTCCCAGCACCCACAAAGTGGCTTACAACCATCTGTAACTCCAGTTACAGGGGATCTGATGCCTTCTTCTGGCCTTACAGGGGGGAAAAAAACCCAGACACATAAAATAAAGTAAATATCAAAAATTTTAATTTAAAATAAAATTATCTAAATTACAGGGGATCTGATGCCTTCTTCTGGCCTTGCAGGGGAAAAAACACAGACACATAAAATAAAGTAAGTATCAAAAATTTTAATTTAAAATAAAATTATCTAAAATTTTTTTTTACTTAAAGGCATAATATTTACAATGAGAAGACAACTAAGAAACATAAAATAAGCCAATAGGAAATATTCACAAGCCGGGCAGTGGTGGCGTACGTCTTTAATCCCAGCACTCGGGAGGCAGAGGCAGGCAGATCTCTGTGAGTTCGGGACCAGCCTGGTTTACAAGAGCTAGTTCCAGGACAGGCTCCAAAACCACAGAGAAACCCTGTCTTGAAAAACAAACAAACAAACAAACAAAGGAAATATTCAGACTAAAACGTAAGTTAAAATAGGTAAAGGATTAACAGATGGACAATGAGTGTGAAACAAGAAATACAACAACCTGACTTGTAAGTTACTGATTTCAGAATGAGAGGGTATGAGTGTTAAATGAAGTATTCAAAGCCAAAATGCTCCCCCAGTTCCAAAGCCGAGGAAATAAAACAACTGAGAGAACCATGAAATTCAGAAAACACTGAGTAGGATAAATCCAGTGAAAACCATCCTCAAACACATTTTTCAAATTGCTAAAGGAAAAAAAATCAAAGATAAAGAAAGACAGCGAAATCTTGTAGAGAACAAGACTTATTAGACATAAGAATGGTATTAAAAACGACAGCAAACTTCTCATGAGGAGCAGCAGAGAACAGAGGACCATGAACGATCGATCATCTATAAAGCACTGGAAGAAAATAAAGTGAAGCCAGGACTTTATATCCTCAGAAAACAGCCCTTAAAAGTAAGGACAAAATGAAGAGCTTTTCCGTGGAACACAATGTGGGCGACTTTGTTTTCAGCCAACTGCAGCATGAGAAATACAGGATTCCTTCAAACTCAAGGAAAATGTTGCCAAATAGAAGTCTAGACCCAGAGAAAAGGATGAAAAGCACTGAAAATGTAATTATGCTGATATAAAGACTCTTTCTCTCTTTTATTGCTTCTTTAAAAGACAACTGTCTATAATAAAAATATAGGATATGACATCTTATCACATGTGGAAATAACATAACTAGCAACAGCTCAAAGGACTTTTTTTCAGAGACTATGACTAACTAAGGATTTATATTTTAGTTCTTAAAGGAACTACTCAAAACCTATACATAAAGATGTAGAACTAACAAGGCGTCATACCCCTGCAATCTTAACACTCTGATACAGGAAGAACTGGAGCTCTGCTTATTACAGTAAATGTAAATGGACTGACATGCCCTTAAAACAAGAGATTTTTTTTAAATGAGAAGCAAGACTGTTTATAAGGATATATTTTAAATACTATCATATAAAGACAGAAGCATAATGGAAACAAAGTAAGGGAAAATGAAAAATGCTAATTGTAAGAACAAAAATGCTTTTAACTATATTTATTTCAATCAAAGTACTAAATGACCAAGAATAAATATGAGTATTTGGTAAGAAAATTTACCAATAAACTTGCAAAAATTCCATATATATATGAACTCTAATGGCTATAATAAAAGAGATAGAACTTCTGAAAGGAGACAAAAATCACTAATTGAGGTTTTCACAGTGCTTTGCAGTAATTTAAGAACAAGATGATCAAATACAGTTTTAATATGCCATTATTTAAACAAAGGGTGAGTCAACTTGGCATTCATAGGACACTTTGTCTAAGAGCTTCAGAATACAGTTGGGTAAGTGCCCCTGGGAGAGTCACCAAAACAGACAATGTATTGAACTAAAGTGAGTCCTAATAAAATGCAAAGATTGAACATCTACATAATAAGTTTTCTGAGTACATTGGGATGAGGAAACAGTATTAATTAAAACCCACACCCCACCAATTCATTTTGCTTTTTAAAAATGTCTTCTCTTTGAAATCCTGGTAGAATTCTGTGCTGAAATCATCTGGTCTTAAGATATTTTTGCCTGTTTGTTTGGGAGACTTGTAATGACTGTTTCTATTTCCTTCGGGATTATAGGTCTATTTAAATTATCTGGTCTCGATTTAATTTTGGTAAGTGGTTTCTCTCCAGAAAACTGTCCATTTCTTTTATACTTTCCAGTTTTGTGGAGTACAGGCTTTGAGAAGAATGCCCTAATGATTCTCTGCATTTCCTCAGTGTCTGTTGTTATTTCTCCTTTTTCATTTCTGATTTTGGTAAATTGAATATTCTCTCTCTGGCTTTTGGGTTGTTTGGATAAGGGGTTGTCTATCCTGTTGATTTTGTTAAAGAACCAACTCTTGGAGTACCAATGCTCCTCAGATTGTTCCACATAATAGGAACATAAGGAACATGAGCAAATTCGTTTTATGAGGCTACAGTTACCCTGATACACAAACCACACAAAGATGCAACAAAGAAAGATAATTACAGACCAATCTCCTTCATAAATATTAATGAAAAATACTCAGTAAAATACTGGCAAACCAAATCCAAGAACACATAAAAAAATCGTTCACCATGATCAAGTAGGCTTCATCTCAGAGATACAGGAATAGTTCAACATACAAAAATTTGTCAATGTAATCCACCATATAAACAAATTGAAAAGAAAAAATCCACATGATCATCTCAGTGAATGTTGAAAACGCCTTTGACAAAATCTAACACCCCTTTATGATAAAGGTCTTGGAGAGATCAGGGATACAAGGAATATACCAAAACATAATAAAAGCATTATACAACAATACCAAAAAATGGAAAGACTCCCATGATCTTGGATAGGTAGGATTAACACAGTAAAAATGGCAATCTTACTAAAAGCAATCTACAGATTTAATGCAATCTGCATCAAAATCCCAATATAGATCTTGAAAGAACAATACCTACATTCATATGGGAAAAACAAAAAACCCAGGATAGCCAAAACAATTCTGTACAATAAAGGAATTTTCAGAGGTATCACCATCCCTGACTTCAAGCTCTACTATAGAGCTATAATAATAAAAATAGTTTTGTATTAGCATAAAAACAGACACATGGATTAATGGTATTGAATCAAAGACCCTAACATAAATCTACACACCTATTAACACCTGATTATTGACAAAGAAGTAAAAAATATACAATAGACTAAAAGAAAGCATCTTCAACAAATGGTGCTGGCATAACTGGATTGTAACATATAAAAGAATGCAAATAGATCCATATCTATTGCCCTGCACAATACTCAAGTTCAAGTGGATCAAAGACCTCAACATAAACCCAGTTACACTGAATCTGACAGAAGAGAAAGTGGGAAGTATCCCTGAACACACTGGCGCAGAAGACAACTTTCTGAATATAACATTAGTAGCACAGACACTAAAATAGCAATTAGTACCTCCTGAAACTGAAATTATTCTATAAGGCAAAGGACACTGTCAATAAGACAAATCAGCAGCCTACAGTATAGGAAAAGATCTTCTCTAACCTCTCATCTGAGAGAGGGTTGATCTCCAAAATACACAAAGAACTCAAGAAGCTAGACATCAAAATACCAAATAATTCTATTTTTAAATAAAGTGGTACAGATTTGAACAGAGAATTCTCAGCAAAAAGAATCTCAAATAGCCATAATACACTTAAAGAATTGTTCAACATCCTTAGCTATCGGGGACATTCAAATCAAAATGACACTGATACCATCATATATACCTGTGAGAATGGCTAAGTTAGAAAACACTAATGAAGTCTGTATCTGTGTATTTCCCTATTTAGAGAGCCTATATGAAACAAATATGATGATATTTGTCTTTTTATAAGATATTTTTTATTAATTTTTATTGAGCTCTATATTTGTCTTTTTAAAGCATTTAACATAATCTCTTTTTTCCTAGAGATGTCACAGCTTCAACTTTCCTCATCGAAGGATAAAATTCTATTGTGTATATGTACCACATTTTCTTTATTCACCCAACAGCTGATAGACATCGGAACTAGTTCCATTTCTTTGTGATCTCACAGAGTACAGCAATCAACATGGAAGTCCAATTATCTCTATGGTGAAACTTAATTGTGCGTGTATATATGTCCAGGATGGTGTATCTGAGTCATATGACAGCTCTATTCTTCCTAATTTTAGGAACCTCTACACTGACTTTGTACCAACAGTACATAAAGGTCCCTTCCCACGAGACACTTACAGCTAAAAATTGAGGAGGCAGGAGCAGAAAGAAGTGGTCATTTGCCCCAGCCCAAGAGCTAGTAAGCAGTGAACTAGAATTGCCAGCAGAGATCATTTGGCTCTAGAACTATGTTCACTTACCAGTGTAGAAGTTCCTTCTGTTTGTGTGTTGCTTTCATTGGTTAATGAATAAAGAAACTGCCTTGGCCTAGCTGATAGGGTGGAACTTAGGTAGGCAGAGAAAACAGAACTGAATGCTGGAAGGAAGAAGGGCAGAGTCAGGGAAGCCATGGATCCTCCGACTGAGATGGATGCTGGTTAGAATCTCTGGTAAGCCACTGCCCCGTGGCAATACACAGATTAATGGAGATGGGTTAAACTAATATGTAAGGGCTAACCAATAAGAAGTTAGAGCTAATGGCCAAGCAGTGTTTTAATTAATACAGTTTCTGTGTGGTTATTTCAGGTGTAAGCTAGCCAGGCAGCCGAGACAAACAAGGGGCCATCTCCTTACAACAGCTTACGATGATGCTTGGTGAAATCCTTGCTTTCTGAGCTCATAGACTGGTGGAAAACAGACGACAGAACAAGTAGACTAGATAACTCAATGTGGTGGATGTTTGGAACTCCCCTCACTCACATACACATGCACATCTCACCAAGTCTATGTCTGTATCCTAATACAGAGACACCTAACATTTTCCTCATTTCCCTTTATAGGCTTCACTTGAAGAAAATCCACCACCATTTCATTTACACTGAAAAAGTTATCAATAAAAAATTTTAACATTGTTTCATGTGCTTTTCTACAGTCTTTGCACATTAACAGGTCCTTCTTTATTGAGCGAACATACATGTTTCTAACTTTGGAATGCCAGAAATTCATAGGGCAGATGTAGAATGGCTATAGGGGGGTATGGTGGTGTGCCCCGGTATTCTTGACATCTGCCTACAATGAGCAATGATGCAGGTTCTTCTTTATTTTTAGGTAACTTGGATCTTGATACTCTTTATTTTTTAATACTATAGAAATTAGACAATGATTTAAATTTAGAAATTTAGGATAAATAATCTTTAGGAAGTCACTGAACTCCATTTAAATTCATATACTTGCTTTTCTTTGGTGGAACAATGATTTGCAGAGTTGTAAAGATTAAGCAGTTGACATCACTTCAGTAAGGGGGATCATTTCCACACAGTATGCCTGATTACTATTAGAAAAAATCAAAACCTCCACTCATGAGGTGCTTAAGATTACATGACAAGGGAGTTTTATGAAAATACATATACTCATTTAATGTTTCATAAACTCTTAGGGCCACTGAGAATATTACAGAAACATAAGTAATAATTCAAAGACAGTATACAGCTTCAGGCTGCACCTCTGACTACAGTTTTTTCATAATTTATTTCTTAGCAGTAAATAGAAAAAATCTTTCAAAGCTAATGATTAGTAAAATGACAGAAAACAATGTTAACTTTGGCTGAGCATTGTATCTTAGTTTGCATCATCTACATAATAATCTCTGCCCAACAGCTTGGTTTTTGGGTCTTGAGAGTATATACAACTTTCCAGGAATGACTACATTCTTTTCTGTTTTGTTCTGTTTCATTCAATTCTGTTTTATTTTTACCTCCATAAACAAGAAGTAAAAACAATACCAATAATCAAAATTATCAACATTTTTTATTTAAAAATTAGATGCTAATGATAAGTTTTCATTTAAATTTACTGTAGTCAGTCAGGTGATGAGTGAGTACTCATCTACCAAGCAAGTGGAAGCTCTCTTTTATATATCAAAAAAGCCCAAGTTATCAAGAGACATGCTACTGAATTCTGAGAGTGCATTGTTAAATTACTTTAATACCACTAATTTTAGTTTTCTAACCAAAAAAAATCAGTAAAATAAAGGTTCCCACATTTGGAACAAAGGTTCCCTTTTTGATAGTATTTTATAAAGTTTGTACGATCTTGGAGCAGGTTGCTGGAGAGGTATTAAAAGAATTAAGAGTCTAGACAAATCTGAAAAGAGGATAGTATTTGTATAATTGTTGCCAGTGAATTGCTGTGGGGAATCTATTCTCATTCATTTGACCCCGAGGTAACCTCTAGTTATATTCCTGTGGCAATCTGATAAAACTGGTGTGCCAAGGGAACTCCTTTTATGGAAGTGATCCCAATGGACAGACTGCATCTGGACTGTGAAGATGATCAAGATTTTATGGGAGGCCCCATCTTTGTACTTTCTCAGGTGTAGGGACTCTTGCTAGCGATGTCCATTATGTGTGTGGAGTTGCTACAAGATCTATCGGCTTCTTTGATGGTTCAGGCTTTAAATCACTATAGCTCTCTCCTGCCATGGACCTCTTCTCTTGCATCCTGAACAGTCACCCGGGGTGAGTTATGCTATCCCTTGACCTGCATTGCTACAAGGGTATCTACAGAAGAGCAGTGACTGACACTTCCAAGATGGCAGGCTGCGATTCTGGTCCTATGTCCTTCTGAGAAAAAGAGTCAAAGTGCCTTATAAGATTGAACGTTAAGCAGTGTCAAAGATTATTCCTCAAGAGCCCTATGGAACCAATCTGATACAATATGACATGAAGGATTAGAAAAAAAAAGTCACTAAAATCCTAGTGCCAAAGAAAGCAAACTTTACTTTAAAATCACAATAAATAAAACATTTGGTATTATTGAGAAAAAAAAAAGCAAACATTTCTTTTTCTTTTTTCCTGGTTTCTGCTTATGGTTCTGAGTCATCCCTACAAGCAAGTTCCCTCTAATTCCTGGGCCTGTGCTTATTTGAAAGGGCAGCTAAGTGGCTATGTTCTTATCTGTCAAAACCAGCAGATTTGGAGCCCATCACAGCAATGGCACGCAGGCATCAGCCACGAAAGCTCTCCTGGATGTTAGGTGAGTCTCACATCTGCATCATGTGCTGAGAGTCTCACTTTTGTTCCTTCTTTTCCTACCCTCTCACTCTTTGCTTCCACAAGTTCTCTCGGTTTTCAGAACTCACACACTGAGACTATCTTTTGAATAGCCTATCTCAGTTCTCTCTCTGAAGTGTTTCCCCTGGAGTTCATCTCAGTTTTATCCCTCTGAGTGTCAACTGGCTCAAAATATCCTGGGCTAGCAATCCTCAAGGGCCCTGGCTGACTCGTAGGTGGCAGATGAGAATTGTGTTTGATATCTGCGCTTCATTCTCAGTGCCATTTTGGGGAGCACAGCCTCTCACCTCACTGCATGACCTACATTATCTTCCAAGAACTTTAAAACAGCAGAAGTGTTTGGGAAATGAGGTGGCGGGGATAAGAGGGCCAATTGAGTGCAAAGAAGAGGGAGAGGTGGACAGAAAGGTGTACATAGTCATATTTGATTTCAGGACAGAATGAAGTTCCTAGAAAATGGGGTCATCTCTCAGGTTGCTCTCCAGAATGGTGATAGGAAATTCTGAATGTCCACTCTCTCTTTTCCATGAACTTGCCCTGTTTCTCCCCACCCAGAAAATCTCAGTGAGTATTTCCCTCATATTCCCTCATGCTACATACATAAGACACACAATGATAGTGGAAATGTCACTGTAACAAGTGAGGTGTCCTTGCAGGAAAACAGTTCCTAGTCATTATTCATACCCCTAGATACTGTGAATTCTGAGCCCGAATAATTATTCTAGGAAGCTAAACCAATAAAACCACATATACGATTTAAAGAAACCTGTGAAGATTACTTGACATTTGATAAGAGGTTGAACTATTAAAGACAAATACACAAAGCATGCACTTTGTACAGATGAGCATATGGCAGGGACGAGCTGGAGAAGAGTTTTGACAGGAGAGATATGCACAATATGCTGTATCTCGATGATTTTTCAGTCATTATCTCAAATATAGAGCGAAATCAAGATAAGAATAATCATTGATTCACATGGGAGCTAGGAAGGGTGTTTTCTTACCTCCAAATGCATTAATGAGTGATCTCGACAGTTTTCTATTCGGAGGATACAAGCATTTTTAGGATACAAAGTGTGGTTTTCCCCACTTATCTGACTTAGGTTTGACTATTTTAAATACCATCACATGTACAGAACTAGAGAATTATGAAAATTCATAATTAAGTCAAGTTTAGTCTAAGGCTTTAACTGATTTTATAAATCCAGCGGCTAATCCACAATCTTTCTTTCTGCCACACAAAATCAGGCTGTGTGCTTCCAAAAGGGGCAACAGTGCAGAGGTGAAATGTACCTTAACCCTCATGCTTAACCCTTGGTCCAGAGCTGATCCTGGTGGAGCTCTACGGGGAGGTGGAAGAGCCTTTAGAAGGTGGAGCCGTGCTAGATGAAGGACATTGCTGGGGCAGCTTTGGGGAGTCACAGCTTTGCCTTTGCTTTGTGTTTATGACTGAAGAGATGACCTCTCAGCTTCCTGCTCCTGCTGCCACACCAGCTGTTTGCTGCATGCATCCCCACCATGACAGGCTCTCCCCCCTCTGGAGCCTTAAGCCAACAAACCCTTCCACAATTGCTTACTGTCCCGGTATTTGCTATAGCAACAGAAAAGAAACTAATATAAATGCTATTCTTGGCATTGTTTTCAACTCCAGCTACTGTTCGATGAGTTAAGTACTTCGTGTTTTGTGCATATTGTTGCTCTTGAATTTCTGTGGTTCCTCTGAATTTTGGTTATTCTCATGTTATAAGTTAAGACACTTACTTCCAATTAAGCATCTTATTGAATATGAAGTCATAATAATAATGACTGTGTTACTATAGTAGACAGGGTAAGAATGAGGTCCTGAACAAGTAGTAAACCATTTCAACTTGAGACCATCTTACAAGGTAAATAACAGTGAAACTCCTAGTAAACTGATGAGAAAACTCAACTCAGAGAGATCAGATTGGATTGATTAGTAAGTGGTGGAGACAGGATTCAAACTCTATATCCCAATCACAGCTTGTTTGCAGAACCATTGTCACATGCTCCACTGTGGAAGAATTGCTCCATCACTCATCAACACTCTTGGTACCACACCACATTGCATCCGATTTAGAAGAAGGAAAATAAAACTGCAAAGTTGAGTGATTGGTCTGTGATCACGTGGCAAGCTAATGATAGACAATTATTACCTTGCCTTCTATTCTGATAACCTTCACATTATTTACAACTAGTGGGAATAAAAAAATCTCTTAGAACATAAGCAAATGTGAGAAAGTCTCAGGGAAATCGAATTGAAGAACTTTGAAAAGACGAAAATCCTCTTTACCTCTTTTCTCTACCATTTATCTCAATAGGACTCTGCCCTGTAGATGCTGGCCAATGTCTGTCCTCAGAAAACAGCAACTGACATGTGGAGCTGGCAGAGCACTGATGTGAACAAGGAACTCTGAGAGATAGACCTGTTAATCCTGTGTCCCCGGTCTTCCAGAATTTGGCCAAATTTAAAGTGTGCCTGTGTTTTGTATGTCCCTGTGAAAAGTGGCAAGCTGGTAGGTGGGCAATCCATTTTTTAAAATTAAAAATAGGTCCTGTAAGAAAAACTGACCTTAGGAGATACAATAACAGGTTGTGTGTTGGCTAGCTCAGAGTATAGTCATTGAATCAAAATATTTTTTACTTTTATTTTTCTGTGTTGAGGCAAGGGACTCATGAATGCCATCAGAGAACGATTTGTAGGAACTGCTTCTGTCCTTCCCGCCATATGAGTCCTGGGAACTGAACTTGGGTTGTCAGATCTAGTGGCAGGAACCTTTACTCCCTGACCCATTTAATCAAGTAGCGTGGTCATTTTCTAGCTGGAATGAACATCTGTAGTCAGTTAACTTTAAGTAAAGGTCATTGGCTATGCCTTGCTCACTGCCTCTGAGTCTTCCCAGAGAAAAGCCTCTGCTGCTACAGCCTGGAGGCTCACCCAGAGTGCCATGACTGTGAACGATTTCTTCAAGCTAATCTCTAACTCCTCACCCATCTATCTGAGCTTCTCGCTTTATTGTTCTGGAGAACTCTGACCATACAGGTTTTGACAAGACTGAAACGTGCTTTCAAAATCCTGAGCATACTGGGACATATTGCGGGGAAAGCTCAGCTCAATAGACATGAGATTACATGTCTCCATGCAGGCAAGGTATCAGAGCAAATGGCCCTCACTACTGCTGGGTCACAGCAGGCAGCTGCAACAATCT
This sequence comes from Microtus pennsylvanicus, assembly GCF_037038515.1. Lineage (NCBI taxonomy): Eukaryota > Metazoa > Chordata > Mammalia > Rodentia > Cricetidae > Microtus > Microtus pennsylvanicus. The sequence goes on from NC_134580.1 coordinate 91,494,832, forward strand.
CAATCCAATCAAAACTGTGCTAACTGTAAACCACAGGCTCAAACAGCCCAGAGACCCTGTAGCTATATAATGACAGCTCAGAGTACTGAACAGGGACCCAGATTTCTAAAAATTAACAATGTCCAAGACAGCAACCTAGAAGTACCAAGAGATCATCCCCAACCCAGGCAGCGCTGGCAACTCCAGGCTTCTCTGGTATTCTAGAGAACTCTGACAGATAAACACACCTCCCCTCTCTTATTTTTTATCAGCTCTGGGATCTGATGTCAGCGCTTCCTGGGCTGATGGAGGCATATTTTAAATCTGCCTATTTTAAATTTACCCTTGGAAAAACAAGTGCATCATCTCAAATTTCTCCTTTGTCACCCTCTCCAAGAAATGCTTACCCTAGATGATTACATGGGAAGCCAGCAGGAGAAGGTATGGGACAGGCCCTTGATCTCACCTTGGCTTCTGAGGTGGGTTCCAAGAAGCACAGGCGATTCCCAAGGCCTTCAGCTGCCAGGCAGAACTTCCGCTGCTCCTTGTGGATGTTTGCTATGCACTGGAGTACCACTTCATCCTCCTGCCAGGAGAAGAGACACAGAGTGTGAGGGGTGGGCAGCCTCGTACCCACCTAGAATACATCATCCCATTCCTGTGTAACATTTACACATAATTAGTTAAAGTGCATGCTTAAGTTTGGATCTATTCCCCCAAGATATGATATGTTAAATCATATGTTAAAAAAAAACAATTGAAATCCAAAACACTTCTGGTACTAAGCATGTTGATTAGATAAAAGATACTTAACCTGATCATGGAATAGACACACACACACACAATAGGAAATATAATAACACATATATACATACACCCCCCATATATCATGCACTTCACTTCTGGCATGTATGATCTATATGAAGATAAAACTTCACAATCTGAGTGAATTTACAAGTAAGTCAAAGACATCTTTTCAAAAGTGAAGGGCACAGTTAGGATGTGGTTGAAGGGAACAGAAAATACAGAAGCAATCAGAGTGGGCAAGATGAGTGGAGAGAAAGTTCATGTTGGGTTGAGGAAGAGGTAGTATGTATGGTTAATAGGGAGTGAATAAATGAAGTTCACATGCTGAAGAAGAGAAATTAAAGATGGCAAAGGCCACAGAAAGTGAATTTTATACAGAAAATGAATTTTATAGGAAAAGAAGGTTGACAGAAGTCTAGAGATCCAAACAGGAAAGAGGAATTGAAATCCAAGCAGAAAAATGTGTCTGGATTCTCCAGCAAGACTTCCCCATATATAGTATTCACCAAAGCAACCCTCCTGAAATTCCAGAGATTAATATGGCACTGTTCTTGCCAATGGTTGTGCAATGGATGCATACCTCCATTAACAATAATATAACATTTCATGCAGAACTCTCCCTCTGGTTGAAACATTTTCCTTTCCCATCTTTCATCTCTGCTCTTCCATCTGGCAGTTACGGTCTCTCTCCCATATATTTCTCTTGACTTTGGATTTCCAACGTCAGAAAGATTTTTAGCTGTAGCCAAACTAGAAGCCAGTAGAAAGTAGTGGTGTGGGAGGCCCTTTTGTCTATATGTTGCTTTTATTGGCTAATGAATAAAGAAACTGGCTTGGCCTGATAGGTTAGAACAGAGCTATGCAGAAAAGACTAAACTGAATGCTGGGAGAAAAGAGGAGGAGTCAGAGAGAAGCCATGGAGCCTCCGCTGAAGACAGACATGCAGAGACACTGACCTTGTGATGCACAGATTAATGGAGGTGGGTTGAATTAAGATGTAAGAGTTAGCCAATAAGCAGATAGAGCTAATGGGCCAAGGAGTGATTTAATTAATACAGTTTCTGTGTTGTTATTTCGATTCTGGGTGGCTGGGATGAACAAGCAGCTCCCTCCAACAGAGTAGAGCATCCATTTTGCCATTAGCTCCTTTATCTTTCCCTCAAGTCTCCTAGGTCTCAGTTTCTCTTAGAGAGTTGGAAAGACACATTAGATCAAGGTGAACTTTTTTACTCTGAGTCCATACTATGCAAGTTAATTGAGAAAAGAAGTCTTCCCCTGAGGAATGTGAACACGGTCACTAGTAGCAGATGTCTATAGATGATAACCTGAGATAGGTGAGGAGCTACAGGGCAGTGTGAATAGGCACAAGCTGGAGGGGAATGCGGAGGAGACTCGGAAAGAGGAGAGTTATATTGCATCACTGAAATGTTACTGTCTATTATCAAATTGAGTCTGTCATCAATTTATGACACCGAACAGTGAAGTCAGACTTTATGATCTTCATTTTTACTGAGTGGAAAGAAAAACACTTCAGAATATCACTGCTATTTAAATATGGGCTCAGTGAAATCTCTAGAGAGAATAAAAATTTCCCCCAGGTGGCTTTTCCCTCTAGACTGTATATAAGCCAGAAGTGGTGTGATCTTTCTGAAGGACACGGGCAGCAGGGGAATAGACTCAGTTGTCAAAATGACTAAGAGGTTACTTGCTCTGGGAAGAAGGGGTCATAGAAGTTAAATGCTCTGTAATATAGGAGATGGTCTTCCAAGTGCCTAATGCTTTCATGAAAAATGCTAATTACAGCCTGCACTGAAAACATAGTTAACTATCTCCTATCTACACACATTTCACTGGTATAAAACAAACCACCCCCAAATAGGCATTTGAAAAAAGTAGGAAAGTGGTTATAGAGCAGATTTTCCATAAGCAGTAAAATTAGGCAAATCTACTCTTTCAATCTTGGTCTTCAGGGGCTTCTTTACAATACCCAATTTTTCATTCCTTCCCACTCTAATGTATATAAATCCCTGTAATTTGACCTTGTTCTGGCTACCTTAGGGTCTCTTGGTCCTCAGAAATTTTCCTCCTACATACATGCCCACACACTCTTATAACACAGGATGCCAAGAAAGTAAATGGATTAAACAAATCCAACCTGAATAACCATTTGGTTAAACACCCAGTTGCTGAAAAAGCAGTCTTACACCAAACCATGCCCAGGCGGGCAGTGTGGGTGACTTGCAGATGCGTGTGGGACTTCCAGCCCCCATCATACTTCACTCCTTTCCGTTCTGTCTAGAGCCATATGCTCAGTGCTGACCTGGCTGTAGACAGCAGCTGGCACGGCTGCCTGCACCTGCTTTTGAAACTCCACACAGCAGCCATTATCTGCAAAGACTTTGCACAGGCAGACATCTGGAGGCATCAAGTGCTCGGTGCTCAAACTTTTGAACCGAATTCCATTTTGAGCAATGGTATGAGCCATTTCTTTTACTAATAAAATACAGATCAGAAATCTCTCCGGTCTCCAGCCTTTCCTAATTTATCCAGTTCCTGCACTAGTCTGTATTCTTCCCTCCACTAACTTGTCTCTCTTTCATTGTTGTGTTGTTCTTCCTCGCATCCAAATACCATCCAGGGATATCATTTATAAAGAAATCCCCCTACTTGGAGACTGCACACTTTTGCACATCTTGCTTCTAGCACCCCAGAAGGTTGTATTCTTCTCACACACCCGGATGCCAACTTCAGACTGTTGCTCTCCTACTCATGTGCAAAGTCCTTTCCACTTGGGGGAACATGACTGCCACCCTCTAAAGCATCTTTGGCAAGCTGCCAGCATCCTCGTCACTTCTCTCATCATTTATCTGGCTTTTAAGGGCAATCAGAAAGCCCAGCAAAGTTATTTGCATGAGTTCAGCATGCAGTTATTGACTCCCTTCCAATGACAAAGCATTCTGCTAGGCTACTCTGAAGATACAAAGTTTTACGAGGCAAGATCCATTAATGCTGCAATAATGGAACTGAGGGTGAAAGGTCAGCATGTGGGATTTTCCTGCTTCACTTTAGCTGTCATCCCAAGTCACTTTAAAGTTTACGTGCATAATGAGTCTGAAGTGACACGGGGACCTAATCATTTCTGCCACGCTTTAGTCAGACACTATCATAAACTTTTCTGGCCACAGTTGAGAATGATCCACTTCTCAAATCCAAAACTAGAGAATTCCATTCTGAGAACCCAATCTTCTCTCCCTTTGTTGGTTTGTTTTGTGTTTACTTTCTCGTTCTCTTCCTTCCAAGTCTTGCTCAACTTGATCAAGACTGTAAGTTTCTAGAAAACACCCCCAGCCAATTATTTCATCTACCTCAGGAAAGAGAATTTTTTATAGAAAAATAACTCAGATTATGTGTCAGTATAAATTTATAGGATTTCCTAGTAACGTATTTTCAACTTTGATTTCACTGGAACAAAACTATAAATTTTCCCTCGTTGAATGAGGGGTAGGAATCAAAACAGATACCATTCAGACAAGAACAAATAACCACACCTATTATTTCCAAGAAAGAAAAACAAAGGAAAGAGGAGCAAGTGCTTTTGGGGTCATCAGCAATGGTCGAGTCAGACAATAAGAACTTTATCACCCACACTCTGTCCTTATGTGTGAGAGCTGTGACTCACATGTCCCCAGGACACAGAATCTTTAGGACCATGAGAATGGTCCCTGTCTTCTCTCAAACAAGTCCAACTCTGGTTCTTTTAGTTCCCCACATGTGAGCTTCCCCTCTCCCTCATTCCAACTGCCTTGTCTTCCAGACAAATCAAGCCCAGAGGGTCTTTAAGTTATTATTATCATTCTCATATTTTACTCTATTCTGGATATTCTGCCCTTCTTCCATGAATTTTTCTTCTCTACATCCTCTTGCCTCTTCTCTAAAGATGAGGATTGCACACAGAGTGGAGCCCGTTATCATCTTCCTTTGAATTTCTCAACCACCCCCAAGCTTTCAGTTTTCCTCCTCAGGATGTGCTATGTGACTTCTATCTTCACCGTGTGGAGCATCTTTGTCAGCACTGCTCATACTCCAGGGACTATTGTAGAAGAGGGGTCATAAAAATTGTAAGAGCTAGTGCTTTGGGAGGGCCAGAGAAAGACAGTCTCTTCATGACCTGATACCATTTCAGTACAGATGAACTCACAGAAGCTGTAGCTGCCTGAACAAGAACCATACAAATTCAACCCACTCAACATCCCAGTATGGAATAGAAAGGGGTTCATGAGCTCCTATCCTTAACTGAGGAGTTATGGACAGCTGGTGGGTGACTTCTGGGGTAGATGACCCTACACTCAGGAATATAAGAGGAATCACAAATTCATCTCAGTGGGTTTTTTAAAAAATAAGGATACCAAGTGAGTGAATCTGGGGGAAGGGGGGGCTGAAGATGTTAAAAATACAATGTATTCTCACAGAATGAATAAAAGTATTTTTTAAAAGAGGAACATGTAGCTCATGGGTAACTCTCGGTTTAATCCTAAGTAGCAAAGAGAAAATGACAAAAGGGACTGCAAAAGTCAATGTTATCAATTATATAGTTTATAATAGAGACTATTCACTATGAGACGATAGTTCCGTCCTTACGAGGCATTTGTTAGTATGTTTTGTATTTGATAAACAGGTCAATAACAGAGAGGTAAAATGAGTTGCCTAGTGCTACATATCTTGTAAATGGCAGACTCAAAGTTTAAAAGAGTCACCTTAGTGTGATGCCAGACTGGATCTTGGCCACCAGAGACTGACCTTAGCAATACATCTGAGTTCATGCT